>NW_022900936.1:25196591-25197126 GCF_012274545.1 Fukomys damarensis
AAAAAAATCTACACCTAGACATATAATAATCAAGATCCCAGAAACCCAACAGAAGAACAAAATACTACAAGCAATAAGAGAAAAAAAAAAATCACATGCAAAGAAAAGCCCATCAGAATCACAGCAGACTTTTCAACACAAACCCTTGGGATAAGCAGAGCCTGGAATGAGATATTTCAAGTACCTCCAACCTAGACTGATGTATCCTGCAAAACTCTCTTTCAAAATAGATGGGGAAATAAGATATTTCCACGACAAAGAGCACCTGAGAAATTTCATGAACACCAAACCAGCACTGCAAGGAATTCTAAACAATATCCTAGAAAAGGACAACGAAGTTCACAATAACATGAGGCCCAACAGACCAAATCAAATAGGCAAGGCAAGAAACTAAAAGGAGGTGAAAAAGTAAAAAGAGTCAACAAAAGGCCAATAACATGTCAATAATAAGTCAGTACATATCAGTACATATCATCAATGTCAATGGCCTCAACTCACCAATCAAGAGAAATAGACTGGCAAAATGGAATAAGAA
>NW_022900936.1:25197303-25201494 GCF_012274545.1 Fukomys damarensis
TACCTGTTTTATGATACATAGTAGGGACCATGCTTTATCAGAGCTATATTTAATGATATTACTCTAGAATGTTCTCTTTCCAGATGATGATTAAGATGGTAATAAAAAAAAATAGTGCCAGGTACCACAACAGCAACAGAACTTTGCTGTTTTCTGGATATTATTCTTTCCTTTGTTTTTTTTTTAATGGAATGTGCTGAATGTCTATAATTTTGTTCATATGACTGCAGAACCTGGAAAAGCTGTTGCTGCTATCGATGCATAATATATTGCTATTATAGTCTTTTTTATATAAATATAAATATACAGATATATATAGATATATATATAAATTGAATTTTGGGAAACTTTAACGGTGCTGTGAACCTTGGAAAAAGTTATCCCAATTTACTGTGTTGAGTTGGCATTGTACAGAAATGGACAGCCATATTGGTCTAGAAATGTTAATTTTTTTATTTTTATTTTTTTTCCCATTTGTAAAGGGGTAACGCACTGTACTAAATATGTATGGTCATATTTATGTGGGTTTGATTACAGAAACTGATAAAGTATTCTCTAAATAACGGAAAAAAGAATAAGACTACAAGAGCAAGAAGCAATTTAAATATGTTAAGGGACCATTTTCCTCTTCAGAATTAAGGATTATTTTAATCTTACATCATTGCCTTTTCTCTTTTACTTTCCTTTTTAGTTTTATTTTAGGATTCCCTATTTTTTATATGCATACAGAGATTTCTTTAACTGAAATACTGAATAGTTTCTCTGGTGTGAAAAACTGTAATAGTACACAGGATCCTAATGAGATAATTAATAATGTGAAATAGGAAGTAAATGGCTAAAAGTGTAGGGAAAGTGGGAAGGGTGGGGGAAAGGTAATAAGGGAGAGGAAAAAAATATGAGTAACTAAAAAAATGGAAATAAAGTGTTTGTAAATGGGGAGGGGTGGTGGGGGTGAAGGGAGGGCAGGGACAAGGGGAAAAAATGAGAATCAAGACCTATTATGTAAAGGTACAGGATCCCAATAATGAATGTAACTGTATTGTATACCTAGATTGTACCAATAAACTCAATAAAAAGAAAAAAAAAAACTACTCATATAAGCAGCCAGCTGTGGTGGTGCACGCCTGTAATCCTAGCACTTGGGAGGTTGAGGCAGGAGGATGTCTCAAGTTTGAGCCCAACCAGGGATATAAAGTGAGTTCAAGACCAGCTACAAAGCAAAACTCTCTCAAAAAAAATCAACCAACCAGCCAACCAAATAAATAAATAAATAAATTGAAAAACATGGTAACTTGAGCAGTACTTAAATATTTTTAATTCAAAGAAATTGGTAAGAAAATTAAAATATAAGCCGCATGCTGGGAGAAAATATTTACAAATTTCATGTATCTGATAAAAGACATTTAAAACATATAAAGAATTCCTATAACTCAATACAAAAAGATAAGCCAAGACAAAGTTGAACATGTTAAAAAGAAATAGTAAGCAAATAAAAGTAAGCAGTGGGTTCTCCATACTTTCCCCACTACACTCTCAGCCTACATTTCACCCCTCCTCCTTTTTTACCACCCAGCTCACAGCACGGAGCCCTGATCTTAGGAGGGCACTCTGATACTTACATCCATCCCCACAGGCATGCATGGTAGTACTGCTTGTAATCCTAACTACTCAGGATGCTGAGGACAGATCAAATTTGATGACAGCCTGAGAAACTTAACAACACTCTGCCTCACAATAAAATAAAAAGGGCTAGGGAATATAGCT
This sequence comes from Fukomys damarensis, assembly GCF_012274545.1. NCBI lineage: Eukaryota > Metazoa > Chordata > Mammalia > Rodentia > Bathyergidae > Fukomys > Fukomys damarensis. The sequence goes on from NW_022900936.1 coordinate 25,199,068, forward strand.
GAATGATAGCACGTTTGCCTAACGTGTGTGAGGCCTTGGGGTCTTCTATCCCACAGTGACATAAAATTTAATTAATGAAATTGTATAATTTCAATTTGTTTTATGAAAATATCAATACATGATTTTTACCTTTAACATCTTTAACTATTTTTAGATTTTGAAGAATAATCATCTATTGTTACTGCTTATCTGCTGAGAATGTATTACTATATAACACACGAGTAGCAAACTCTTAGAAATCATCTAAAGAATAGTCAATAGTCACAAGAAGGGATGTTCAAAACTGTTAGTCATTAGGAAAATACAAATGTACATCATGAGTTATCCCTCGAATGGGTAAAATATTAAAAAGTTAACAAGACCAAATGTTGAAAAAATGGACACCAAGTGGAATTTCTCATCTTCTGCTGATGAAAAATGTATACTATTATAATACCTTTGGAAAACAATTTAGCAATATCTTGTACCAATTCTACTGTTAAATATTTGCCTAACAGAAATGTAAACATGTCTACCCCAAAGACCTGCTTCCATATGTGAATGAATTACACATACGGTGATAAAATGAAAACAACCCAGAGATCCATGTACAGGTACTGTTCATACAATATTACTTAGTAACAGAAGAAATAAACTACATGAAATATTATACAACCTACCACAGCCTACTATAATTGTGCTCAGAATATTTACATTGGCCTACAGTTGGGCAAAATCTACAGAACTATGTCTCATAATAAAGTATTGAATATCTGTATCCAAAAAACACTGGCAACATGGTACATTGTGTATTATTACCCCTGAACTGCTGACTGGCATCAGTGGTTTATGGCTGCGGCTCAGCATCTCAACAGAGTATCCTAAAGCATATCAATAGCGTGGGAAAAGATCAAACTTCAAAATTCAAAGTACAGTTTCTACTGAATGTCTATCATTTTAACAAAGAAAATCTGGGACTATCTGTCTTGGGATAATTCAGGCCCTAAAGAACACATGGAATCAGTTGACACAAGTGTTAAAGAAACTCTCACCTTTAAGAACTAAATTTCAAACAGCGATCCTCATACTTTAATGTAGAAGAATCATCTGAGATTCTTAAAATGCAACTGTCCAGCACTCAAAGGTTTGAAACAATAGGCATCTCACACACACACACACACACACACACACACACACACAAAATGTGTACATTTGGCAGCCTTATAGCTAACAAAGGAAAAAAAAAAAGCCCAAAAATTATTCTCAAAACCTGTATTATTAAGACTAAAGAAATATGAAAAACATTACTAGATATTTAAAACATTAACAGCTCAGAGGATCAGAGACTCAAACTGAAGCAGTCTGTATTTGAAAAGTGGAGCTATTAAGGTGAAAGGAGAAAATTGAAAAATTAGTCATCACATATACAAAACAATACATCTTGATAAAGAAATTATTATTGGGAATTAATACAAGTCTGCCAAAATAAATACAAATGCTTTCCCTTTATAGATTTAACTTCTACAATAAATTCCACAATAAAAATATTGTTTTGGGCCGGGGATTTAGCTCAGTGGTTCCACTACCTGCCTTGCAAGCACAGGGACCTGAGTTCAATCCCCAGTACCAAAAAAAAAAAAAAAAAAAAATCAGCTTTCAAATAATCTACTTGCCCACACTACATAGTAAGATTCCTAAACTGTCTTTCTGCAAAAGCCAAAAATCATTCTTATACAATATAAACCAATAACTACAGGTAGGAAAAAGGCAAGTGCATGAAAGCAATACCCTTTCTCTAAACACACAAGGACAGAAATCAAACATTGTTCAATCCTGCGCTACCTAGTGAGTTCAAGGCCAGCCTGAACTACATAGTGAGACCATCCCCCAAAAAAATAAAATTTTCTAGAACTATGAAACATTTTCAACATTTGACTCTGTAAGACATACAAAGTCCAAAGCACAATAAAACAAAATTTGGAAAATTTACCTAAAATTTGCTCTAAATAAGAAGCTCAGCTCTGAGATAGTCATATCATCAAATCTTCCAAGTAGCAAGCACTTAAGATGAACCACACCTTTCTTGAAAAACTAAAATCTAGCAGATACAGGAAAAAATGAACTTAATTCTATATTAAACAATTCCAAAAGCACAAAAAAACCACAAAAGAATTTTATATTCATTTAACAGGCCAACTTTATCTTGATAGTCCATATAAAATAAATCTTATAATCAGTGAAATGAAAGAATTTATATATTTATATATATATACATATATATATATACACACACACACAAATCTAGCAGACAGGAAAAAATGAACTTAATTCTATATTAAACAATTCCAAAAGCACAAAAAAACCACAAAAGAATTTTATATTCATTTAACAGGCCAACTTTATCTTGATAGTCCATATAAAATAAATCTTATAATCAGAGAAAAGAGA
>NW_022900936.1:25204519-25205701 GCF_012274545.1 Fukomys damarensis
ATTACACACACACACACACACACAAGTCCTAAATTCTAAGTTAAATTTTAGTATTTCAAATTTGGAGATAAATTGAGAGAATAAGAAACCATGACAAATTGGGTTTTACTGGAAACTGAAAATAAAATACTACAGTATCATTGTATGAACAGAGGCTTGTGAATGTCAACATACTAGGGGTAAAAATGACTTTGGTTCTCTGAACTCTGCTGTAATATGAAGGTGAAGGAAAAAAAACATAATCTCAGCTATTCTGGAGGCTGAGGCAGGAGGATTAAAAGTCCAAAGCCAACTGTGCTATTTAAGGAGAACCTATCTCAAACTAACAATTTAAAAAGTGCTGGAAGCATAGCTCAGTGGTAAAGTACTTGCCTTGCCTAACAGGGTGTTCAATACCCTGTACCAGAAAATGGAAAGAAGGGAGGGAAGTAGGAAGAAGGGAGGAAGGAAGAGGGAAGACGGAAGGGAGGAAGGATTCTTCATAGGTGCACGTAAAAATTAAATATCACAATGAAACAATACATAAAAGAAATGTTAATCCTTGGAATAGTCTGTAACCTTAGCTAAACCATTAAAATAAAGAATTTAAAAGAAGGGTACGAATAATCACAATAAAGAGGTCAGAATGAGACACAAGAAAAATTTTAAAAACAATTGATGAAAATTCATTAAGGCTGGACATAATGTTATACAAATCAAAATTAAATGGAAAGGGAAGGAATAAGCAGCTGGAACTGTATGTACATGTCTGATCAAATAAAGTGCTAGCAATATCATTAAACATTCCATAGTAAAACATATCTTCCATGTAACATTTAAGTAATGTTGACTGTCAAATGCTGTATTATATAGTTTCATTCTTAGATGATATCTAAATTTGAAAATATTATGTTATTTTAAGTAAGAAATTTTCCCAGTTTGTATTGTTTTACAAATTTTAACATTGAAATTGATTAACCTGTGACTTCTTCCCACCTAACTCCCACCATTCAAGTAGTTAAGTGAAAGTTGACCTATACAGATCTATAAGATTGCCTCCACTATTTAATTTTTTATCCTCCCTACACAAATACACTTCCTTGGGCAGGGATTTAGCTCAGCAGTTCAGTGGCATGCCTCACAAGCGCAAGGACCCGAGTTCCATCCCTGGTACCACAAAAAAAAAAAAAAAAAAAAAAAACA
>NW_022900936.1:25205830-25208744 GCF_012274545.1 Fukomys damarensis
ACAAAAAAAAAAAAAAAAAAAAACACAAATACACTTCCTTAGTCACAGTTAACACTCAAATCCAAAGAAACGACACATGTCTAATCATTTTAATTTTAAGGCTTCAAAAGATTTAAAGTGCTTAATGACTTGCCCTAGGTCATGGAAGGGGATTTAGATCAAACGCACATCTTGTCTTTTCACTGCCACTTAGCTATTTTCCTACCACGAATACAATTTCAAGTTTTTATTATGTCTCAATAGTAAACCATTCACTCATTATTTATCAAATATTTGCTGAGTCCTACTATGTACAATGAACAGTTAAACAATACAGGCAAAATATCCTACAAAACTATATTTTATTCAACTCAGAAGTATGCTTTAATGTAAACAGTACCCAATTTATTACATCTGTAAATTGACTTGGTTCCTGCAAAGAAATCTGACACTGTTCTAAAAGAATTCTCATTTGGAGTTTATGTATTTAATTTCTGAGATCCAAAGATCTTATATTTGGGTAAAATCAAGTACAAAGACTGAAAATACATGTCCAACACCAAAACTACCTTAGGACTTAACTGTACTTAATCTGCTGCCAACTCCTCCTCATCTGTAATATCTAAAACTCAAAAAAGTACCTCCAAGTAGTTTTATTACATCTCATAGCATGGCTTGGGCAAACTTCAGCAATCAAAAAATACATGAAGGAGAAAAGAGAGCCCCTGTTCTTAAATCTAAAAGACTGTTGTGTGATGCTGCCTTTCTTTAATTATTAATCCTACATCACTCTACAGTAAAAGAAAAACATCTTGAAAATATCAGAAACCATTCCAATCATAACTACTTAAAAATATATATACACCCCTACACACACACACACACACACACACACTTTTTTAAGAAGAATAAAAAAACAGCTAAACTTTTGGATATGCAACATACACTAGACAACTCTCCTTTTACTGATAATCCTTAAAGTTTCTAAGTGAAAGAGTTTCACTTTTGTTTCTTCTAAAGTGTGAAGTTCATTTCCTGGTTAGCAGCTTCAAGTGTACTTCCTATTTCCTACTTGATGGATGTAAATCTTTCAACTTAGTTGTAGTGTTTTCAAATATTTCTAATCCTTTAAATATTAATAGTTCTGATATGAGTAACAAAATAATAGTATTAACAGAAAACACATTTCAGCATTTCCTTTTTTAGAAAAAACAAGAAAAGTCGTGACAGAAATATAAAAATAATTACATGGTCTAAAAATTTCCCCAATATCAATGAAAAGATCTAAGACACACATATTCCTAAATTAACACCATAATGGTAATATTTTGTATTTAAAATGCCCTTTATGTAAGAAGGGGGCTCATTTAAACTAGCAAATTAGACTTGATAACCAAGATTGGTTTCAGTAACTTGATTCTTGACCCTACAATTTTTTGCATGTAACTCTGAACCATGCAAGAGTTAGTATTATTAGACTCTATATTAAACAGGTGGGTCAAAATCAATCGTAAAAAACTCACAAACTTCTTGCCATTCTTTAAGCTTAAGAGATGTGAAAAATTAACTACATTTCCTACTTTGAAACAGGCTTAACTATTAACAGTGAAGACAATTATAAATAAAATGCTACCAAGTCTCTCAACTACTGCTTAGTATCCATAAGAACACATAATACTTCTCTAAGTCTTAATTCTATACTGTACTCAATATCAAACACTAAAGGGTAAGGTATTTAAAACTCTATACACAGGATTAGGAAGTAAACTATTTCAAGGCCCCCATTATTAAATCTTGAAATATTTTGCTATAATAAATCGCAGTCTGCAAATAATCCTAATTTACCAGTAACATCAACGAACAAGAGTTTCAAAAATAACTTTCCCAAAGTGCCTAAAAATAACAATGTACTATCTCTGCTTTCCAAAACTCTTGAGCATTTTCAATTACCTCTAGAATCATAAAATTTTAAAAATGATCTCAATGAAAAAATTAATGAGGTTGTTAGTATATAGTCCATTTTGGTACGACATGCTTTACTCTAAAGGCAAGCACAGGTACAACTACAACAGTATGACAAAACTACAACAGGGTGGGGCATTCATTACCAGAGAAATCAAGTATAAAATTGTAGTTTGATGACTATTCACAATAAATCTACTTAGTCCCCAAATTCCAGCACCACAAAGACACTTTCTCTTTGCCCAAAATTCTGATCACACAAATTGGAAAATTTTTAAAAATTAAAAATTAAATCATGGCCAACTACCTGCCCTTCAGAGTATGGTGCACTTAAAATTTTGAAAGCAAAATCTAGACTAGGAAGGTGATCTCTCAGTATTCACACCTTTCATAAATATTTCCTTTACATTTTTTCCCATAAAGTGAGTGACCATTTGAATGCACGACGGTAAAAGAGTGAAGGGTGAACGACAGAACAAGGTCAAACTGAGGGGACAAAAAAAGGCTTGGAATAAGACAGCCAGCAAGGTTTTCTTTCTTAAGGGTTTCTATATTCAGAAAAAAGAAAGAAAGAAAAAGGTAAGAAAGGAAGGAAGGAAAAAAGAAAGAAAGAAACCAAATCGTGTACGTGCACCTAGAAACTCCAACTGACCAATGTACCTGCCTAAAAGTCAGGCGACTCAATTTTGGTAGAAACCTTTTCGCAGAATAGCAGGCCTGGAACCTTACTCCCTTCGAAACCTAAACTGCGTTCAAAGGGATAACAACTGGTGTTCTTTGCTTCAAAAAGAAAAAAAGCCGGAGAAAGTTTAATTAAGAAGCCGTACAGAGTACTGCAGGAATGCGAGGGTCGCTCTCTTTACCTGGCACCATCTGTCACAAGAAAACAAACCGCAGGAGGAAGTGGACTGACACCCGCAAACTGCACCCGGCTCGCCGCGCCGGGACTGCGCGCGGCGGGGGGAAGCCGGGG
>NW_022900936.1:25209475-25224723 GCF_012274545.1 Fukomys damarensis
GGCTGCCCCTGCGGCAGGTTGCGCAACTCCAATCCTAAACTCTAGGAAGCTCGCTGCATTCCTACCTTTGCCTAGGATTTGTGAGTTCGACCTCTTGCCCAACGCTTCCAAAACAAACACATCCCTCCCTACCTGTGACGTTCCCAAGCCCTACAAGGTCCCAAACGCCTCCTTCTTTGTATGTCACCCGTCTCCTCCCCTGGCCTTTCTAGGAATTTCACTAGCAATGAACTTGCCCAAAAACAAAAGTGAAATAAGCAAAGGACTTTTAGAAATCTTTAGGCAGGGATATACTTTTCTCCTCTCATTCCGTACAGGAATGAGTATTGACTTCCGGCTTCTACTTTCTGTATCGGAATGTGTGACATTGGGTGCTAGGTGCTGGAGAAACAAGAATGCTTACCTAAGATTCAACATAAACGAATAGGGTCTATAAGGCAGGCATTGAAAAAAAAATCACTGCCTAGAAAACTCTTTAACAGCTCACTTGCCAATTTAAGCAAACAGCTACCAAGCACTGAGTACTCTGCTATATATGGCAAATCTAACAGTGAGAAAGCAATCTGGAGTAGCAAAAATATCTTGAGTTGCACCAGCTAATCTGGAGACTGGAGTGTGCAGTGGTGGAAAGGAATAATCAGAATGTATTGTCACAAATACAGTGTGCACGCGAATCTGTGATGACAAGGAAGGCAAGCTTGGTGAAGGATACTTGGAATATTATCTGATTTGTTCGATCATAGTAACTCATAAGGGCTTTGTCACGATTCTTTATCTCTGATCAGCATCTTGGATGTCTTCAGCTATCATTTGTGATCTTGCCCGTGAATTCTCATACTATATTTGTTTGCTGATTTGATTTTGACAAATTTTAATTTATTGATGTCCTATATATTTGAAAAGTTGTGAAATGGTTAGAAGCAAAGAATTGCAGGAGACAATGCAAGTGCTCTAATTCAAAACTGTTTCAAGAACACTGAGACTCAAAGAAGGTGAACTGTCAAAAATGTATATTAGAGATCATTTTTCCTCATTTACAAAGTTTCTTCTCTACCTCACTTACAGACTAACTTCATGTCTCTGTATATTACAGGGGTATTTTTTAGAAAACCAGATCTATCAGATACAGAAGTTTGCATATTATATGATTTCTCTAATATGAGAGACATGTAGTATAAATAATTTAAAGAGCAAAACAAAACAAACGTTAAGAAATACTGATGTAGTCTGTGGAGATGGGAAGAGGCTCTGGGGAAGAAGAGAAAGGGAAGCAGAGAAAGAATGAAATGAACATGCAATTACTGTGCACCGTTAAAATGTAGTAGTCATCAAAATTTTTAAAGAAAATTAGGTTTTTTTGTTTGAATTTAACCAAGTTAAATTTAACATAAAATCTAGTACTTTGGTTTCAAAAAGATATTGCCAGATACTGCAGTTTAATTTCAAGAATTAGACAATTGCTCTAAGTTCTTTAATTTTGCAAAAAAAAAAACTAGTGCTTTCTACATAATCGCATACACAAACACACACACATACACACACACACACACACACACACACACACACACACACACACCTCTATAGAGCAGGCAGATTTGCCAACATAGATCATCCATTTCCTGTTTGCATCTGACGGCTTCCTACTTACTTAACATTTTTAAAAAATAATTGTCATACGTAGGATTTTGAGAGGAAATTTTCTGGTTTCCTCATAGGCATTCCTTTTTAGAAAGCTTATAATTGTTTTTGGGTTTTTTTTTGTTTTGTTTTGTTTTGTTTTTTTGAGACAGGGTCTCACTATGTAGTTGAGACTGACCTGGAACTCACTATGTAGCCCAGGCTGGTCTCGAACTCACAGTGATCCTTCTGCCTCAGCCTCCCAAGTGCTGGGATTACAGGCGTGTGCCACCACGCCCGGCTCGAAAGCTTATAATTGGAATGAATAATTAGAGGTAGGAATTTGAGAAATTGAGATAAATTAGTACATAGAACCCATTGCCAGGACTTAGTCATTTTCAAAATTTGTTCCTATGACAATTTTGCTGCTCATGAAGCAGCTTTAATATGCACAGTTGTTGAAACTATATTTGCTTAGAGTATCATTTTAATAACTCCTAAATTGTTACATTATCATTAACTGTCAAGTAAAAACATAAAGTGATAGAATCCATATAAAATGAAACATTTAGCTTTTAACCTACTATGGTTTGAATGTGTCTCCCCCAAAGCATACATATTTAACCCCCAATGCAGCAGTGTTGGGAGGCAGGGCATAATGAGAAGTGACTAATCTAGGAGGGTTCTGCCCACATGAATTAATTCCATCACAAGAGTACATTCATACCTTCTCTCTCTCTCTCTCTCTCTCTCTCTCTCCCCTCCCTGTTTGCTTCCCTCCCTCCTACCCTCCTTCTGTTCTTCTGAGCAGCAAAATAGCCCTTATCAGACACTAGCCCTACTATTTTGAACTTTCCAGCCTCTAAGACCGTGAGACAATAAATTTTCGTTCAATATATAGTTGCCCAGTCTTGGGTTATGAATTACAGCATCACAAAACAGACCAAAACAAACCCAACTCTATTTTTCTAGTCTGAGCCAAACTGCTGATATTTCTAACAATATTCAGTATTACCTCTTTATGTAAACCAAGGAAATCAGTGTTTTCTATCTTGACTACTAACTTTTCTTTGTTTAGAAAAGTTTCCAATAGCTGCGCATGGTGGTAGATGCCTATAATCCCAGCACTCAGAAGTCAGAAGTATTGCCATAAGTCTGTGCCCAGGCTGGACTACACAGTGAGTTTAAGACCAGCTTGGAATATGTGACAAAATTCTGTCTCAAGAAAAGGGGTGAGGGTTGAAAATCTGTTTATAGACACTGAAACTCCAAAACATATTTGAAAGTTATTAATAAGAGAAAGATTAAATTTATATTGTAGACCTGGACAATTTTTATGATATAGTGTAGTCTTCAAACTACTTTAGTGCAGATTAGAATTATTTTCTCTCTTTTTTGTACCAGGGATCTTGTGCTTGCATGGCAGGCACAGTGCCACTGAGCTAAACCCCTGGCCCCTATTTTCTTTCTTTAAGTGTATCGATATTCTGTAATAATTCTATTTCCACCAATAAGGAAACAATAAGCAAACATTCATAGGTAAATTTTCTATGATGTAATAATGACACTATTTAGTCATAGGATATTCAGAAATTAGAACCTTGTGTTACCTTTTTGTCATTGTTATAGGAATATCTGAGATAAACAACTAAAAGGAGGAGAGATGTACTTTGGCTCATGGTTTCAGAGGGTTCAATCTAGTTGCTTTAAAGCCTGAGACACAACATACATTGTGGTGAAAGTGTTATGGTGGAATAAAGCAGCTCACCTGATAGTGGCCAGGAAACAGAGAGAGGAAAGGGCCAGTGATAAAATATACTCCTCAAGGGCATGCCCCCAACCACCTACTTTCTCCATCTAGGCCCAGTGTCCTACAATAACCATCACTCTCCCACAGCCCAATAAATTATAAATCTATAAGCAGATTCATCCACTGATGAGGTCAAATCCCTGATGATCCAAGCATCTCCTAAAGGCCTCACTTCTGAATGCTTCTGCATTAGGAATTAAGCCTTCAACACATGAGGATAATTCAGATCCAAACCCTAACTAAACCTGTAAGATTAGGATCTGCCTAAAATATGCATAATGAAATGCTTATTGAATGGAATGGGCAACTAATCCATTTATTTATGCTTTCACAGTACATGTCCAACTCTAACCTCATTCCAAGTGGATACCTATGTGGTCTAACCCTAGCCCTATTACCCTGTTCCACAAAACATATCACATCAATATCTCTAGCTGTCAATAGTATCTCACACTTCGAGGGGCTCCAAATGTTGCATCTTTGGTATTGTACTAGTTTGGTTGAACTTATATAATAAGTTTCTGCAAATAGAGGGTCTTAACAGAAGTTTAGTTTTTCACAGTTGTGGAAATTGGAAGTTTAAGGTCAAAGTTCTGGCAGGGTTAGTTCCTGCTGCTGCCTCTCTCTGATTTCCAGGTGCCAACCTCTTCTGCCTCTTCCTATCATTGTGCATGTGTACCCATCATGTCTCTTCCTCTTCTACTAAGGACACCAGTCATATTGCATTAAAGCCTTACCTGACAGCCTCATTTTAATTCAATCTCCTCTTTATAAATTTTAGCTCAGACTGTGGTTATGCTGTGAATATGGTTATATTCATTTTTACTTGATCACCTCTTTAAAGACTTTATTTCAAAAATATGATAATATGCTGAGAAACTGGGGCTAGAACTCAACATATGAGTTTCAAGTAGACATAATGCAACCCAGAATAGTGATAAATTCCCTTATTCTTACATTTCACAACTTTTTTCTGCCCCAACCATAACCTCTTAAATTGACAAGAAATGCATTAACACATTAAAGGCTAGTAACTTTACACATTTTTTCAAATAACTAACATTTCAATTGGAATGTTCTGAGTGGGGAGAAAGGATTCTGTAAATTGGAATGTAGTCCAATGTAAACTACTGCTTTGCAAGTTGTGCTCAGAAAGCAATCTACCTGTAGAAAAGGCTACACTTTATCAATTGAGCACAAAAGTATCTATTTCATCCATGTATCACTTGCTTTCCCTTACTTTAAATAATCTCAGTTATTTTCTCAAACTGAAGAAGGCTTGGAGACCCTAGAACTTTTTTCTTCCATTCGAATCAAAAGGCAAAGCCTTACTAGGCATGGTGGTGCACTCCTGTAATCGTAGCAGGAGGATGGGAGGCTGAGGCAGGAGGATGGCTGTGAGTTTGAGACTAGCTTGAGCTACTAATAGTGAGTTCCACGTCACTCTCACATACATAGTGAGACCCTATCTCAAAAAAACAAAAACCAAATAAACAAAAAAAGGCAAAGTTTATCTTCCATAGTGTCAGGCACACATTTACCTGAAATTATTTTATGATAGATCCAGAGGCCCCTCATACCATCTGTGAATGTGCACAGATCATGGGGAGCAGCTCTGTGGAACAGAGTTGTGCTGCTGCAGGCAGATCCCAGCCAGGGTCCCACCCAACGCCAGAGGACCAAGCACACCTGCTTAAGCCATAGGCCTATCTAGAAAAGAGCTGCACAGGCACACAGGTTTCATCCAGAGGCCCACCAAAGCATCAGTCATAGCCCAGGGTCCACCTGGAAAAGAACCACACAGATGTACAACCAACAGCAAGAAGCTTGCCCCGATAACATCGATAGGTGTGTGGAGAGCCTAGCCAGAAGCCTACACAGAGAAGAGGAAATGGGGTGCACAGCCTCCAGTGAAAGGCCTTCCCAGACAACAGCTACTACACAGGGGCCCCGGCAAGAGGCACACCTAGATACCATCCCAAGTGTGCATGGGCACCAGCAAGAAGCCCACCAAGACAATGGGTCAGCTCAGGGATCTAGAAGGCCACCATTCTAAACCCAGGATTAGTGTACTGGTGAATAGCAGAGTAAAGGCTGCTCGGTGGCTTGCTGAGAATTGAAAACCCCTGGGAGAGCAAAAAGTTGCCTCAATAAAGGCACAGCAGGTTGCATTGGTCGAAATGAGTAGACACGGAAATAAGTCTCAAAACTAGACTTCCAGATCACCAAAGGCAAGCCCAAAGGGCAACGAGATGGAAAAATCTGATGCTCAACCACCTGGACCCACTGAACAGGCAATGAAAGAGAACCTGGAAAAAATGAAATCAGAAATAGTTTCTCAGATAACAACTGAGATTTTGCCCATACTACAAGACATGATTAATAAATCCAGAGTGGACACAGATTAAAAAAAAATAGAGGAGCTTAGAAACATGATAGAATCCCAACATAATAAATGGAATCCCTAAAACAGATGCAAACAGATTTCCAGGAGATTAAAAATTCTATTGAAAGGGCTGGGAATTTAGCTCAGCAGTTTGGTGGCCTGCCTTGCAAGCGCAAAGATAGGATTGCAATTAGTGATCAGGAAAAGAAAAATTTCTTAAAAATAGTAAGGGACCATGAGAATCCAGCAGGATCTAGATGATTCAAAGAAGCATAACATAAGACTGATCAGAGTCAATGAAGAAATAAGAGAGAATGCAGATGACATTAAAAAAAAAACTGTTCACAGAAGTAATGTGAGAAAACTTCTCAAACGGGAAAAGAACTTGGCATAAAGATAAGTGAGGCTTATAGAACTCCAAATAGCTGTGATCAAAAAAATCTACACCTAGACACATAATAGTCAAGATCCCAGAAACCCAACAGAAGAATGAAATTCTATGAGCAGTTAGAGAAAAGAAACAAATCACATACAAAGGAAAGCCCATTGGAATCATAGCAGACTTCTCAACACAAACCCACAAGGCAAGAAGAGCATGGAGTAACGTATTTCAAGCAGTAAAGGAAAACAACCTCCAACCCAGATTGATGTGCCCTGAAAAACTATATTTCAAAATTGAAGGAGAAATAAAACACTTTCATGACAAAGAGAACATTAGGAACTTCATAAATACTAAACAGCACTCCAAAAAATTTATACAATATCCTAGAAAAACACATTGAGGATCACAACCCCAGGAAGCCCAGCAGAATGAATCCATCAGGTATGACAAGAAATTAAATGGAAAGGGGCAGAATCCAACAAAAAGAAAAAGTCATAACAAGGATACATTAATACAAATCAGTTATAACCATGAATATTAATGGTCTCAAATCATCACTCAAAAGAAATTGACTGGCAGAATGGGTCAAGAAGCAAGATCCAACAATATGCTTCATAAAAGAAACACAATTAAAAAAGAAACTCATAGACTGAAAGTTACTGGGTGGAAAACAATGCTCCATTCAAAAGGAACCAAAAAAAAAAGGAGTTGCTATCCTCTTTGCAGATCAAGTGAATTTCAAACCAACACTGATTAATAGAGACAAAGGAGGATACTGCATCCTTGTAAAGAGTCAAAGAGGAAGAGATGACAAACATTAATATATATGCACCAAACACTAGTGCACCCAACTATATAAAAACAAATATTAACAGATATGAAAAATCATATAGGCATTAATACAATAGTAGTGGGGGACCTCAATACTGCCTTGTCACAAAGAGATCAACCAGACAAAAAATAAACAATTAAATAGAACTCAGTCAAACTCTTGAACAAATTAACTTCACAGATATTTATAGAGTGTTCCACCCCACAAAATCAGAATATGCATTCTTTTCAGTTGCACATAGATTGTTCTCCAAAATAGATCACATACTCGTTCATAGAACATATTTCAGTAAGTGCAGGGGAATTGAAGTTATCCCCTGTGTATTATAAGACCATAGTGCATTGAAATTGGAGATCAATACCAAAAGAAACAGCAAGAATTTCATAAACACATGGAAATTGAACAACACACTCCTGAATAACCAATGGGTCACAGAGGAAGCTACAGAAGGAATGAGACAGTTCCCACAAATAAATTACAATGACAATACAACATATCGGAATCTATGAGACACAATGAAAGCAGTCTTATGAGGGAAATTCATAGCAGTGAATAGTCATATTAGGAAAACAGAGCAAGCTTAATTACACAACCTGACACTGAGCAGGACAAACCCAAGCAAGGGAAGAATAGTAAAGATCAGGGTAGAAAGTAATGCAATAGAGACTAAGAAAACATTACAAAAACTCAATGAAGCCAAGAGCTTGTTCTTTGAAAGAATAAACAAAGTTGACAAAACCTTAACCAAACTTATCAAAGAAAAGGGGGGGTCCAAATTCATGAAATGAGGAATGAAAATGGTAAAATTACAAGAGACCCAACAGAAATCCAGAGGATCATCAATACCTACTTCGAGAACCTATATGCCAATAAGATGGAAAATACAGAAATGGATAGATTCCTATATAAGTATGAATTATCAAATTTGAACAAAGATGACCTAAAAATTCTAAACAACTCAATATCAATCAATGAAATTGTTGGGGCTGGGGATTTAGCTCAGCGGTTTGGTGGCCTGCCTTGCAAGTGCAAGGACCCGAGTTCGATCCCTGGTACCAAAAAAAACCAAAAAAACAAAAAAACAAAAAACAATCAATGAAATTGAAAACATAATTTAAAAATTTACCAACTAAGAAAAGCCCAGGTACTGATGGCTTCATTGCTGAATTCTATAAGACATGTAGAGTGGAGCTTCTGCCACTCCTTTTTAAACTCTTCAGTGAAATTGAAAGGGAAGTAATACTCCCAAATTCATTCCTGGAAGCAAGCATCACCTTCATTCCCAAGGAGAGAAAGACCTAACTGAAAAAGAGAATGATAGGCCAATCTCACTAATGAACACAGATGCAAAAATCCTTAATAAGATTCAGGTAAATAGAATGCAGAAGATCATCAAGAAGATCACATACCCTGACCAAGTGGGATTTATCCCAGGGATGCAGGGATGTTTCAACATATGCGAATCAATAAATGTAATATACTATATTAATATAGCCAAGGACAAAAACCATATGATCATCTCAATAGGTACAGAAAAAGCATTTGACAAAATCAACAGGCATTTATGATTAAAACCCTATAAAACAGCTGGGCATGGTGGCTCAGGGCTGTAATCCCAGCACTTGAGAGGCTGAGGCAGGAGGATCACTGTGAGTTTGAGAACAGCCTGGGCTACCTGGTGAGGTCCAGGTCAGTTTCAACTACATAGTGAGACCCTGTCTCAACAAAACAAAACAAAGCAAAAAACCCTACAAAACATTGGAATAGATGGTCTCTACCTCAATATGATAAAAGCCATCTATGAGAAATCAACACCTAACGTCATACTAAATGTTCAAAACTGACATCCTTCACACTAAAATCAGGAAAAAGACAAGAATGTCTGCTATCACCATTCCTGTTCAATATAGTTTTGGAAACATTAGCCACAGCAATTAGACAAGAGAAATAAATAAAAGGAATAAAGATAGGATATTAAGAAGTCAAATTGTCATTATTGGCAGATGACATGATACTCTATATAGAAGATCTCAAGAACTCCACCAAAAGTCTTCTAGACTTAATTAAAAAATTCAGCAAGGTAGCTGGCTACAAGGTAAACACACAAAAAACAATAGCTTTCTTGAACAGGAAAAACAGACTCACTGAGAGAGAAATGGGGCAAACAATTCCTTTTACAATAGCATCCAAAAATGGGAATCAATCTAACAAAATAAATCAGACCTCTACTCTGAAAATCATAGCACTCTGAAAAGAGATTGAAGAGGATATCAGAAAATGAAAAGACATCCTTGCTCCTGGGTAGGAAGAATCAACATAGTGAGAATGGCCATACTACCAAAACTGCTATACAGATTCAATGCAATTCTAATGGAAATCCCAGAAGTATACTTAACAGACCTTGAGAAAACAATCCAAAAATTCATTTGGAACAAGGAGAGACCTTTAAAATAGCAAAAGCCACTGTGATAAAAACAGCATGGTACTGACAAAGAAATAGACCTGAGGACTAGTGGAACAGATTAGAAGATGCAGAAACAAGTCCAGATACACTCAGCCACCTCATCTTTGACAAAGGAGCCAAACACCCTCCCTGAAGGAAAGATAGCCTCTTTAATACATGGTGCTAGAAAAACTGGGTTTCAACTTGCCAAAGATTAAAACTGGGCCTATATCTCTCACCATGCGCTAAACTAAAATCAAAATGGATTAAAGATCTAAATGTGAAAACAGAACATTAAACTGGCTGGAAGAGAGTTTAGGTAGAACTCTTGAAGACATTGGTGTAGGATAAGATTTTATGAACAAAACCTCATGCCCATGAACTAGCACAATCAGTAGGGATCTCTTCTTATTAAAAAGCTTCTTCACAGCAAGAGAAACAACCAACAGTGTGAAGAGACAACCCACAATGTTGGAAAAACTTTTCACCAGCTTTCTCAGGCAAAGGCCTACTATCTAGAATATATAAAGAACTTAAAAAAATGACTTCCCAAATTTAAAGATCCAATCAAAAATGGGCATCTGAAATGAACAGACATTTCTCAGAAAAGAGGTGTAAATAGCAAATAAATACTTGAAAAAATGTTCGATATCACTGGTCATTCAAGAGATGCAAATGATAACAACACTGAGATTCCACCTCACCCAAGAAGGAATGGCTCCTATCATGAAATCAACCAATAACAAATGATGATGGATGGGGCTGTGGGGAAAAGGGAACCCTGCTCCATTGCTGGTGGTAGTGTAGATATGGAAATCTGTATGGAGATAACTCGAAGAACTAGGATTGGAGGTCCATTTGACCCAGCTATCCCTTTTCTGTGTAAATTTCCCAAAGAATTAAAAGAATCACACCATAGTGATATATGTGAACCCATGTTCATAGCAGCGCAATTCATGATAGCTAAAACTTGGAAGCAGCCCAACTGCCCATCAACTGGAGACTTTGTTTTTTAATAAAATGAAGTACTACTCAGCCATAAAGATTGATAAACTAGAGACATTTATAGCTAAATGGATGCACACTGAAGTGATACTCTTAAGTGAAATAAATAGGACACATATATGTGAATACCAAATAGCCTCTCTAGTGTGAGAAACAAAGTATAAATAAGGACTGAAAGGTATAATAGATAATGTGAAATAGGAAGAAAAGGTGCAAAAGGGAAGGGGAAGAGGAAGGGGAAAAGAAAATAGGGAATGGAATTAACATGAGAAAAAAAGTAATGGAAACAAAATCTTTGTTGATAGGGAGGGGTGGAGGGGTTGAAGGGAGGGCAGGGGAATGGGGAAAAAATAAGAACCAAGCTGGATTATGTAAAGGTGCACATTTCCAAAGATGAATGTGAGTATATTGTCTGCCTTAAATGTATCAATAAAATTAATAAAAATTATCTTACATATATAGGCAGAGAAAAACCACATATTATAGTATGTATCAACCTCTAAGACTTCTTTCTCCATATTCAGAGTGTATGAATCATATGTACAAATCATAAAGAATAATACAGAAATTGCTAGGGTTTTTTTTTGTTTGTTTCTTTTGTTTGTTTGTTTAATTTTGGGAAAGTTACTCAAGCCTTGTATATAATCCTAGCTATTTGCTATCCGATGGTTTGTTTGTTTATTTGTTTGTTTGCTTGTTTTGGTACCGGGGATTGAACTCAGGTCCTTGTGCTTGCTATGCAGGCGGTGGAACCACTGAACTAAATCCCTGGCCCTCAGATGTTTTTCTTGAATGTCTGTTACTCTCTTATGAATCATGGGAAAGACTACACCAGAATGTTTGTCATCTCAAGTAACCTTGTAATAAAAACTTACACTCTGCTTTTGCTAAAATGCACTAACTCTTTGGATAGGCCTACAGATGTCTAATGATAACTGAAAGCAAGATAAAAGTTTGGTTTCTGCCTCATTTTGCATCCATCTCCTATCTTGCTCAAAGTTGTGTGTTATCAGGTAAGGAATGCTTATCTAAAGCTGGTGGTCAGCCTTCTTCCAAGTTTGAAGACACCACAGACTAAATAAGGTACATCCAAGATTGTCCAAGACCTCATAATCAATAGATTGTCAACCATCATGTTTTACAGCATCCTGTTCCAGAATCCCAAATAGAACCTAAAAGTCTCTAGTCATTGCCCTACACCTGAAGGAACTTAGTCTCCTTTCTGACTTGTTCTTCCTGATTCAGATGCTCCTGTAGTTATCTTGGATTCCAGAAAAAAAAAAAAAAGACTTGGTTGATAAATATTTTATGAATCAAGATTACCCCCAGCTCCCTCCCCAGTAACAGCAACTTTCTTACAGCCACAAGTAAAGATCTGCATGGCTGACCTTGAGATAATGGTCAAACAGATAATATTTCAACCAAGATGTCTGGACTGTACATACTTCTGGCCCCCATTCCCTTGAGAATAGTGCAGAAAATGCTGGAATCCTTTGTCTTCCCAGTATGGCTATCAGGAATAAACTTATTTCCTGCTTTTCACCATCATTTTTCCTATTTAATTCCTGAGGCAAGTGACTATAATTTGGTCTGTTTGGATTCCTCAAGGTCAGGCCTCCTGTGACCTAGGACCTTGACAACAACCTGGCCTCAGAATGGATTACTCCAGTGAGAGGCACAGGAAAAGTACTAGAGGGCAGGAGAAAGAAAGACTGTTCGTCTCCTCCCATCCTCCCTTGGTGACAGCTCACTTGGGTGTCTTTATTTGGTGGCTCTAGCTGTAATCAGAGTGATCTTGCATGGTTCCAGGCTTTGGAGATTTACAAATTTTTCTTCATTCTTCATCCACTCAACTTTAGAAGGGGAATAACTTCTTGTTGTTGCTAAACACTAGCTTATCTATCTCACTGTTGCAGTTTAGATCTTGAATGTTCCCCCAAAGATCCATGTATTAAAGGCTTGGTCTCAGCCCATGATGCTATTAAGAGGTGGTAAAACCACTATGAGGCTGAATCTAATAGAAGGAAGTAAGCCATTGCAAGTGTGCACCTAAAGAAGATCCTGGAACTTGGACACCTTTCTTTCTCTTTTCTTCCTGGCTGCCATGAGGTGAGTAGCTTCCTGAGCCACACATCCCTATGATGATATTGTGTCTTGCCACAGACCTGAAAGCAGCAGATCAGCTTACTAAAACCTCTGAAATCATGAACAAAAATAAACCTTTCTTGGCGATAACTTGTTTATCTCAGGTATTTTCTCACAGTGATGGAAAGCTGACATATTGTGAGTAATTAGGTTTTCACTCTTTCGTTACCTGAAAATCAAATTCTTTGTATCCCGTTTTTACACTTTGAGAGTATTCCATTTTTCTGACAAAACTTGTATTGACATATTTTTTCTGCATCAGTTCCTTCATCTATAAAATGAAAAAAATAATACAGGCCTATTTTGATGACTACATAGCTTATTACATGTAAAATGACTAGAGAACTATAGTTTGGATCCTGAATGCTCCAAAAAGTCCATATGTTGAAAGCTTAATTCTCTGCTTCAGGCACTACTGAGGGTGGTAGAAATTGTTGACAGGTAAAGCCCTATAGGCAGTCTTAGATTATTGGGGACATGCCGTTGGGGAAGAGTGGTACCCTTCCTCTCCCTTTTCTCTCCCTCTCTTTTTGTTTCCTGGTCTCCATAAGTTTTCTGTAACATATGTTTGAACCACAGTGTGCTGCCTTACCACACACTTAAATGCAACTGGGCTGAGCAATGAAGCCTCCAAAACTGTGAGCCAATGTAAATATTTTTTAAAGTTGATTATCTCAGGTATTTTGTTACAATAACTGAAAGCTGACCAATTCAATGTTATGGCTTATGTCTAGATGTTCCCATCCCCAAAGTCACATGCCCTCATTGGTGGAGTTTTTGGGGGATGATTGGATCATGGGCATGTGATGTTGGGTCATGGGTGTGTGATACTGGATTAGTCCACTAATAGCTTTAGCATAGTTCTGGGTGTGGTTGATGGACTTACTGAAGAGGGAAGACCCAACCTGGGTAGAGGTGCTACCAACCAGTAAGCTTGTAGCCTGGAAGGAATAAAAAGGGAAAGAAATTTCTTCCTTTCTGCCATGCCACGGACAACTTCTTCTCTGCCATACCCAACTGCCATGCAACCCTGCCTTGGAGCCAGCTCACTATGGACTGAAACCTTTACAAACTGTGAGCTAAAATAAACATTTTTTCTAATTTATGGGTCAGGTATTTTGTTCCACTAATGAGAAAGTAATTAAGACCATAGGCACAAAGTAAGTACATGACAAATGTGTTGTTCTATCCAAACTTGAAAACTCCCAAAGTGAAAATGACCTACTGGAGGTGTTAGGAATTGAAATGCAGGAAAAGCAGATTCAGATAAATTTAAGGTACTTTTATGAAGAAGGCATGGAAGGTGAGAGATTATGTAGAGAAGTATTGATTTATTATAAGGCAGTACATATCTTTTTTGAGAAAACTACCTTTGAAGGGAACTGTTGCTTTGTGATAAGGACTATGTGACCAATAGAAGATAGAGAAAAGTAAGTGTGTACTAGACATGTCCATGATCAAGAGTCTAATATCCTGCTGATGTGCATCCTGTTTCTGGGCTCAATTC
This sequence comes from Fukomys damarensis, assembly GCF_012274545.1. Taxonomy (NCBI): domain Eukaryota; kingdom Metazoa; phylum Chordata; class Mammalia; order Rodentia; family Bathyergidae; genus Fukomys; species Fukomys damarensis. Next base: position 25,223,603 of record NW_022900936.1, read on the forward strand.
AATTATCTGTTGTAGATGCTTGCAGTCAGGCAAACCAACTTTTGGACCAAATGTCATGTTTCTGAGCAGCACGTGGAGTTGTAAATACATCCTGCTTCATAATACCCTCAAGACTCCATTTTGAAATGCTCTTTCTACATCTTTTTCATCACAATTTTCTCTTTTTCTTCTTACAAAGATAAGCAAGTTCTTGTTATTTAGCTGAATTCAATTAGTGGAGTCTTATGCTTTGTAAGACTGTCATATGTGCTAATTAAATATGGTTTTTCTCTTTTTAATCTGATTTCTGTCAATTTCATGTGTATCTCAGACAAAAAACCTATAATGTCAAAGGAAGCCATATTTTGCTCCTCTACAGAATTTAAAACCATTAGATGAACACTGAGAAGAATTAGTCAGCTTGTATTGAATATTTCAATTACAGGAAAACAAGAAAAGAAGCAGGGTTAAGTGACGTAAGTTCTAAAATCTGCTATTTAAGAAGGAAATGTTCTGGGGACATTTTTGTAATAATTTAAGATATCAGGTCATACAAAAAAGATCAGATTTAGCAATCCCTTGGCAGCTACTTTAGTATCAAAAGCCTTAGTGATTACTTGTATTACTTCTTGGATAGTAGAAAACACACAAAATGTGGGTACAATGTTTTAAATCTTTAAAATACATACTAGAGAGATAAGAATAAGAAATTTCAGGGGAAAAGTTAGGCTATGAGCAAGTAGAAACCAAAAATCTTAAATACTATGAAAGTTGTTATTCATTTTTGTACTTTGCGCAATGACACACTCCATGGGTTCTCACCAAGTATAACTGAAATTAATTTATAAACAAAAATATAACAATTTTTCATCAACAGAGAAATGGATAAGGAAAATGCAGTGTTTATATACAAATGGAATACGATCCTGTTGTGAAGAAAGATACACTAGAAGCAAGTGCAGAGCAATGGGGAATGCAACTTGAGAATACAATGTTAACATGCAAGATTAACTATCTCATGGTTTCTCTTATTTGAGAAACCGAAAAAATAGATATGCATACAGATACACATACATATATGTGTGTGTGTGTGTGTATATATATATATATATATATATAGAGAGAGAGAGAGAGAGAGAGAG
>NW_022900936.1:25224819-25243433 GCF_012274545.1 Fukomys damarensis
AGAGAGAGAGAGAGAGAGAGAGTGAGAGAGAGAGAGAGAGAGAGAGAAAGGGAAAAATAGAAGATAGATAAATAAGAGGTAGAGAGAAGTTCAAATAATTTCCCATATTACCTACTGCCTTCTTTCAAAAACATTTAAAAATATATACACCAATGTGTTTTATTTATACTACTAGTTTCTCTGTTCCAATATTTGAAAAGAAAAATTTTGTGCTATTATCTGTATTTTCTTTGTGAAAATCTTTTTTGTCTATGTACTGTTCTCTGAATAAATACTTTGAAGATAAGGATACATAGTATATTGACTGCTATTATCTTATTATGAAATATTTTATATTTTAATAATTATTTTTTAAATCTTCTTTCCAACTTTCTTGGCTTTCAGGAAATGTTTTTACTGTGTTTAGTACACCTAATATCTATCATCTTATAAAATGAAAATTGAATACCATAATCTACTACTGCCTCAGCTTATTAGTTTGGTCTATTTTTTCATCAAGAACAACACAAGGAGTTTTTATTTTTATTTTTATTTTCTGGGGGGGATACCGGGGATTGAACTCGGGTCCTTGCACTTGCAAGGCAGACCACCGAACCGCTGAGGTAAATCCCCGGCCCTCACAAGGAGTTTTTAAATGTGTTGTTTTGAAAGTTCTGTTCCAATCTACCATAGTTTTTGATTTATGCTATCATATTATACTATTCCCCCTCATACACAGCTCAAAACATCTAGTGGATACATAAAACCTAAAATAGAACAAAACTATATATCTATATATAGAGATATAGAGATATATTCTCTCATAGCTAATAATGAGAGATATTAGCAATAACTAATAATAACATAATGGAGCATAATAAAAGTTATATGAATGTGGTCTTTTTCAAAGCATCTTATTGTGATTTTCCCTTTTCAGTTATCTGAATTGCTACCACATTACTCTTGCTTTCTGGGGCAGTTATTAAGTAAAATTAGGGTTGCTGGAACACAAGCACTGTAATACCAGGACAGTGGATTGTCATAACCAAGATAGTTGCCTAAGTAACTGATGGGCTGGTAGCATATACAACACGGACACTATGACAAAGAGATGATTCATGTCCTGGGCTGGATGGAAGATGATGGCAAGAAATTACATCACCTAAGACAGAATGATACAAAATTTAAAATTTAGAAATTATTCAACTCTAGAATTTTTCATTTAATATTTTCTGATCACAGCTGACTGCACATAACTGAAACCACAGAAAATGCAACCATGGATACTGATCATTGTATGGGAAAGAATACTGAGAATAAATCTTGTATAAATAAAAATAGAACAGCATTTTAAAAAATAAAATTCCATGAGTTTCAGTTTCAAAATCTCTAATTTTGGCCTTGCTGCCAGGTGAGTTAGTCAACTATTCTAGGCCTTCTATTTTGAGGAGAATATGAGAAACTGTCTGTGATACATTTAGAGGCGGCTACTATTTTTTTTTGTGCACTAACAAACCATATGCCAAGACCTGTGCTGAGCTTTCTACATATATTATTTAATATGACAATCCTATGAAGTTGGAACTATAATATGTTTTTACGGAGGAATAAGCTGTGATTTATAGCTTAAGTAAAATGCCAAAAGACACACAATTAAAACCTGCTAAGCCAGTTTGAACCCAGATAAAAGGCCTGTGTGAATTCTAAACTTCCTCACTTAACATAGCTATCTTCAAAGTGGTTGATGAGTTATTGGAGTCTTAAAAACCCTCTCAAGGGGTAGGTTAGGTGAAATATTTCCCAACTATATATTTGTGTGATAGCAAGTATTCTTCATCTATTTCAACCCCCAAAACATATGGTAACAGATTGAAAGCACAGGCACGTTAGACAATCACATTGTTTTCTGTTAAGCCAGAAATTAGAGATTTGCAAAAGTGTAAAACAACACAATGTCTCCCTTTTCTGTTTTGGAAAAATTTTTCCATACAATTTTTATTTATATCAAATGTAATTAGTAGCTTGTTTTTAAAATGTGAAATAATGAATAAATATTTGTAAAACTTCTCAGAAGCAATGAGGATGGCTATAATCTACTGATCTCATAGGATCCTCAATAATTTTTTAAAATGTAAAGCAATCTTTGTTTTTCCTTTCTTCATTCCTTTTGTTTCTTTTTTTTCCCATTAAGTTCATTGGTACCTCTTAGGTTACAATACAGTTACCTGCATCGTTGGGATCATGTACCTTTGAAGGAAGGACAGGGGAATGGGGAAAAAATAAGCAGTAAAATGTAAAGCAATCTTAAACCGTCAAAATTGAAATCAACCAATAGAGATTATTGTAATAAGGTATTTTATAATCTATTAGGCATCATGTATCACTATTATGAAACTTCAAGAAATAGAAATAACAAATCAAAATGTGTCCCTATTCTTACTACCTTTACTACTCAGAAGGCAGTTGTGCTCCAAGTTTAGGAATTATTATATAACTGTATAGAGAAGTAGAGCTCCAGACACATGTGCATGGAAAAGTAAAGCAGAGAATGTTGTTGTATTTTCTCTGTTGTTAAAAGGATAAAAAATGAATTATTTGAAAATAATAAAGGATGAAAAAATATATGATATTACTATCCTTTATAATATTCTGGTAGGAGTTAAATTATGGAATTAGGAATTAGTTCTCATAAATAACCACAGTGCTATTTAATAAATATAATTTTGTTGTATTGCTAATATAAATGAATATAACAGTTAATATAACTATACTATGTATTATACAATATAGCAACTAATGTAACATATATAATGCTTTTATATTTATTTAAGTTCTCTACATGAATAAATACTTGAAAATATAGTGTGTTTCATTTGACTCTCACTAACCACACTATGAGAAAACACGGGACACCTACTCTTTTGACTTTCCACAGATGTGAAAACCTGGTATTAGAATATTTGAATGGCTTGAGAACACTACACAGCAAGTATATAGCCATTTAAAAACTTGTACCTACTATAATTCTCAGCAAATATTTAATGAGTAAAAAGTAAAGAATTCAGGTGCTTTATTCTTGATCTAATGTCTTACCCTGGTATGTACTAACATAGATGAAAGTAATGGATCTTGCAACAATATTTTATTTGCAATCCTTTTGAATTTTAAAAGGCATGTACTAACTTGTACAGATCTTTGTTAGGAGAGCAATACAGACGAAGGTGTTGTGCATTTCTGCATCAATGCTTTACTCAATCTTCAAATGTATTATACTCTCTCCATCTCCAGGGAATAAGTAATGTAATACTCTTTCACATGACATGTTAAGATTAACTTCCAAAAACAGAAAACCACATGAGCTTTATTATCATTACAGAAGTACAGTAACTTTTTTAAACAAATGGAAATTGTGTCTACATCTTGTACATTTCAAGTCTACTTAAGACAGCATAATGCTCCCTCCTAATTGGTGCTTTCATATTTTGAAAACCCTATTTCTATTCCCAAGGAGCTATAACTGGCTGGGAAGATAGCTATGAATCAATGTCATAATGTACAAGATGACAATAAGGAAACCAGGAACCAGAAATGCCTAACTCTGCTTGAATTATACAGCATTTTCTCTGAGATAGTTAAAAAAATCTTACAGGAATATACAGTAGATAACAATATATATAAGAAATTAGAAATTACTAGACTTTAGAAGAGAAACTCGGGGCAGGGAAGCAAAGTTTCACAGAAAAGGTGATATCTAATATAAGTGATGGTAGAGGAAGAATGAATTAAAAGTAGTTGATGTATGTGATAGTACAGACTTCGTGTGACTGGACATTATGACATTAATTCTGTAGCTGTTTGCCCTCCAGATTGAATGCTCCTAGGTAATAGAAACAAGATTTTTTTTTTCTCTTTGTCCATCATATTAAAAAATCTTTACCTTTTCTTACCTATGATTCACAGAGTAAATGATCATGTGTGATTTGTAGTGTTAGTCTGAAGTAATTATATGCATGTGATGAGCAGGAAGTTCTTAGTCTTTACAATAGACTGATAGAGAATAGGTTTTCTTTTATTCTCCTCCTCCACCTCTCCTTTCTCTTCCTCTTCTATTTTTGTTTTTGTCTTCTTTTTAAGGAAAAAAAGAAAAAAAAAACCCAAAGCCTTGCAAATGTTGATAACATTTTCAGAACATAGCAGAATTCTCATTCCACTGAGGAATTATCTACAACTGTGTACACAAATTGTAACTTTGGAAATTCATAAAATCTGGAAAGTACAATAGCTTCTCTCTTTGTTTATGTAGACCTTGCAAAAAGTGACCCTATACTTGGTCATTACTTTGATGTTCTGGATTTTTCTGCTTTATTTCAAGTCCTTCCTGAAACTCAACTTTGACATGCAATTTCTTTTAGCAACATTATCAAAGTAAGTTTGTTTCTAAAAGATGCTGACACTGAAATGGATATATCAAGGTAGGTTTTTGCTTCGGTAAGTGCCCATTATCTAACTCTTGGTAAGAGATGCGCTCCATTTAAACCACAGAAGCCCAAAATACCAGATCCTTGCTCTTTCAGATCCCTACAATGAACCCTCCCAATCAGGTGCTCCTTCATAACCACTGAATCTTTAGCTTGGAGGACAAAGAAACAGATCCAATTTAGAATTCCTCCAGTGTTGGGCTGGTGGGGAGAGGGAGCATGGTGGTAATGAGGGTTTTGTGAACTGTGTCCAGTGTCCAGCCAAGGATGTAGCAACATACTGCACTGGCTGCTAACAGTTACTCATTTTACAACACAGGGTTTCCATCTCTCCTTTTTCCCTGTCAGCTGCCAAGTTGGTTTCCAACACACTTCCATAAAGGCAGAATTGATTTCTGTTGTTTATAACTACAAAGCCTACCTGGCCTATTTTTCCCTAAATATCAGAATGTATGAAGCAATTATACCTTGTAATATTGCTAATTGGACAATTTCTAGGGAAAATGCATTTTAAGAATGTCTTAACAATTGCCTATTGATAGGTGATAACACTTCAAAAGAATATCACCATGAATGTCTTACCAATTGCCAAATGAAAGATGATAGCTCTCCAAAAGAATATTATTGAACACAGAGGACGTTACATTCCTTCAAGTAGCTCACATGGTCCCTCAAACTCACTACACTTTCACTGGACTATGCAGTGTTAAAACTTGCTAACTATAACCAAAACATGTCTGGTTAATTGATGTAACTTGTGCTCCATCTGGGATCAGTTAGAAGGAATAATATTAATACATAGGAAGAGTAGTTTGTAAGCAGAAGGAGGTAATGGAAGTATTCTGAGGAAAATTAATGGCAATTAGGCTTTTATTGTAATGAAATTTAAAAAATTTAAACATTCACTTTACATCACTGTATATCAGTCCTTGTATGTACAACATAACATGACCTTCAGGATATAAGGGGTCTGCATTGCAGCATTGTGGTGGTTAAACACCAGATCTTCATAAATTCTCTGCTATAGGCAGAACAGTTTCATCCTGCTAAGGACACGCTAATGAAAGAGAAGGAGAACCATGGGAGTGCCCCCATCTATCACCATAGAAAGAGAGAAGCGTTCGATACTATGATGATTCCCGTGCCTGTAAACCACACATAGCAAGGCTTAAATTCTTAGCTTTAGATTTCACCATTTGCCCTTATGGGTGTCTAGAGTTCAAGCAATGTATTCTTTTTTATTTTTGGTACCGGGGATTGAACTCGGGCCCTTGCGCTTGCAAGGCAGGTCCCCTAACCGTTGAGCTAAATCCCCAGCCCTAAGCCATGTATTCTTTTGGCTTACAAAAAACAAGTTGATGGGAGTATCGCATTGTTGGTCTGCTATTTCACCTGACAAAATTAAAAGTGAAAAATTGGAATGATTTGATCATTTTGTTACATTGGAAATTACTTCCAAAAACTTTCCTTACTATAATGTAGCTAACAGGAGACAGACAGCTGTAATTCTGTACTACTCAGTCAACAAGAAACGTAAGAGCTGCTCACAGTATTTTTCTAGTTGGTAAGATAAAAGTTAAATTCTCATCTTTTAAGAGAAGGCCATCAGTGCCAAATGTAATTTACAGCTTATATAAATTCCAAGTGCTTCAGCCAAATTCCAGAGATTCTGATTCAGTAGGGGTAGGCTCTGGGCATCTGTATGCAATTTAAGTTTTTAATAAATCATATATGCACAAAGAGACAATTTGTAAGGTTTCAAAAGGGTATATAGAAAAAAATATTTTTCAAGCAATCTAGTTTTCCTCCCAGGGAACAATTATTGCTACAAAATTTTTTTTTAATTTAATAGCATATTTTGTAGATAATTTCTTGCCCTTAAAAAATTCTCAAAACATTTCAACAATTGAAAACATTGATAAAAATATTTGCATGTCTTAGGCTCTTTCAATATTTTATGAGTAGTTCTGTGTTAGAAACAAAATGCTTTTAGAAGATCCCATGTAATCCATATTTTCTTTGTCTTTACTTGCCAACCCAATTTATCTATCAATCTAAATTAACAATTTGTTGCAGTGCATTAAAATACAAAGTGTTTACAGAACTACAGGACCATAGGACTTCTAGTATATGAGCAACTTTGATCTTAATCACTGAATCTAGGGATCTAGGAAATAGCTGTCCTTCATAAAACTTTAGCCTTCTAACTTTCAGTTTTGATATTTGTCTTGCATATAGCAATAGAATTTCAAAGGGTTGTATTTGCAACTATGTGTACTCTAAACACTTCATATGCTTAAAATAGTATGTTATTAATCTTCTAGGCAAGATAAGTGAAAAGAGAAAAGCAAGCACATACCCATAATTAAGAATTTCAATTTGAAAATGATTTTACTTTGCCCTCGAAATTTTAAATGTTTTTCAAGAGCACAGAGATCTAAGCAAACGTTTAAGGATAATTTTAATATGACTAGTTTTATCATCTGTTCAACTTGGACTAAAATTCATCTGAAACTACTTCACATTAGACAGACTGCAAGCAATGATACATACACACACACACACACACACACACACACACACACAAACATCTAAAGCTTCATGTCAGAGAATCTTCAACTTTCAGTTACAAGTGTAGGTACAGTAAACTAGTTTCCATCTAGCAGTTAGAATTTACCCAGCAGGAGTACTATGCTGTTTAAATATTACTTAATGTGTTTAAATATTAAACAGAAAACCTCTCTGACACTAGACATGCACTAAAACAAATTGGAATTGGTTTCTGAATTTTGATATTGAAATTCTTATTAGAAATAATTGAGAAAAATAAAGTTAAATGACAAGAAACAGTGATATTCCCAAAGCCAGAAATTAGATGATAAATACAAGGATAGATAAATAAAAGTCTAGGGAATTTTATGTTTTCTAGTTCATGAACTCAATTAAATAAAAGCTTAATAGTGTAATTCCTCATTTTTGGGCTAAGATGCTATAACAAGTAGAGTGTACATGGATGGGATACACTTTTTTAGTGTTTTTCTTGATATAAAGTGTGCTTTTAAAAAAGTATAGTAATTGGCTTTTCAAAGTTAAGTAGTTGCCTTTTATATATCGGATAAAATATATAATAATAGTTGCTCCTTTTTCTATGTTTTAAATTTTTACTAATTCTTTCTTCTGGTGATAAACATATTTCTCTTTTTTGTATATAAAACGTACATCCAGCCAGTTACTTAAATTTTATCATAATGTGAGTCATGGTTTGAATATGAATAAATCACAAGGCTTGAAATAGGTTTTTACTTTTTTGGTACAATTTTAAAAAGAACTTTAACAATCTCAAAGTTTAATTCAAGTCTATGCTAATTCCAGAATGTAAATGATCTGGCCTGCATCTGTTTATTGCTCTAATACTTAGACTGTTCTCATGTTTAAAAAGATAATAATAATTGTTTACAATATTCTCTATACTGTGTGGCATTACATTTTATTGACATACATTCAAATGTAAATTTATGTCTTATATTTTAGCATGGAAACTAATTTATAAATCGTTATTCATCACATTTAAGGCATGTTAGTCATATTTCAAATTTAAATTGATTTTTACAACATGGAGGAAATAATTGTTCTTGTGTTTGATGCTGTATTAGAAAATGATTAATGATACTTCTAGAACAGCTAAGAATCATTTGTTATTTATACCCCAACATTATAAACACTTTGATCATGGAGATAGTGTTCAGAAATAGAAACTATAGCTGGAGGTATGGAATTTTCCTTTCCTTTCCTTTCCTTTTCTTTTCCTTTCCTGTGTTTGTCTCCCTAAATGTGGTTCTAGGGATTGATTCCAGAACTTATTCATGCTAGAGAAATGCTCTACCACTGAGCTGCATTCCCAGTCCTCAATTATTTTTAAGTAAGATTGGTTCTGTTTTTCAACTGGAAAGGGATTTGGGGAATGGATTTTTTTTAAAATTGAGATTCATTATCAGAGTTTTTAAAAAGACTTGAAAGAGCTATTTTAGATTTTATAACATAAAATGAAAAATCAGACTTTATCCTTTCTATTGACATCTGGTTCATATTAGATCTGATCAAACTATTAATGAGTCATGCTTACCTAAGACACTTTAAAAATAAAATACAAAAAAATTTTAAGAGACTGAGGATAGGATTGGGGTTTACCTCAGTGGCACCATGCCTGCCTGGCAAGTGCAAGGTCCTGAGTTCAATCCCCAGTACAAACAAACAAACAAGCAAAAACCAGAAGACTGATAATATACTAAATCTTGTGAGCAGAATTATGCCTTAATACAAATTATACTTACATTATTATTCTTTGATCAAAGCCTCTTACTGTCAAGTTTTGAATTGACTATTCAAATGATTATCCATTCAAAGATTCAAACTATATTTCCTTTTATTGAGTGTTGGCTGAGGTTCAAGAGAAAATAAATAGTGAATTTTTGAAAAGAATAAGTAAATCAGTCCTTACAGTCAAAAAGCATATTGTCTATCAGAAAAAAAAGGAAGGAGATCTCAATAATATAAATGAAATGAGTATGCTCAGAGTAACAAAGACAGATATGATCAACTCCACTGCAGATGATCAACAGAGCCTTTGTACTGGTAGTAATACAAATGCATGTGCAACTCTATGTTAGTGCTCCTAAAGTGAATTAAGAGAACAACACAGGCAGAGTCACAGAATCTTGAAGTATCATGTGTTGTGCACAGATCGCGATATCTCTAAAGACCACCAAGGAGTCGAGTCCAATGCAATCACACGAGGAGTTTATTGCAAGCTCAAGCCTGGACTCTCGGACCTCACGGATGCAGTGGTTCCGTATTGAAAGCCCCGACCCTCTTTTAAAGCCCAGTTTTATAAGTTTTGGGAGGCTTGAAATTCTCCGTTTTTAATTGGTGCTATTCTCTATCTCGTATTTTTATTGGATGTTGCTTGGGCCTTAGCGAGAGCCGGAAGAAACTTTAGGTCTGGGAGGGGGAGAGTTCGGCGGGAGGTCACTATACTTTGTTTCACGCATGGGATGTGGTGTGCTTCTCTTATCTACAGAACATCCTGTTTTTCTGCTCTTCTGCGAGGTTATGGCTTTCTTTCCCACCCATCTGGTTCTGTTTTTATCTAGGCTAAGCAAATTTCTGCGGCCTGAGCTCATCCAGAAGTCAGGCTTGACACAAGATGGCCTTCTATCTTAAAATGGAGTAACTTTGGTCTCTACACACGTACATTCTGAGAATCTCGGAGTGTTGCATGGCATGATAAGAGCATGATGGGAGTCAGGAGAGTGTGGTAGAAGCTAAGGCCAGCAGGGCTGGCAGAGGCCAGGTAATGAAGAGCTTTGTGCCATGCAAAGAAGGTTGAGTTTGAAAGTCTAGGTTTTTTTACCATTTGGTTTTGATGTCTTAAAAAATGGTTTTTAGAAACGGAACTACTCTGCCTAAGAAGTATTGCATGGAAATCCAGTATATAAAAATGTAAGGGCTGTGATGAAGTTCAGTGATAGAGTGTGTGCTTAGCATGGTTTTTCAGCTATGTTATAAAATTAAAATAGCGCTGATTCTTCAGCTGTGTTATAAAATCTAAAATAGCTCTCTCAAGTCTTTTTGAACACTCTGATCATGAATCTCAATTTTTAAGAGAGATCTCAGTTGGGGCCCTGAAGTCGATGTTCAGTATCATCAAAATATTTAGATCTAGACACAGATATGCAGAGTGTCCCTCTAAAGTCATCATTAGTTGTCCTGAGCCATGGTAGTGATAAAGACCTATTTCAAGTAATGGTAACATGAATACTTACAAACACCCAAAGAGCAGACACCTTGCCTTCTGAATGTTGATACTATACTTTGGATATTAAACGTCCCCAAAGGGCCATATGTTAATTTAGTCCCCAGGAGGTATTATTGGGAGATTGTAAAAACTTTAAGAAATGGGGTCTAATTGCAGGTTTTAGGTCATTAGGGGCATGCCCTCAAAGGGGGACTGTGCAACCCTGGTCTTTTGCTCTTTCTCTCTCTTCACTTTCTGGTCATCAGGTGAGCAGCTTTGCTCATGCACTCCCCACCTTGACATGCTGCCTCACCACAGGTCCAAAAGCAGTGGAGCCAAGTGATCATGAACTGAATCATCTAAAGCTGTGAGCCAAAGTGAACCTTTTCTCTTTATAGTTGATTATCTCGGGTCCTTATTACAGTAAGGAAAAGTTGAACAAACACAGATGTCATGTCCTCTGAACCCTTTGCTAAAAGGATAAAGGCTTTCTTAGTTCTTTAGACAATATGAAGAAATACCCACACCAGGGAAGAATATAGCATTATAAGGAAACTTATTTTTTAACAATCCATTTCTTGCCTGCCTCTGACAAGAAGAAACCTGCTTTTGTTTGACAGGATCCTAAGAATGCAGTTGAATGTGGCTCATAGTAAATTCTGCTCTTTTGGGAATGCCCCAGTTTATATCTTACTTGTAGTATGAATTTGGGATTAGAGTTGATGCTGGTGACAATACTGTGCTTTATTATATACTGCATAAAAATGATCGGAAGAAAGAAAGAAAAAGGGAACAAAGGCTATTTGGATTGAAAAGAGATTGCTGGGAAAGAAACATGATGAATTCCTGTATGTAAAAAGGATTTTATTTAAATTTCTGCCATGTAGTATGTGATATGGCACCTTCTCCCTCTCTCTGAAAAATCTGCAGTAAGCCATTCATTTCTCATCATTTCTGCATGGAGTTTTGAGTGTTTTGTGGGAGACTCCACAGAACTGGACAAAACCTCCAAAGAGATGAGGAGACATGATTCATGTTGATTTAGAAATCTCTGTAAATGAGTTTCATAACAATAAGTAATTTACAGTTTATCAAGAAACCCACTTTTCATCACAACTTAGAAGATCCATGTTAACATAAATCACTATTAGATTGTAATGCCTGGCTGTGATGTCAATTTTGGTCATAACGGCATCTGATCCCAAACTTTCTGTGCTACTTGAATTTTAAGTCAAAGCTAGTTTTACCCCCTCCTCCTGTCTGTGTGACTACTGGTACTAAATTAATATCAAGTGTTTGGACAGCCATGAAATGACCAGGGAAGGATCATTTTGAATACTGATTTCCTGATTCTTCTTAGGCAGCAAAAAGTTCACCTACATTAAGAATCGGTTAGGGCATGGTGGCACACTCCTGCAATCCCAGAACTCAGGAGGCTGAGGCAGGAGGATCACTGAGTTCAAGACCAGCCTGGATTACATAGTGAGTTCCAGGTCAATCTCAACTACATAGTGAGACCCTGACTCAAAAAAAAAAATTGGTTTGAATAAATATTAATATTATTTCCCATAACCAGAAAAGTTCTATGTTATTAATTTACACTGTGCTCAGAGAATCAGAGAATCAGATGAGATTCAAAATAAATGATGGCTGGAGATTTAGCTCAGTGATTCCACTGCCTGCCTCAAAAACACAACATCCCAAGTTGGATACCTGGTACCAAAAAAAAAAAAAAAAAAAAAAAAACCAAATAAATGATGAAGCACCCACAAAAGGAGAGGGAATAGGCAGAGAGGCTTAACTTAGTGGCTGGGCCCTCACCTTCAAACTCTGTGTGCAATGTTGATTTTTTCTTTCATTCCTGTGGTGAAAAATAAAGTGGCAAGTTTTCAGGGGTTGTTACTTTCATTTTAAACAGGCCTGTAAAAGAAGAACCAGGTTATATGTTAAATAAAAAAAAAAAAAAAGGTCAAGTACTTATACATGGGGTCATTATAGTGGAACTGAAACTCCAAAGTGAAGCTTTTTAAACACATCACTTAGGAATTTTGTAAAAATTTAAATTCTGATTGCATAGGTCCAGAATAAGGACAGAAGGTCCTAATTTCTAATATTGTTACAATGGGTGATGGCGTCCTAGACAGATTCCTACGTTCTTGTGTGCAATGAACAGAGACTTGGAAATGGCACACAACAGCCAAGGAAAGAACAGCAAAGTTTTAATCAGCCAGCAGTATGCTTAGAATGAACAGGCTGCTGCAAGTAGAAAGGAAAACGGCAGAACACTGAGAGTATTGGGTTTAAGAACTTACAGTGTCTGTTGGGTCAAGGGTACCTTCCATTGGGTCTTCCAGGGCATAGTTGACAACATGATCGACAGGGTGCTGAGTCATGTCAGCTGTATCTGTCACAAGTGTCCTTTCCCATAACTCACTCTGCTATAATTGGATGTATGGGAGGCAGCTCATATATATGAGTCTTCAATGAGCTTCAAGTGAAGAAATGTTACTATAGGTTATGAAGGAAGATGTACCATGCATATGCCCTGGTTTGGGAGTTCAGAATTGTAGAGGTCAGGCTTAAGTTTTTTTTGTTTTTTTTTTTTTTTTCTTATCAATGTCTCAGATATCCATTTCATCTTATTTCCACCATTCTTCATAATATTTTCTTCTAGGTGTCCGTTACATTGTTCTAAAAGGAATTTGCTGGGTACATTGTCTTCCTGCTTTCCTGGCATCTTTTCAGCAACACATCTGCACTCAGTTAGGTTTTTCTCCCCAGTTGTTTTGCAGTCTACTAGGCTCAGAAAACTTTGCAACTGATTTTTAAAAATTAATTTAATTTCATTTTACCACATCCCCCCAGCCTCTCCTGCTGCTGATTTTTATTGGAAATGTTTACACTTTCTTTTGAAATCTTGTTTGTTTGAAAAGTGAAATTATCCTTTCTAAATCTATTTGTGTGTTTTTTTCTTGTTATATATTTCAGTAGTTCTAACCTTCACTGCACATTAAAATTATATGGGAAATATTCAAAAATATTAGTATGGAGACCCTAAGTCAGGCGCCTCTCAGACAGACTGGCTGATGGAATTGTTAAAAAAAACAAAGTGATTAGAATAGCACAGATATAGCTTGTTTATCCCTCAGAGACAAGGGCCCGCTCTTCATAGCCATCTCTGCACCAGTCCAGAATTTTGAATATATGATATGTGATTTATAAATACATGAACTGTGTGATTAAAAGCTTAACTACCAGTGAGAGACAAGAAGTGTGAAAAGAGTAGGAAGATAATAACTGAAAGTGTGAAACCCTTATTTTTATATATTATCACAAAAAAGTCCACATAGTAGTAACTTGACCTTGACTATTTCAGTGTCACAGGTATTTGGAAGCAAGTTACCTGAAAGCTCAAACGTGAACAGCTGGACTGATATTGACACTGACTGGAATAACACAAAATATGTGAGTCCGAGAGGCAAGGCCACAAATTTGATTTATTAGTTCCAGTTTGACAACAGTCCCTTAATTCTAGAAAGGGTCAGAGTGCCAGTGGATGAATGTGAAGAAGGGTACAACATGAAAACTACAGGTCATCAGGGGGTGAAGGGAGGGCAGGGACAAGGGGGAAAAATGAGAACCAAGACCTGTCATGTGAAGGTACAGGATCCCAGTACTAAATGTAACTGTATTGTTTACCTAGATTGTACCAATAAACTCAATAAAAAGAAAAAAAAAAGATATAAAAATTGAAAAAAAAACTATAGGTCATCAATTTAAAAAGTGACAATACATAGGTTTTTCAAAAATCAGCTGAGATACTAAGTGAGAATGTGGGTAAAACATAGAATTTCATTTTATTTATTTTTCTCAGCCTTTAAATTAATACATATTTGTAGTACATAAAGATTACGTTCCTCATGGGGAGTTAGGACCTGAATGTAATACATCTTAGTTTTCCCCTCCTTTTCCCTTCCTTCTCCCCATTCTCCCATCTCTTGGGACTCTTTCCATTTGTAAAAGATCAATCTCCCTACTTTCTATTACCTATCTTTTATTTTGCTGTTTATTTATATTTTGGAGTTCTCGGGTAAGATACACCATGCAATATTTAAGCTTTCAGGTCTGATTTATTTTACTTAGGTGCATTCATTTTTCCCACAAATTATTCACTTATTCTTTTTTATGGCAGAGGAGTACTCCACTGTGTCTAAGTTCCATATTTTCTTTATCCATTTAACATGTAGATGGGCTCTTTCAAAATTGAGCTCTTATGAATTGTACAGCTAAAATCATGATTTTCTTTTTGAGTTGGATCCCTGAATGATTGGGAATCAAGCAAGTGCTAGCTTCCAGGAATGACTCTAGGAGTAATTCTCCCTTTCAATTTCATTAAAGAACTTGTGGAATGTTGGCATTAAATCTTAATATTCTTATAGAATTCAGTGGTGAATCTTTTGGGACCTGGGGTTTTCTTAGTTGATCATTTTTATAATTAATGCTTTAAATTTTTCTGTTATTGGATTATTCAGGGTTTTTATGTATTCTTGGTTCTTCTTTGGTATTACACATATATCTAAGAATCTATATTTTTCTTCTGAAGTTTCCTATTTATTAGAGTACAGGTGCACAAAGTAGTTATCATAATCTTCATTTTGGCAATATCAAATATAGCTTTATCTGTTTAATTTCTAATTGCATTGATTTGAGTCTTTTCTTATCTTTTTGGGACAAGATTGGCTAAGGATTTGTGTATTTTGTTTATTCTTTGAAAGAACCAGCTTTTTAATTCAGTCTTTGTATTTTTTTGTCTCAATTTCATTAATTTCTGCTCCAATTTTTATAGTTTCTTTCCCTGTACTAGTTTTGGATTTGAACTGTTCTTGCTTTTCTAGGAACTTGAGTTGCATAATTAGGTCATTTATTTGGGATCACTCTGTTCTAATATAGGCATTCAGAGCTATAAACTTCCTGCCCATGCTACAGTTGTTTTGTGTTCATCTACAATAACAGCTGGCAATTAAATGCCAACCTCTACCCCTGCTTTCTGAACCTCACTTGTACAACTGTACTTACCACTATAGAACCAGGATAGGCACTTCTGAAATTGTGCAGCAATTGATGATTGCATTTGGCTCCTCTAGAGAAACCTATGGAAAAGCCAGTGACTACCAGCTCAATATCAACTGACAGCACGTTAGGAGATTCTTCTCAGTAAAATCTTTTTGAAGATGCAACAAGAGCATTTATGACAGATTGACCTTATATAAAT
This sequence comes from Fukomys damarensis, assembly GCF_012274545.1. Lineage (NCBI taxonomy): Eukaryota > Metazoa > Chordata > Mammalia > Rodentia > Bathyergidae > Fukomys > Fukomys damarensis. The sequence goes on from NW_022900936.1 coordinate 25,240,343, forward strand.
ATGGTAATGAGATCATGTCAATGGTCTATGAACAGGAGCAATAATTGCAGCTCTCAGAGATGTTTGGGTTTCTTTTTTCTTTACAATTTACTTAAAATGTTTTTCCACCAGTCTTCATTTTTAAAAGCAATTGTAAGTTTATATAATTAGTGAGAGAACAAAACGCCCATATGTTCTTTCTCTTTGCCTCACACAATTTCTCCTATTATAAACATCTATTATTGGGCTGATATATTTGTCACAATTTATGAACCAATGTTGATATTAATAATTTATTATTATTAACTGAAGTGGGTAATTTACTTTGATTTTGATATACCTCATTGGGCAATGTATATTTTCACAGCCAATGAAGAACTGCAACAGTCACTGTCCCTGTCACTGTCCCTTTGTCAGAAAGCATATGTTTGCCAAACGTTGTGAGTCCAAACTGCTTTTTCAAAAGGCTAAATAGATTAAAAATTAATAGAAATATTTAAAAACCAGGTTTCTGACATTTATAAACTTTTTCCCTTTATAAGATAAAGATGTATGATAATTAAGGTCATTAACATTATAATGCTTCCTCAAAAGAAAGGGAAGACAGAACTATTTTCAACAGCTTTTATTGCATCAAGAAGATATGAAAGTTTTAGAAATGGTTTAGGGATGTGGCTAAAAATGTACTTTGAAAAAAATAAAAATCAAGGATTTCATGGCACACAAAAAATAAAACTTTAATAGCAAAAATCATTTGAATGCCCTTTTAGTTGTATAAATATGAGGAACAATAAGTCATTTAGCATTTTTTGTGTAATACAGGAACTCAAATCTATCATTCCCTGAATAAAATTTTTGGTTTTTCTCTCAAACCTTTCTCGAAGGCTTTTACATATCAATAAAGAACAGCACCATTCATCCTTACTCTTACAGACATAATTATAAAAGCACTCTAGTAACTATAGTAAACAATTCTCTATATTTTTATTAGTGTTCCGATTTTATTTGTGGCATTTCTCATATGGCAAGAATGTTGAATTTTATGTTGTCGCATGTATCAGCAGTTTTTCTTTAAGTTTTCTATAATTGATCTTATGTTTAGAGAACAACCTCCACTCCAAGAAAGCATAAATATTTGTCTGCATTATTTTGGAATTCAATTTGACATCTGCTTGTCTATTGTATTCCATACATTTTTTTTCCCTTGGTCAACAGTTGATTCAGGCTCCTACCTGGGGTTCTTTTGAATTCTAGTCTGTTCGATTCCAAAGTAATCGTTTCAGAGCATGGGTGTGGTGGTGGTGGGAATGACAGTAGTGGAGGTGGTGACCAGGTGTTTGTGGAGGTGACGAGGGGAGGTGAAGGTGTAGTGGTGATGGGTGTGTTTGTGGTAGCATTGTGGAAATGGTGATGGGTGTTGTGGTGGTATTTGTGGTGACAGAGGAGAACCTCCCGGAGTTCTCAGCTGACTCAACAGGGAAAACCTGATAGGTTTCAAAATCTCCCAGGCAAAGACCTGTAACAGTTCATTAAATATTTAGTACACACATTTGGCAATATAAAATGGAGTCATACTAATTAATTTTAAATGAGATGAAGTGTTGGAATGTGCTAATACAGTTGTTTGCCTTTTTGTGCAGCTTTATGTTAAGATTTTTCTTTCTTTTTTTTTTTTTTTTTTTTTTTTTTATTGAGTTTATTGGTACATTTAGGGATACAGTAGTTACATTCATTGTTGGGATCATGTACCTTTACATGGCAAGTCTTGATTCTCATTTTTTTCCCCTTACCTCTGCCCTCCCTTCACCCCCTCCTCCCCTCCCCATCTACAAACACTTTATTTTCATCTTTTCATTCTCTCACATTTTTTTCTTTTCCCTTTTTGTTCTTCCCCTACGTATCACACCTTCCCTACACCTTTAGCTCCTTTCCTCCCATTTCTAAATGTCAGTAATAAGATTTTTCTTTTTGCCTCAACAAATTTTTGTTTTAGTGACAAATTTTGAGCATGATCTCATTAGTTATCATGAATCTTAAAAAGTGAAGCCGTTTGGGCCAGGGATTTAGCTCAGTGATGCCAGCGCTTGCTTCACAAGAGCAAGGTCCTGAGTTCAATTCTGGTACAAAAAAAAAAAAAAAAAAAAAACCATTAAAATAAGTCTTGTCACTATTAAAATTTAAACCATGTTTGAAATTCCAAAGATGCCTCTTTAAAATTTAGTAATTGTTTTTAATACTCCATTGCTAAGGGTGCTTAAATTGCTGAAAGTGCTTCTTAGATTATCAACTCCTAAGTATAATTATATGTCAGGGGTCATAGCTTTAGAACTTTCTAGAGTTTGGCTGCCTCTGTAAATGAACCTACTTTTGTAAGCATCAATAAATTTGTCTCGAAGTAAAATAGTTTTTAACAGCATAATGTGGTTATTTTCTTCCATATTAATGACCATTTAAAGTAAAATATGAAAACTTTAAGATGTAGTTCTCTTAAATAGTTATAATTTAGAGAATGGGAAAAATGCTAATAAGATGTGTAGTGTATATGAATTGCTATTTCAGCTTTGCAGCTGTCTTTCTTATCTCTCATGAATGGGCAAATGACCATCAGAGGGACATCTGATCTCTTCATATAGTACAGTGGCTCTCCCAATTATACTCTTAAACAAGTGGGAACCCTGAGAGAATTCACAGGATTCATACTTATCATGAGTAGAACTTTAGATATTGGGAAAGAAAATCTTTACCATTGTCCAAGAGTAAAATCTGTACCAGAAAAAAAAAATTGTGGCAAAAAACAATGACAATAGTAACTGGTGTCTCCTCCACATTCAACTTATGGCATAAAAAAGCTCATGGTATCTCTGGCTTGCTAGATACTGGTTTCTCAATCAATCAATGCTAGGGACATTTTGAACTGGGAAATTCTCTGCAGTGGAGCTTGTCTTGTTTTTTGTAGAATGTTTAGCATCATCTGGGCCTCCACCCCCTGATAACAGTAATGCTCCCTCTCATAACTACCAAAAATGTCTTCAGACAAACATCTCCTGGGAGGAAAGATCACGTTCCCTTCTCTCATCTCACATTAAAAACTTACCCCTACACCAAGATATAT
>NW_022900936.1:25243517-25332822 GCF_012274545.1 Fukomys damarensis
ATATATGGATTCCTTTAAGACATTTAAATGGCTTGCCTGAATGCCTAGCCTACCAGACTTTTAGTGCTTCAAAACATATCTAATATCATCAGATGCAATATAATTAAATTCTCCATGTTATAGGCTGAGTTACGTCTCTTCATAGTTCTTACGTTAAAAATCCTAACTTCCAATTCTTTATTTTTATTTTTTTCTCATTGAATTTATTGGTACATTTTAGGTATACAGTACAGTTTAGATATACAGTACAGTTACATCGATCATTGGGATCTTGTACCTTTACATGACAGGTTTGGTTCTCATTTTTTCCCCTTATCCAATACTTTAGAATGTTATTGCATTTAGAGATAGAACCAGTAGAAAGGTAGCAATGTTAAATGAAGTCAGGAAGGTGGGTTTCAGCCCAACATAGGTGACATCTTTGTAATGATAGAGAATTAGGACATAAACACACAGAATAAAGACCATGTGATGACACAGGCAGGAGATGGCCATCTATAAGCTAAGGAGAGAGGCCTTAGAAAATAAAATTCTCAAAACAACAAATTTCTTTAAGGTACACAGTCTATGGTACTTTGTTACGACAGCTGTAGCATATTAACATATTCTGTAAAATATATGTGAAAAGAAAAAAAATAAAAAAGAAGGAAGGAAAAGAGGAAAAAAAAGGGAGAAAGAAAGAAAAACTCTTCTTTGTTTTATTAATAGTTCTTATGGGCCTTCATGATGTGCACTGTCTTTTCCATTGAACTGTGATTCTAATATTTAACATATTTTTCTCTTAATGTGACCCAAAACGTCACGTCAAAGGTTATGTACTTAAGTGTGGTTTGGAAATACTGTGGATCATATTTTAAAAGTAATGTAAGAGATCTGAAAAGTCCCTATGGACCATGTGTAAATTTTCACATTACAGTTGCCTCTAGAATCTAGACCTCATCTAAAACTGGACTCTACAATAAATTACAAGAAAGCAATCTTAGTTTGAGGTAGATATCAAAGTAATTAATACATGTAATATTTGTTCAGATATAACTATTTTGACACAGCTGGTGTTTTTTTTGTAAGGTACTGTGTTTACCTGAAAGAATTAAAAGATATGATTTTTACAAAAGAAATGTAACTGACACTCTTTGAGAAATACATCCTACTAATACACCCTTCTGACTTACTAGGACAAGACTGTAGCATCTGGTTGCAACGGTGCCTGTGGAATCCTCCACTCCCACTGCACTGTTGCTGCTCTGCAGTTTCAGCGGCTTCATCACTTATACAGAACTCCCCACACAAGACTCTCTGCATTTCTGGTATTCTTCATTTGTTTTATTCGATCTGGAGACCCTTGATTTGGGTAGCTTTGAATAAGCACTTGTATTTCTTAGGAAAATGAACAATTATTTCAAAACCATTCTTTGTGTTGGCATAGGGCTGTGTTAGAGCCTTGTAAGTAATAAAATGTTTCACAACAGCAGGGAAATATTCCTGACTTTTTAAAAGGATGTTTGCTAATTAGGAAAAAAAATAAACTTCAGACATTTGAGAGGAAATAGAGATGGTTGTGTATTTGATGTTAGTAATTTCATTTTGCTACTAACTGCAAAAAATCATAAAATGGGAATTGTACTTCAATATTGTTGGTTTATTACTTTTGATTATTCTTATGCCACTCATTAAGTACTTCAAAGTTCAAAATCATGCTTACTTTCTACCTTTTCTCTCCACTGCATTGTCTTGTTTCTACACTTTTATTGACAACATTTTTCAAGTTAATTTGGATGTTTTTATTTTCAGAGAATACTAATCACAGAAATGTTTGGAAGGCACTATGCTGGAGACAAGCACTGGGTGTCATATTTTTCATTGTGATTCCTTCTAATAAAGCTGTTTATTATCTTCTCGGGCTTATTTTTCTAAAGACAATGGCAGCCCTTGAAACAATACTTGTATATTTGGAGCACATTTGTACAGGTTGAATCTTATTAAACTGAATTATAAGAAAAAATATATGATATCGTGATATATGTATATGTGCCAAGGATTGAACCCAGGGCCTCAACATTGCTAAGCCTGTGTTCTATCACTGAACTATATAACAAGCCCTCAAATATGTTTTAAATCATGGTATTCATTATTGAACATGTTTTTAAAAGTCTGTCTTAGTCCAATTAACCTGCTATAAAAAATATCAGAGATTAGGGATTTTTTAATCAGAAATGTGCTGCTCATAGGTGAAGGCACCAGCCGCAGGTTTACTGCTGCTGATCACACTATTTGCTTTATAATCCTAACTTCCTGCTACACCCTTACATGGTAGAAGGGTGAGTAAGCCTCTCCTGGGTGCTGTTATCCCAGCAATGACGGTGGGGCCCTCATGACAGAGCCATTTCCAGGAATGAGTTTGGGAAGGACATGACAGTCAGATCAAAAGAAGAATATATAAGTATACATTAGAAAATTGACACGTACTGGGGAGGAGGAAGAGGAAGAAGCCTAAAAATGAGATGCAGACTCAGTCAGGGAGGTGGAAGATCAGAGTTTTGTCATCCCAGAAGACAAGAGTAGGAGAGTGTTCCCAGCAGGAAGTTAGGTGACCTAACAGGTGTGTCTGAAAAAAGTCCATTTGATTTCCACAAAGCAGTTTCATTAAAAACAGTTTTTTTTGTTTTTGTTTTTGTTTTTGGTACCAGAGATTGAACTCGGGTCCTTGCGCTTGCAAGTGAAAACAGTTTTTGTAGGTTTGCGAAGTTTTTGAAACCCAGGTAGCTAAATGTTGAATGCATATGGTATACTCGAAAATAAAAAAAAGATAGTGTAGAAGTCCTTTCAAGAAGTTTTTCAGGGAAGGAAAGAGGGAGGAGGCAGCAGTGGAATGGAGATGTGAGCCTACAAGAGAAATTATGATATAATTATGGGAGACATTAGAGGACTTGTTCATATACAAAAAGAAGGAACCAGAAGAGAAGGAAAGATGAAGGACACAAGTAGAAAACAGTCATCCGTGCAGCAGAGAGACCCTTTGGTGATAGGAGTGGGCGGGAATTTGTTTTTACAAGAAAAAGAAACCCTACATCATTTAATGGAAGTGACAAAGTGCTACTGAGTGATGGAAACAAAATTGGAGCACGTTTCTAGTATCTGTATTAGTACTGCACGTTTGTACACATTGTTGTGAGCTGTTCTCAAATGTCTTACTTGTATACACACACTCTTAGCCACCATTCTATACGTAGCCAAATTTCTGGAAAGAACTCCTTGGCATGTGAAATCTGCTTTGGCAGATTCTGTTTGTGCTCCCACACGTGTTTCCTGTATGCTGCTCTGTGCAAACTCTGTAATATGATTTATTTCTGTCCCTCCTTTAGACCAAAAAGCACTTTGTGGGTTGGAGCATTGCCTTGGTATCTTAGGACTGAATCCCCTTTTGAGACTCCACCTGATCCATTTGAATTTGTTCAATCAAAGATAGATTTTTCTGCTTAATTGAGATGAATTGTTCTTTGCTACCCCCCTTTAAACTTGTGTAAGTGGCAGTGTGCAGGGTTGGAGTTGATCTCTCCACCTCTTATTGCTGTGAGTGTCTTATTCTGGCTTGACTCTTATGACAAAGGGAATTAAAGCTGCTGACATAGGTAAGGTTGCTAATCAACTGACCTTAAACTAGGGAGATTATCTCGAATTGTCCAGTGGATCTGATATAATCATAAGGGGCTTTAAAAGCGAAGAGGAGAGCAGCAATTAGGGTCAGAGTAATGTAATGTGAGAAAGATTTGACCAATCTTTACTAAATTTGAAAATAGAGACCACAGGCTGTGGAATGTTGTTGGCCCTTAGAAGATAGCAAAGGCTAGAAATGGATGCTTTTCTCAGATTCCCCAGAAAGCAACTCAGCTGTCCTGACATCTTGATTTTAGTCCAATAGGACCCATGCTGTGTTTCTCTCTTGCAGATGATACGGTCATAAGTTTGTGTTTCTTTAAGCCAGTAAATCTTTAACAATAATTTGTTATAGCATCAAACAGAGCAGTAACACCAGGGCCAAGATGACAAACTGAAATTTCTTTATTTTATGTTGTAAAACATTTTAATTCTGTTGACTTAAAATCTGCTCCTGGGTAAGCTCTGAGAGTTTTCCTTAAGTTCTTTTTCCATATTTATGACAGCATGTTTTTCATTTCTTCCATAAATACATTAATGAATGATTCCAGAAAAAAAAAACTATTTAGCAAGTTTGGGTGTGGACTGAGATTCCAACTTTTTATTATGCTCCTAGATGATACTGATTCCATTGGTCCTTTCAAGTAGCAAAGTCATAGGGAACTTTGAGGCTCACAGTAGAAACCAATGTTTGATATCAATGCTTTTATAAATTAAATATATCAAAAGTACATAATCAAAACATTTCAGCTTCTATATTAAAGAGATAATTATTTCAAATTATTATTTGAAATCAATACGTTCTTTATAATAAGTGGTTAGGGTTATGATTTTCACTACTGATGCATCGTTAGACAATTCAATTTCAATGAGTCTGCAAGCATAACTAACTGTTCTACCTCTGTGCATCGAGCATATGCTTTGAAATAGGTTTCCACTAGCTTATCATATGAGTTTGTTCACCTGTGTACCAGGACAACATCTGGGTACTAGGATTAAAAGGTCAGATTCTACTAGCTAGTTCCCTTTACCATCACTGATGTAGCCAACTCTCTATTGGAAGATTTGCATTTGGCCAGGCTTCCTATGCAGCGGCATATTGAAGGACTGATAGTACTGTAAATCTGATCCTGCTATTAATCTTAAAACATGCCAGGCCCCTTCAACGACACCTGTAAAGTCTCCCAGCCCATGTTCTGTCTGCTGGCTAGCTCTCCAATTTTTAAAATTTTAATTTATATTATTACATATTTGTAGTACATAATGATTGCATTAATTGTGGGGAGCTGGTGCATGTACCTATCACATCTTAATTTTTTTATATCCTTTTTCTCTCCCCTCCATCTCTTGGTCACTTGTTGGAATTTCTGTCTTTCCTTTACCACTTGTCACAGTTTTTCCAATGTACCAGTCTGCTCCCAACCTCAGGCCCACCCATGTTCATGCTTTTTCTCTTCCCCAAATCCCCACTTTAACTTTTAATTATTTTTCCAATCTCAATTTCAAACTCTTATTTTCATCAAAGACTTGTTTGACTTCTTAGGCTAAATCAAGTGTTTCTGCTGTATACTTTCATAGCTTCTTTAAGTACACTTATCATAGCTTGTAGTAATGTAAATAAGTGATTGTCTCTTCTTACTTGTCTCCTTAGATGACCATATGTTCCACAAAAATAGTCTTTGTCTGTTTTCCCACCACTGTATCCATATTGCCTAGCAAAGGAGAAAGCATTTGATAAATATTGATGAACAAATATTGCAAAATTTTTTTTTTGCAAAATTTGTTTTTAATGGGCTCATGTAAACAACTAAACTAAAGAGAATTAAAGATATTTTCTCCAAGATAAATGGCAGGCTTGAGAATGACATTTTAGAACAAACCCTTTTATTCATTGATGGCTGGTTATATGTAAGCTGGTCAGTTCTTGCCCACATTATTTGTTCATTTATACATTTTTCATTCATCATCAGGTTTATATGCTAGGTGCTGGGACATAGATACACACCTTGCCTCAGTCTTTTCTACTGGAAGCTGAGTATAGTGAATAGCTCTGTTGACCTGGGAATGATCAAATGACCTAAGGGAGATTTGTGCAGTTTTATTTGTATCTGAAACTATTATTACAATGGAGAATATGCAGTCGGGGCATGGTTAGAATCTGACTCATGTCATTTTCTGGAAGAAGACCTGTGTGGACTGCCTACTCAATGTTTTAAACAATAGGATAGATAAATATGATTCCATTGCAATGAAGCAAGACATAAGCTTTTGCCACCTCCTCTCTCAACTAAGGGTTGTTTGCAAATTCAAATATGATCAGAATTTATGTTATGTAAATTCTGAAATAAAAATAACACCTACACTTCATAGCTCTAGAATGATAACATTTCCATTTTAGATGGATTTGAATACAAAGCAGATACTCTTAAGTCTTCTCTAAACTCTCAAAACAGAATTGTTCCCATTTTAAAATTTTTAAATGAAAACAAAATGTTAATGAAAACATAAGCATTAAATAATTTAAACTAAAACTATGACTTCCATCTTAGCCTTAAAGAAATTATCTGTTATGAGTCAAGAAATATTTTATAAAGCTCCAGGTTTTCACCAAAAATGAGTTCCTAGCAAGAAGAAACAAATGATATCAATTTTTAAGATGCTTTAATAAAATAAAATTTTTTATCATTGAGTTTATTGGTACATTTTAGGTATACAGTATGGTTACATTCATTTTTGGGATCTTGTACCTTTACATGACAGATCTTGGTTCTCATTTTTTCCCCCTTGTCCCTGCCCTGCCTTCACCCCCCTCCTTTCCCCATTTACAAACACTTCATTTCCATTTTTTCATTTTCTCATATTTTTTTTCTTTTTGCTTATTCCCTTTCCCATACCCTTCCCACTTTCCCTACACCTTTAGCCCTTTTCTTCCCATTTCACATTGTCAATTATCTCATTAGGATCTTATATACTATTATAGTTTTTCATACCAGAGAAAATATTTGGTATTTATACATGTGTGACTTATTTATTTCACTTAGGAGTATATCCTTAATATGTATCCATTTTCCTATGAATGAATCTAATTTCTCATTCTTTATGGCTGAGTAGTATTCCATTTTATAGAAAAACCACATCTTTATCCAGTCTCTAATTGATGGGCAAATGGGCTGTTTCCAAGTTTTAGCTATTACAAATTGTGCTGCTATAAACATGGGTGTGCATATATCACGATTCTTTTAATAATAACAAATTTTACTGAGTTTACTTTTTATGTTAGGAGTCCTCCTAGGGACAAATATTTTTTATAATCACAGAGTTTATGCTTCTACTGAGGAAGAATAGAGACATATAAGCAGATGAGATGGTGACAGAGTGATAAATATTAAGGAAGACAAGTTATAGGAGTGGCTTGCCTGAAAAGAAGAAATGTAGATTGATCCTAAATGTTGGGGAGGAACACACCCTGCAGTGAGGTAGAAGCACAGAAGAATCAGGAGAGTGGAGGACCCAAGGTAGCGTGGTGTTGGTATATCAGAAAAATAAAAAGAGAGCCAGATGATCCAAAGATGCAGAAGGAGGTCATGGTCAGATCATGCAGATTTCAAATTTAAGTGCAACTGAAAGTCACAAGAAAATATGAGCAGGAACAAGGTAATTTTTAAACAATTACTCTGCTGCTATGTGACAAATGAATTAAACTGAGCAAGAGAAGAGGCAGGCAGATTAAGACACAGCATTAGTCCAAGGAAGAGATGGTAGTAGCTGGAATCAGAGCAGCAGCCATGGCAGCAGAATGAAGTTCTTGAATTCAAAATGCAGCCTTACATATAAATACTGAGAGTAAATTGTTGAGCAGTCACATTATACATGGGCTACCCCTCAGGCAACTGCCTGCCACCCCCGTAGGCCATTTGATGAAATCATTTTATGATCATGGTTACTGTAATCGTTTTATGCCACATGTTGCTTTGGTTAACAGTAGTTTTGACTCATCCAGTCCTTTGGATTCAGTCGGTCATCTTTCCCATATTATACTATTGATACATAGGTGAAGCCATTAATAAATAACTAGAATTATTCTATCTTAACTTTCTGGCTGCACAGATGAAACATAAACCCTACTGTTAAAGAAGAACTGCAATGACAATGTTGCCTCAAAGGACTGATTTTGTGAAAGAAATAGCAACTTCCTACAGTAAGGAAATGATTCATTTTTAATCAGAGAAAGGAAAGGTAACTGAAAACTATTTAGTCTCTAAAGCATTTTAAAGTTTATAATATATTCTCTGAGTGTAAATTATTAAATAATACCTAAAATCTTCTAGCTATCATGTCACCCTATTATCCAAATAGTTGTCCAAAATACTTCTGGATAAACATATTTATTTTTCACATACTAAGGAAACTAATGCTTCAGTATATAACAATCATATGTTTGGTATGATTAACCTTTTATATCATATTTTGATGGGAACCTGTATTACTTTAATTATTAAGCTTAATTAACATTCCGGTTGTTAAGCACCATAATATAAGACACCAACATATTGTTGATTTCTTGAATTAGAATTAATCTAGTAGATTAAATTTTTACTGCTAAGGTATTAAACATGATTGAATTAATAAGACTATTATAAATTTCAAAGGACCTTCATGAGCAGTAGTTTTTAATGATTATAATCTAATCATATTTTCTTGTGAAATGAAATTCTTATTGAAATGCTATTCTTATATATAAGAAATTTCATGCATGTTTAGAACTTTAAGCATACAGTTTTAAACTGTGTGAACTACTTGCCTTCAAAAATATATTGAAATTTCTGCTCTTCCTTTTGAAATAACAAACTTTGCATTCCTGAAAATGTAATGTCTTTATCCATTGTTATCTTTGTCTCTGAGAATGTTAATCACTGGCGTGGAATGTTAAATTAACAATATTAAGAAAATAATATTTCTAGTTTGCATTTTCCCAGTTGAACCAGTATTAAAAATTGAAACTAATATGTTAAAGAAAGAGATATTTCTCCTGAATTAGTTTTTGAGTTTTATTATGCATTAAAAACAATTTTTCGATGAAAAAAATAGATGAAGTAATATTAATTTTTGTTTTATCCCTAAAACTATAGCTAAATATATCTTCATCATAATTACCTTCAAAAGGAGAATTAATGTCTGTTCCATATTGAAACCATATGTATGTAATGATAATTTTAATTTTAAGAGGTCAATATTATTATAAACTCATGAATGCTAAGAATTATAGCATTCATGTAAGTAAAGTTGGAATAATTTCACTGCTTAACATTCATGTATAAAAACAATTTATGCCTCTAGATTATTAGCCTAGTCACCTAATTCTGAACACTTTTCAATTACTTCTGTGCTGCTTTGTGATTTGCAGTACTTTGGAATTTATAATAAATAGACGTCAGAGTAATCATAATATCAAACAAAAATTTAACTGAGGGAGAGTTCCCAAGTTCCCTAAAGAATTAAATAGAAAGGTATGTGTTGAACTAAATATCTAAGACAAAGAATCTTTGAGAAAAAAACTTCTGCTTCAAAGAATGTTCTATCAAAATTATGAAAACACATCCCAAATGTTATTCTTTGGGGAAAGTTACATTTTGTTATAAATTCAAATGGAAAATTATAAGAATTATAATTATGTAAATAATATCTTTTTGATCCTGATTAACCATTGTTTATAACTTTATCTATCTACTCTTCCTACCTCCTTACCTACTTGCTTTTTCAGAACAATTTGAGAGAAATGTGCAAACATCATGCTACTTGACTTTTGAGTACTAGTGTGCATATTCTAGAAACAAAGATATACTCTTAAATAATAAAATTATTAAAATCAGATAAATAAATGTGAACACAATACTATTTATCATTAATTGTCCCAACAATAAATATCTTTCAAGTCTTCTCCTTAGGCTCTGAATCCCATTTCCTTGTATAGGATTCAATCCAGAATTATGCATTATATTTAGTGGCTGTATTTCTTTAGTCTTGTTAAATCTTGAACAGTTCATTAATCTTATTTATCTCTCATAACTTTACTGCTTTCTTAGAGTGTAAGAAATTTATTTTATAGAATGTTCCTCAACTTAAATCTGTCTAATGTTGCCTCATAAATAATGTGAGATTTGATTTTTTGATAGAAATACTTCAGAATTGTATGAGTGCTCATCTCTTTACTGATGATGTTAACTTTTATCAAAATAGATTTAGCATCTATTAAGGTACTTTTATCCCTTTCTAACTAGTATGTTTATGGGGAGTTACTTTGAAATCATACAACTATCTCTGTGATGGTTAATCTTTTATATCAACTTGGCTAGGCTATGGTGCTGTGTTCTGTCAAACAAATCTGCAAGTTACCATGAAGATATTTTGTAGGTGTGATTAACATTAACACAATGCCATATTGTAATAAAATCTATGGTCTTTCCCTTTCCACCCTATTAATTATGTATGACTGCAAGACATACAACTAAACAGCTATAAGTTTTTAAACACCCCTTACTACTACAGTTTCTGTAGGTCTGAGCATAGCATAGTTGGGTGCCTGGAATCAAGGTTTTTCACTGTATTTAGTTCAGCTGTTAATGGGACTGTAGTGTTCTCTGAAGGCTCAACTAGAAGGGGGAAATCTGCATCTAAGCTCATTAATCATAGGAACTCCCCCAGGGATACCCAAGGACAGTGTGCAACAATGGTGTTTTAAAACTTTATCTTAGGCCGCTTGGGGAGCTCATTGCTCCCACACCTCCAGCACCCTGGGCCTTCACAGGAACAGACAGGTGAGCTTGGCAGCCCTTGAGCTTTCATCAGAGCACCTCTGCATCATTCCCCCCACTCTAGTCCCATGCTCTCAGACCTCCTGATTTTATGGGTACCTGGATCCACATGGAAGAGGCACAGGTGGTCATAAAGGCCATTTTACTGAGCTCCAGAAGATAGAACAGAAGTGAACAACCACAATAAAGGCACATCAGACCTCTGTAGTTGGTAAGTTGGAGGGATCACCACCTTCCATCAGAACTTGAACCATCTTCAGGAGAAGGACAGAGGGAACTTGCAGTAGAACCTTGCAGAGTTCAACCCTGCAGGAGGTCAGGGAGCTCAACTTGGGCCTTGCAGCCAAAATTCAGCCTGAATCTCAGGGGTCAGCCTTTGGCTAGCTGAGACTAACTGACTTAGTTCTGCACATGGCTGCCCACATTGTCTATTGTGACAGCAGAAATATACTCTGAAAGAGGCTCTTCAATTTTTTTCTTTCTTTTCTTCTCATTTTTAATTTTTATTTTAAAAAATTTATTTTTTCTCGTTCTTCAAATTCTTCCTTTTTCCTTTCTTCTTTTTCCAACTCAGTGTCTTGCTCCTTCACAGTACTGTTCATCTCCCTTTTTGTTCCTGTTTCTGCCCTAATTCAGACTTCTCCTTCCTTTTTCTTTTCTTCTTTCTTTTTCCTTCACTCAATTGTCATCAATTTCAAAGGAAATTTATAGCTGCCAATAATACATTGTATACACAAAACACACCTAGTTCAAAAAGAAACTCAAAGACTGAAATTGAAAGGATGGAAAACAGTTCTCCATGTGACAGGAGCCCAGAAAAAAGCAGGGGTAGCTATGTTATTAGCAGACAAAATAAATTTCAAACCAAAACTGATTAAGAGACACAAAGAAGGCCACAACATCCTTGTAAAGGGAACAATCCAAGAGGAAGAGACGACAATCATAAATATATATGCACCAAATATTAATGCCCCCAACTATATAAAAGAAATATTAAGAAACATGAAAAACCAAATAAGCACTAATACAATTGTAGTGGGGGACCTCAGTACCCCACTATCACAAATAGACCATCAAGACAAAAAAATCAACAACAAAATACTAGAACTGAACCAAGCTTTTGAACAAATGGACTTAATAGACATCTACAGAATGTTCTACCCCACAAAATCAGAATATACATTATTTCTGGCTGCACATGGGTCATTCTCCAAAATAGACTGCACATTAGCTCATAAAACATGTTTAAATAAATGGAAAGGAATTGAAATTATCCCATGTATATTAACAGACCATAGTGCAATTAAGCTGGAGATCAATAGAATAAGAAACCGTAAGAACTTCATAAACACATGGACATTGAATAACACTCTCCTGAATAATCAATGGGTGACAGAAGAAATTAGTCAGTTTTTAAAAAGAAATGATAATGCCAATACAACATACAGGAATCTATGGGACACAATGAAAGCAGTTCTATGTTGAAAATTCACAGCGGGGAATGCCCACACTAGGAAAACAGAGTGAGCTCAAATAAACAACCTCATGATGAATCTCAGGCTCCTAAAGAAAGAAGAGCAAGAAAAACACAAAGCTTTTACACGGGAAGAAATTATGAAGATCAGAGCAGAAATCAGTGCAATGGAAACTAAGGGAATGATACAAAAAAATCAATGAATAGAAGACTTGGTTTTTTGAAAGAATAAATAAAACTGATAAACCTTTAGCCAGCCTTATCAACAAAAAGGAAAGAAAAGTCTCAGATCCATGCAATAAAGAACGAAAAAGATGAAGTCACAACAAATCCAGCAGAAATTCAGAGGGTCATCAATAGCTACTTTGAAAACCTGTACTCTAATAAAATGGAAAACACAGAAGAATGGGATAGATTTCTTGATACTTATGGATTACCAAAATTGAACGAAGATAAAAAAATTCTAAATGCCCCAATTACAATCAGTGAAATTGAAAACATAAAAGTTTAACAAGTAAGAAAAGCCCAGGTTCTGATGGCTTCACTGCTGAGTTCTACAAGATATTTAGAGAACTACTACCATGACTCTTTAAAATTTTCAATGAAATTGAAAGGTAAGCAATACTTTCAAATTCAATTCTGGAAGCAAGTGTTACTTTGATTCCAAAACCAGGGAAAAACCCAATCAGAAAAGATAACTATAGGCCAATCTCCTTAACATAGGTGCAAAAATCCTCAATAACATAGTGGCAAACAAATCAGAGGGGCATCAAGACGATCATGCACCCTGATTAGGTAGGATTTATTCTAGGGATGCAAGGATGGTTCAACATATGTAACTCAATAAATGTAATACACTATATTAACAGAGCCAAGGACAAAAACATATGATCATCTCAATACATGTAGAAAAAAGCATTTGATAAAATTGAACACTCATTCATGATAAAAACTTTGCAAAAAATTGGAATAGATGGTCTATATCTCAACTTAATAAAGGCTATCTATGAAAAACCAACAGCCAAAATCATATTAAATGGCCAAAACTGGCAACCTTCATGCTAAAATCAGGAACAAAACAAAGATGTCCACTATCACCTCTCCTGTTCAATATAGTTCTGGAAATAGGAAAGGAAGAAGGTAAACTGTCATTATTTGCTGATGATATGATACTCTACATAGAAGATTCAAAAACTCTCCCTAAAGACTTCTAGACTTAATTGACACTTTTGGCAGAGTAGATGGATACAAGGTCAACACTCAAAACTCACTAGCCTTCTTGTACACAAATAACAGACTCACTGAGAGAGAAATCAGGGAAATAATTTCTTTCACAATAGCATCCAATAAAATGAAGCATCTAGGAATCAATCCAACAAAAGAAGCAAAAGATCTCTACACTGAAAACTATAGCACTCTGAAAAAAGTAATTGAAGAGGATATAAAAAAAATGTAAAGATATCCCTTGCTCCTGGGTAGGAAGAATAAACATAGTGAAAATGGCCATACTACCGAAACTGCTACATGGATTCAATGCAATCTTGATTGAAATTCCAACAGTATATTGCACAGAACTAGAGAAAATAATCCAAAAATTCATTTGGAACTAGAAGAGACCTAGAATAGCAAAATCTATTCTAGGCAACTGAGACATACCTGGGTTATCACAATCTCCAACTTGAAACTATACTATAAAGCCACTGTGATAAAAACAGCATGGTACTGGCAAAGAAAAAGACCTGAGTATCAGTGGAATAGATTGGAAGGTACAGAAATAACTCTACATATACTCAGCTACCACATCTTGGACAAAGGAACCAACCATCCTCACTGGAGAAAAGATAGCCTCTTTAATAAATGCAGTTAGAAAAACTGGATTTCAATTTGCCAAAGATTAAAACTAGACCTTTATCTTTCACCATGCACTAAACTAAAATCCAAGTGGATTAAAGATCTAAATATTAAAACAGAAACAGTAAACTTGCTAGAAGATAAGTTACTCAGAGCTTTCAAAGACATTGGCAAAGGAAAAGATTTCATGAACAAATTCCCAATAGCATGGAAACTTGCACAAAGAATCAACAACTGGGATCTCATCTTATTAAAAAGCTTTTTCACTGCAAAAGAAAACAGAAACAGAGCTAAAAGAATACCTACAATGTGGGAAAAATTTTTTACCAGCTGCTCCTCAGACAAAGGACTATAATCTAGAATATATAAAGAACTCAAAAAAATCAAGCCCCCC
The DNA here is from genome assembly GCF_012274545.1 of Fukomys damarensis. NCBI lineage: Eukaryota > Metazoa > Chordata > Mammalia > Rodentia > Bathyergidae > Fukomys > Fukomys damarensis. Next base: position 25,257,703 of record NW_022900936.1, read on the forward strand.
AAATATAAAGACCCAATTAAAAATGGGCATCTGAAATGAACAGATATTTCTCAGACAAAGAAGTAAAAGCAGCAAATAAATATAAGAAAAAATGTTCCACATCACTCGTCATTCGAGAGATGCAGATGAAAACAACACTGAGATTCCACCTCACCCCACAAAATGACTGCTATCAAGAAATCACTCAATAATGTTGGTGTGGTTGTGGGGAGAAAGGAGCCCTTCTCCATTGTTGGTGGGAGTGTAGACTGGTGCAAACACTGTGGAAATCAATATGGAGATAACTCAGACAACTAAGGTTAGAGATTCCATTTGACCCAGCCATCCCTCTGCTGGGTATCTTTCCAAAAGAATTACAAGAATCATACCATAATGATATATTCTCACCCATGTTTATAGTGGCTCAATTTGTAACAGCTAAAACTTGGAAATTGCCCATCAACTGGAGACTGGATAAAGGAGATGTGGTTTTTCTACTCAGCCATAAACAATGAGAAACTAGAATCATTCATAGGAAAATGGATGCATATTTAGCCCATACTCTTAAGTGGAAGAAATAAGAGACACCTGTGTAAATATCAAATAGTTTCTCTGGTGTGAAAAAAGTATAATAGTACATAAGATCCAAATGAGATAAGCGACATTGTGAAATAGGAAGAAAAGGGCTAAATGTGTAGGGAAAGCGGGAAGGGTAGGGAAAGAGAATAAGGGAAAAGTAAAAATATGAGAAAATGAAAAAATTGAAATAAAGTGTCTATAAATGGGGAGAGGAGGAGAGGGTGAAGGGAGGGCAGAGACAAACGGAAAAAATGAGAACCAAGACCTGTCATGTAAAGGGACAAGATCCCAATAATGATTGTAAATGTACTGTATACCTAAAATGTACAAGTAAACTCAATGAGAAAAATAAAACAGTAAAAAGTTAATAAAATAAAGATGTGATTTACCTTTTCTGTTCACATTAAACAAATTAACCCTTCCAAAATGAAAATATGATTTTGAAATTTTCAAGTGAACTTCTGACTTTATAAAAGCTAATTGATATTTTAATATACATGGTATAATGTGGTGATAGAATAGTAATAAAGTTAGTAATGAACAGTAATAGTGAATAGTAATAAAGTTATGAAATGTATTTTCTTTCACTCCTGTAAGGTCTTATGTTATTTCTTTTGGAGACTACATAAACATTAAGTACTTGACAGCCTTCATAAGCATAGATGTATAAGCAAAGTTCCCGCCTGGTAGCCTTTCTTGGGACAAGCTCTAATGGATTTAATGATGCTACTTCAATATTCTGCAAGCTTTTCTATTACAGAACATATTGGCCACAGTATTACTTTAAACTTAGATTAAAATTCTGCAGTTTTCTTCTTGGTACTAGCATATATTATAATGCTTTTAGAACACAAATATTAAGAAAACATCTTTAAATCAATCTCCAGTATAAATATTGTGAGGTGAGTTAAACTTCTGTATTAACATTGCATTATAAAATAATTATTCATTCATGAATACTTAATAAAATACTAGTTAGTTAGCCTTGATATTAATGATTATATATACAATTTTGTGTGGGAAAATTATTGCTTTGTCCTGATGTTTCTTTTATGTAGTGTTTCTCTACTAACACGATATTCTCACATCCCTCTTCAGACTGATCAGCCTAACAGTTTTCTCTGCTCTTTCAGAAACAAAGTGACCACATGAAGAGAACTGTAACAATCCAGTGCTGCTGAATAAATTGGTAAATAAATGTAATTTCAGAGTCTAGGATTAGGAAGCTCTTCTGCCTTCATATATGGCAGATGCTCCGAAATTGAACTTTATCGTGAGTAAAAATAATGTTTTACTCACCATTCATCTTATCTTCCAGTTTATTTCTCAATTGGTTTTAACTCATATGGGGAAAAAAGGTGCCATTTGTAGCTTCTTGTAATTGGTTGAATTGTTTTCCCAGAAAAGACACCTTAAAGTCCTAACCCTTAGTACCTCAAAATGTGAATTTATTTGGAAATAAGGTCCTGTCACATGAAATTAGTTAAATGAGACCATAGTGGAGTAGGGTGGGATTTGATTCATTATTCTTGGTGTCTTTATGAAAAGAGACACACAAGGATTATGCTGAGTAAGACAAAGGGAGAGACTGGAATTATGCAACATAAACAAGGAATACCAGGGGCTACTAGAACTGGAAAAGTCAAGGGTTCTTCCTCCTGAAAAACTTCCAAGGAAGCATGTCCTTGCCAACATCCTGTCTAGTCTGAAGAACTTGAGAGAACAAATTTCTGTTCTTTTAAACTACCTAATTGGAGGACTTTGTTCCAGTAGCCATAAGACACTCCTCATTTTAGTACAAGTTTCCACAACAGAATGCTAGAACAGAATGCTACTAATAGAAATAAATGTATTTTTCACAATTTTGAATACTGGCAAATCAAAGTACTTATAGATTTGTTTTCTGTTGAGGGCCCACTTCCTGGTTAATAGAGTGGCATCTTGTTGCTGTGACTTCACGTGGCAAAAAGGGTGAGGCATTTCTCTGGGGCTTTTTTCATTTTTTCTTTTTTTTTCTGTTGGTGCTAAGACTTGAACCTAGGGCCTCATGTACTGAGCACATGCTCTACCATTGTTTTATACTGTTAGCTCTGGGTCTCTTATAAGGGAGCTGTTATGGTTTGAGTCTGAAATGTCACTCAAAGGCTCACCTGTGGAAGGTTGGTCTCTAGTTCAGAAATTTTCAGAGGTGGGACTCTTGGAAAGTGATTGGACCCTGAGGCTCTAACTTTACCCCATGGATTGGTCCATTGATTGATTTATAATTCTTCATTGGTTCATGTTTGTAATACATTATCATTACTCACATTATAGGGAGTAGGTGGTGTTATTGAAGGGTGATGGAAATTTAGAAGGTGGGGCACAGTTGAAGGGAGTCATTCATGGAGGGCATACTCTTGAGGCCCCTTCCTCTAATCCTCTAGCTTTCTATTTCTATGCTCAAGCTGCCTATAGACGAACATGGAAGCTATCTCTGCCACCATCCTTTGCCTCCCTACAGGCTTTTAGAAGAAATAGAGAGCAGATTACAGATTGCAACCTCTGAAACTATGAGCCAAGGTAAATCTTTGCTTCTTGAAGTTGTTAATTTTGGGCATTTTTTTTATAGTGATAGAAAGTGAACATAGGCACTCAGACTCATCTTGAGGTCTATACTCTTATGACCAAATCACCCCTCAAGGACCTCATGTCCAAATATCGCATTTCAGATTAAGTTTCAACATCAGAATTTGAAGGTAGGCATAAATGTTCAGGCTATAGCCCCCCTTTATGATATCAACAAGTATAGGTCCTGAATTGATTTATATCGAATTGTACTTTCTCCTGTTCATGTCAAGGTAGAAAAGTCTTGAAAAATCTTTATTTACTATTGGTGTTAATGGAACCATTTAAATCTTAAATTTCCTATCTCTTTGTTGGAATATAGCAATATCATTTCAAAAGACACCCATAAAAATCTCAGTTAACTGCAAAGAAAGGATTTAAACTCTGAATATTTTGTGATCAAATTATTTTTCTTTATATCAATGCATAGTCTATTCTATGGGTTGTGGACCTCCAAACAGAAATTCTACTTGCAAAAAGCTTTTTTGTTATAATATACTATTTCTGCATATTAAGGTACTATATAATTTGCATCTTAATTTATAATTGGCACTCATAGATGTTCCTTGCTGAAATTTTTTTGTCTTCTTAATCAGACTGCAAAGCAAATAACTACTAAATGACTATTTAGTTTGTGAAAGGGTTCCATTCAACATGTTTAACAAAGTCTGATACCTGTGGTTAAACCTAATTACCTATCTATACAAAAAGAAAAATGCTCCCCATATTTTATAAAGCATATCAGTGTGTGTGCTAGACAGAAGTTTTTAAAATCAGTTTACTGAAATAACATCTTTCAACTGAAAACAAAATGAGCATGATTGAAACAACACAGTTTGAATCACTGAGAGCAGAAATGGATACAGTGTGTATTCCTTTATTATGGACTTCCAGAGAGACCTGTAACATGAGTGTATGCAAGTATTCCTCTGTGATGTTGTAAATGCTTTGCACATATGGAATGAGCTGGGTGGTGGGGAAAGGCATCAGTGAATCCTCCAAGTGGGAAAATATTTTCATTCAGATGTAGATAAAGCTTAATTATATTTTCAAATAGTTTGCTACTTCTCTGATTTAAGGCTAGTCAGATTTTATCATCAATAATACAGATATAAGGCAAGTAAACAAGATCTAAATATTTAATTAATTTGTCAGTGTTTAAGCATAATGGAATAATAAACATATCTCTTTTACAATTGTATACTAATATACTTATCAGCATATTAGTAATGTTTCAAAGTAGATTTCTAAGTTAATGAATTGGAAAAGAAAACATGTTGCTTTAGTATAAACACTCTAGCTCCAAAGCACTCTACTAAAGTCTGTTGAACATATACCACATCCATTTTGGGTAAAAATACAGGAAAAAATAGCATTATAACCATGCTATGACTATTAGGATATAAACCAAGAATTGAAATGTATTTTTCTTTCATTCCTGGAATCTTAGTATTTGGGATTTATATTTAAGTTCGTAGAAACTAGAGAGTTTTTCTAAACTCTAAAGGAAGCTATTTCAAAGATTTAAATTTAGTACAATGGTTTTTTTATTTTTCTTTTTGTTTCTAATTTTATTAAAAAATCTTCAGTATTGTTAACAGTCACACTTCATATTTCTCATCTACCTAGTACATATAAGCTATGATCAAGATTAATTTTATCTTAAAAAAGGCAAGACAGAAAGGGAAACTTTCTTGAGACAAAGTGGAAAATGCATATGCCAGGAGAAGAGAGAAAGGATCAGAAGAAATATTTTTAAAATACTGACTGAATTTTCTGCTAATTAATGTTGAACACCAAACCACAGATCCAATAAGATCAGAGAACTCCACACAGGAAAAGTGTAAAAAAGAAGAGTATATACCTTAACATAATTTCTCAAACTACAGAAAAATCAAATATTAACAATATACCACTTTGGTGGAGAATATTGGTAATTGGGGGAGGTTGTACTTGTGGAGACAGGGGATTTATAAGAAATTTTGGTACTTTCTTTTCAATTTTCCTGTGAACCTAAAACTGCTCACAATCTCTAAATAAAAGTTGAATAATATGAAAAAAAATTTAGATAACACAACTGACTTCTTATGATACCATTAGGTCCTTAAGTGTCTAGTGGTTTGGTAACAAAGTTAGTTACTCCTAAACATGGAGGCCTCCCTTACAGCATGGCAACATCTAAAGTATCTGAAGGCTATAGACAAGAAATATATATATTTCTCTCTTTCACCCCTGGACCTTTTTCTTAGGGGTAAGTGTTTTAAATTTAAGAATTATGTTGAGGTTCTTTTTGACCTAATTACCTAGTTCCATCCTAAATGATTATTAAATATCCACCGATTCTCCCCAGTGATATGGACATTTTTCTTCTCTTAAAAAGAAAGCTATATAGCATTCCCTATTGTTCACAACAATAGACATGATAATTCAACCTTCTGCTTGTCTAATCAGGCATGTCACACAATTTCAGAGATGTGCTCAATATGTATCCATTTTCTTATGAATGAATCTAATATTGAGGATATACTCCTAAGTGAAATAAATAAGTCACACATGTGTAAATACCGAATAGTTTCTCTGGTGTGAAAAACTATAATAGCACATAAGATCCTAATGAGATAACTGACATTGTGAAATGGGAAGAAAAGGGCCAAAGGTGTAGGGAAAGTGGGAAGGGTAGGGGAAAGGTAATAAGTGAAAGAAAAAAATAGGAGAAAATGAAAAAATGGAAATAAAATGTTTGTAAAAGGGGAGGGGAGGAGAGGGTGAAGGGAGGGCAGGGACAGGGGGAAAAAAATGAGAACGAAGACCTGTCATGTACAGGTACAAGATCCCAATGATAAATGTAACTGTACTGTATACCTTAAATGTACCAATAAACTAAATGAAGAAAAAAAACATATTAAATAAAATGTCCATATATATATATATATATATATATTGTACTATAATGCATGAATAAGAGAAATAACACTATATGTATAATATATGAAATTTTATATCTTCTGAAACATTTTATTTTAGTATATGTGCTGCTGAAGTGAGCACAGAAACATTTTATAATACATAAAATATACTATAATATGTACATAAAACAATTTCAGAGATGTGAAAAGTTATGTACAGACATTAGCTAGTGTAAGGAAAGCTTTTTCATTGTTTTTTTCCACGAATGCAGCCCTTCAACTGGTAGCAAGCTAGAAAAGGTGCTGAGTTTGTGTAAGGAGGTAAGAAACAAAACCCAGCCATCATTTTCTCCTTTTTCCTACCTCTCCATCACCTCTACCCATACAAAGGGCGTGACTGAAAGACCCAGTGCACACAAGAGGGATGTGGTGGATGTGGAGGTTGGATTCTCCCAAGGATTTATGGACAGGGGAGTGTTAGCAATAAGAGGCAATTATGGTTTAGATTTAGGGTGTTTTCAACATCATAGGTGTTCAGATATGGGATTCTGGGGCAGTGAGTGGATCAAGGGAGTGCTCTACTCATCAGTGGATTAACCCTGAGGAATATATCGATTAAACTGTGAGGAGGTAGGGCCTGATTGAAAGAGGCAGGTCACTGGGAGACTGACATGGAAGGGTGTGTCTTGCTCCCAGGCCCTTTCCTTCACTGTCTCTGCTTCCTGGGTTCCATGATGTGAGGAACAGTTTTCCTCCACTTGGCCCTTTCACCATGCAGTTTTTGTGTTGGAGCCTGCAGACTACAGACAGAAATTTCTGAATCAGTGAGCCAGAATAAATCTATCTTCTTTAGGGTTGTGATTGTTGGGCACCCAACAATGGGAGGGTGGCTAAGGCAGAGGCTAAGCTAGTTTGAATGTTGCAATATTTTTGCAAGCATCCATCAGAGAAGACTTATTTCTTAAGTGTATACACAGGTATTATTTGAACTTTTAAAAATCAGCAAGTATTATTTAACAAACCACATGTGTTTAAAACATCCCAGAATCTCTGTAATCGTGATTAATAAAGCACAATAATATATAGGATGCTGCATTTTGAGTGACAGAAGTGCTTACTGTTTTTAACTTTTCACTTAAAATGATTTTGGAGCTAGGCATAGTAGGGCAGGCCTGTAATCCCAGAACTCAGAAGGCTGAAGCAGAGAGTCACTGTAAGTTTGAGGACAGCCTTGGTTATAAAATAAGTTCAAGTCCAGCCTGAATTACAAAGCAAGACCCTGTCTCAAAAAGCAATACAGTTATTAAGCTCCTTGGAGACATACGTATTCAAGCACATAATGATCTGATGCTAGGGGAAGCTTTTAAAGGTTCTGTTTTATTTTCATGCAACATTATTACTGCTAAACCTCAAAAGTATTATATATTGTTATGGAACTCCCATGTCTTCCACAAATGGAATGGGAACTTAAAATTTTCACTCAATGGTCCATTACAAACTTATCCAAGATTTAGATTTGCATGAGGAAAATTAGTTTCTCTCTTATAAAACTTAAGTTATTTCCATTGCATAGGAAAAGACTTTATGAACAAATCTGCAGCAGCAGGAGAACTTGCCCAAAGAATGAACAACTGGGATCTCATCATATTAAAAAGCTTTTGCAGTGCAAGAGAAAACACCAACAGAGCTAAGAGACAACCTAAAATGTGAGAAAACATTTTTACCAGCTGCTTCTCAGAAAAAAAAAAACCTACTATCTAGAATATATAAAGAACTCAGAAAAAGCAGGCCCCTCAAATATAAAGACCCAATTAAAAATAGGCATCTGAAATGAACAGACATTTCTCAGACAAACAAGTAAAAGCAGCAAATAAATACATGAAAAAATGTTCCACATCACTGGTCATTTAAGAGATGCAGATGAAAACAGCACTGAGGTTTCACTTTACCTGAGAAAGAATGGCTGCTATCAAGGAATCAACCAATAACAAATGCTGGCAGGGCTGTGGGGAGAAAGGATCCCTTCTCCATTGTTGGTGGGAGTGCACACTGGTGCAACCACTGTGAAAATCAATATGGAGATACCTCAAAGTACTAGGATTAGAGATCCTATTTGACCCAGCTATCCCTCTGCTAGGTATCTTTCCAAAATAATTACAAGAATCATACCACAGTGATATATGTGCATCCATGTTTATAGTGGCATAGTTTGTAATAGCTAAAATTTGGCAACAATCCAACTGAAGACTGAATAAAGGAGATGTGGTTTTCCTATAAAATGGAGTATAACTCAGCCATAAAGAATGAGAAACTAGAGACATTAATAGCTAATTGAATGCACATTGAGGTTATACTCTTAAGTGAAATAAATAGGACACACTTGAGTAAATACCAAATAGTTTCTCTGGTATGAAAACTAAAAGTGTAAATAAGGTTTGAATGGTATAGTTGACAGCATAAAATAGGAAGAAAATGGCTAAATGGGAAGTGGAAAAGGCAGGGAAATAAATAAGGGAAAAGAAAAATATATGAAAAAAGGGAGAAAAGGAAAACAAATCTTTGTAAATAGGGAAGGGTGAAAGGGATGAAGGGAGGGCAGGGGTATGGGGAAAAAATAAGAACCAAGATATATCATATAAATGTACAAGATCTAAATGTAGCTGCATTGTTTGCTTTAAATGTACCAATAATCTTAATGGGGAAAAAAACGTAAAGTCTTTTCAACATAGCTAAAGCTCAGCATATTCTCTTTATTTGGAATTTTAAAAATATTATCTGCTTGTATTTAAAAAATTATTCTTTTTGTCTCATCAAATATCTAATTGTTATATAAGTTGAGAGGACATAGTTATGACTCAAATGTTTAGTTTTCATTATTTCTATTATTTCATTTTTAATTTGTACATAAAATACAAGTGAAAATATTTTGTATTCATCTTTTACTCTAAATTACTTTGGAGGTAGAAACCTCTAAAGCTTTATTGTTACCAGAGGATTATTTTCAAAACCCTCTTTCAAATAACAGCTATTTTCTATAAAATATTATAGAACTCTGCATTCTGTAATTTACTTAAAATGTACAATAAGTTTTGGCAGTTTTACTATAAATGTATATTTCTTGCAAAGCTCTACTGAGAAATTCATCCAGTTAAAATCTTCAGGGTTTCCAAGAACTATTGCTACCCAACTAGAAATCCTTAACTGCAGTTTTCCCCCATATGGGTTTTTGTTGGCAGAACAATGAGTACAGGAAGTTCTACTTAACATGCTACTCTGAAAGAGTAGATATTAATTATATATTATTTTTTGTATTTATTATCATATTTTATTATAAGTCCAATCAGCATACTCATCACACTCAGAATTAGTATTTAATATCCAACTATAAAACTTCTATAATTTATCTACAACTAAAAACAGTCTTATATTTTGTTAACTACCTGATGTGAATGTCACTGCTGAATTTCATGTTTACATGCTCTCATTTTTGTTTTCTATGAATCTCTTATACAAGGCTTTCCCAATAACATAAGAATGTGAAAGAAGCCCAGGGTTGGATAAAACATTGCATTGCTGTATCAATTATTCTATTTATTTAATGTACTTATTTTCCTCGCAACATTTTTCTATCTCTCTGCATTTTTTGTGTGTCTTCTTAGTATCCATTCCCTCTTCCTAATACTATCAGGTTCTTTTTTGTTTTTGTTGTTCTTTTTGGTAGTGGAACCTTATGGGTTCAGATAAAGTTTAAGTATGGAACTTGTGATCAGCTCATACTTGACTTACCTGATTTGACATTACTGATATGAATATTGTTTGATTGTCTCTAAAGGATGTGAGGAAGTGGGTGTCTAGCCTCTCTCCTCAAACTACCTCTGACACCTGAAAGAGCTAATTTAATTTTCTGTCTTTACGAATAGTAGAAGCAGTCTCAAAACACTCTGACATCCATCTCTCAAGTAAAGTAACTCCTTTGAGACTACAGTTGAGCAATTCTGACCTTGATATAAACAGTTCTTGATTCCCACGTTGGAAAGAGCTCTGTTCTGGCTGCTTTTGGAATGAATCACCAGCTTCTCAGCTCAGCGAAGAAGCTGGTGCTACTCCTTCTGTCCGACTTCAGCAAAACAAACAGTTCAATCCTTCCACTTGTTATTCCACATAATCTTAACTACCTCTCACCTTCTCTAACTTTCTCCCTCCTCACCACCTCACTAGCCCTTTCAGCTTTTAACTCAGCAAGAGTTAAGTGAAAGAAAACAAAGCTCCAGTAAGGGATACGTGTTTAGCGAGAGCTTGGAAGAATATACATGGTTGCGTTTACATAATACTGAAATTGGTTTCTTTGCGAGCATGCATTTACTCATACCCCCATCTGATTCAAATTCACATGACATCCTGGTACCCTCCTTTTAATGCTGACATTTCTTAGTTATTACCACATGCAGAGAAACATTTTCCCAATTGGAAGATTTCACTATTCTAAGTAAATACACATTTCCTGGAAAATAAATAAATAAATATCAATATTCTCTGGATGGGACATGATTTTATATTGGATTAACATTAAAATATTTTCTTTGAGCAGATAGTCAAATTTGACTGCATTCTCTAAAGACACAAGGACTGCTTACAAATACAAGCCACTCATAACTTGGATGGGGCAGATTAGGTGGGGAAAGGTAATAGAAAAATGTTATCTTGAATGGTTAAGTAAAATGAAAGAACCACGTGAATATTAGTGCAGGGCTGAATATTGTATGATAACCATAGAAATATCTTCTGTAGCCATCTAGGTTTTTAATTTGGTCACTAACTGCAGCAATGGAGACTACAAATCATCTACTAAGAATGTCTGGGCTAATGTCCATTTCTCATTGGAGAAGTCAAAGAGGAGACTGCTGAGTTTAGGAGAACACAGAATTATTTCTGAAAGGGCTCAGAATATACATTGGGGAGGAACTGTGAGCATTTAGGAAACAAAGATAAAGATGGAACTTATGATGGGCTATTGGGCATAAGGAAAAATAAATTATTGAGGTGAGTGGCACTGCCAACTGTGAAGGCTGTTGAGCTAGAATGTCCAGTGGAATGGTCTAGCAGGCTGGCCTTCTGTAGGCCCAGGATTCCAAAACAGTAGCAGCTAATCTCCATTCAGTCCACTTGAAATTTCATCCCAGCTTAATTCACAATCTATTCTCAACATTTGACGTAGAAAGCTATAAATTATCCATGATTATTCACATTTTATTTATGTACAGGATTTGCTGAGTTCTTCAGGATAATTAACTCCTTAAATTGGAGTCAATTTTGTGTCAGGATATGAATGAGAGGATGCAGGTTACAGTGTGCTATGGTCCAGAGGTGAGGCCTGAAATGTCATTTGAAGAACAGTGTTATTAATTTTCAGTATACTTCTGAAAGAAATAAATGATTGACTAATTATATCTTACTGGCCTAATAATTCATAGTCAACTAGATATGATTTTTAAAATTACATTATCTGAACCAGAGCTATTTGTGTGTATGGTGTAGATTTTTAAGATCCCAGGAGGCACTACCATATGCTACCTTAATTCTAGTTTATTGGCATAAAGTTATTATTCCAAAGTATTTAAGATAAACATATATTGAAATATATATTTCAAGAATATGATTTGAAGTTAGAAGAAGAGATCAGATAGTGAAAATTATGCTGCAACTTTGTAACTAGACTATACAAAAATCAGAACTGCTGACATTTTATAGGCATGCTAATTCAATACAAAAAAATGTTAAAGTGTAAGAGAAAATTGCTGATTATCATACTTTAATTTGGCATGTTTTCTTTTTAACCAGAGTTGAATGAGATCAGTTGAGCTTGAAGGTAAGCTGAAAGTGGATTTTAAAAATTCTTTTCAGAGCAAGCTAGGAAAAATGCATAGAATGTAGTACCTATTATTTTGAGTGTTAATTAAAGAAGTGTGAAAATTGATATTAATACCAATTTTTCATTAAGAACTGTTAGAATTAATTTAAAAAGCCCACCTACTATAGGTTTAATTCATATTATGTACAACTTTATAGAAAATATTTATAGATCAGTTTTTACTCTTACAAAATGTTTATAAAGGTATATATAAAACAAATGTAAAATGTGGTAACAACATAATCACTATATATAGCATTGTAATATGAATTATTAGCAACTATAATTGACAAAAGTAAATTTTTAAATAAAACAAATTGATAACCCCATATAAAATGAGGAAAACTCCATGGTGCTATATTAAAAATTGAATATTATTGAGCTTGCAACGAAAATAAATTACTTGTTTCACATATGAACCATAAGCATAAAAAAATTTTCATTTGTGAACAAAAATTTTCTTGACTTTGACTAGTTGGGGGGAATATAAAGAGTTTGTTTTCAGATGTTGAAAAAGGGTTTCTCTGTCACAATCTTCCAACAATCTAATAACTCATTGGATAACTTTGTAAAGGATTTTGTAAAAACTATTTGTTTTTGGAAAGAGAAGGGTGTATCCATTATTATTATAAAGCCAAAGTGCCACCCCTCCCCCCAATAAAGCATTTTAGGCTTTAAATGTTCCATAGTTTTGCTATTCATTGATAGAGATTTTGGAGCAATTATAAAGTCATATGTGCATTCCACTGCCCTGAAAATTTATCTAGAAAAACTTTTTGTGCAGCTGACTTTATAAGGATATGGTTGGTTATTGAGATTTTTTTACTAGTACTAGTGTGTGTCTAGACATGCAGTTTCCCTGTAGTTTGTTTATCTTTTTTGGGAGGTTGAGTCTTTGACTTGAAAGAATTTTATAAAACATAAATGACTCAGAAAACAGATTTTAAAAATCTGGAAATAGGAATATTTTATTTACAAAATACTATACCAAGTACTATAGTACTATACTATATACTATATAGTACTATATATTATATACTATAAAACTGCAAACCAGAATTGCAAACATAACGCATATAAGTAACACCACACAAAAATGCTAATTTGCAGTGAAGAGAGAATGTCTAAAGGAATAAATTAAGAGGCTATTTTAAAGCTAAGAGAGCAAAAAATGGGAGAAAAAAAATGAAAAACTGACCACTCGAATGTCCTTGTGATGGTAGCCGTGTAGCATTTTGTGAGTAGAAAGAGGTGTTGTTGGGATTTGGAACTACTCTGGTGTAATTTATCTATTTTTTATGATTTTAATAATGGCAGTAGCCAACCATTTTAAGTACTTAATTATTCAATGTCTCTGATCCTAAAAGTCTTACTTTATGTGAATTATCTAATTTAAATCATTAAGCAACTTAATGGATAAAAAAGTACTGCTATTGTAGTCAGGATCTGCAAGCGAATAGATTTAATGCAGGATACATAATTTATAGGATCATTTTATAATATTCACCCCAAAAGTCAAATGCAGAGCAGTGTAAGAGATGTATTCATATACCCAAGACTAGAATGATCTGGCCAAGTACCTAGGTCCCATAGCAATGTCCTGCAAAAGTCCCAATTATAGCCCAGAGCCCAAGGCAATTTTCTCCATGAGTCCAGCCGATGACATAGAGCCCATGTCATTGTCTCATGCTTGTCAGTATGGAGGATCTGCACCAGGAGGGACCAAAGGCCAGTAGTGGAAGCTAGAAAGCCTGCACCAGTGGGGTGAAGGATTTGTGCCACTAGTCTGAGGAATCTACACTGGAGCCAGAAAGGCAAAAAACAGGGCTCCCTTGTAAAAAACAGCAGTCATTCCCAGTGACAGTGAGGCCCTGCGTTCCTCTGAGGAGAGCAGCCAGTTTGGAATCAGGAAAATCAGCTGTGGTGGTAAGCTTCTGCAAGACAATCAATAGCCAATGATTTTCCCCTTCAGGTCTCTTTTTATGCCATTGCCAACAGTCCTCAAGAGGATCTTCCACATTCAACTGTGCTGACTCATTTCAGCTGGGCATTACAAGTTGACCATTGGGCCGGGGATTTAGCTCAGTGGCTCCACCACCTGCCTTGCAAGCACAGGGACCTGAGTTCAATCCCCAGTACCCCCCCCAAAAAAAGAAAAGAAAAACAATCTACAATCTGCAAGTTGACCATTAGCTAGTCCAACACAATTATAATAACATTTTACTGAGGCTTATAGATATTAATAAATTTGCCTGAGGTCACACCACTTATTGCTCATGAAACTCAGAAAAAGAAGCAACATTTGAATGAGGAGTTGAGGAGTTAATTTCCTAAGGAGCTGTACTTCTAATCCATCTTTATACTGCTATTACAGCAAGCAAAGCCTGAGAAGAAAGGCTTTTTTTTCAATCTTGTTAATTTTGACAGCTAAGAACTTGTAAGCATTTAAGTATAAAAAACCCCTAGTATCACTGAAAAAGAGTTTAAATCTATTTGTAATAACAGTTCATAAAAAAAAAATCTTCTGATGTGCTAAACAAAAGTATCTTAATTGACGTGGACTTGACTGTGTATTTTGTGAAGAAACTCTGCCAATGACCAATACTCATCACCCGGGTCACCACCGTACTGTAACATGTGGAGGTGTAGTGCTGGATCTTTTCGCATTTATTATCTTAATGAAAGACAGTAGGTTTCAGATTTAGGTAAGAGAGACACCGTGGTTAACTTTCCACCATAGAGATATCTTAACATAACAGTAAAATCAAGTAAATAATACATTTTTTTATTATTACCAGCCATCAGCATCTCTTGACACTTTCAATTTAGTTTTACTTGATTTCAAAATACAAGTAGAAAGATGGACTGCAAAATGTAATACATTTATTTGGTAAGTCCTACTTTAGTTTATATGAAGTATTTTACTAGTCTATGTAATGTTATTCAAACTTAAAATTTATTGTTTTGTTTATTTTAAAAGTAAGGAATAAATAAAAACAGGATCTATAGTGATATTACTCAGTACAGTCTAATTTTCAAAGATACAGTACATTAATGCATAAAAGTAGAAATTCATTATTTTCCCTTCATACCATAATTCTTGTATTTTCTGAAGAACCTGATATGTTCCTATGAAGTCAAATAAAAGAAAAAAATTTCATTGTCTTATGATTTTCTGGCCATTTTTATGGGCTGAGGACACTATTTCAACAACAACAACAACTTCCCAAAATTTTACAGCTATGTAAGTTGTTTTATGGAAGTCTAAGTAGCTGGACTTCCTGGTTCCTTGACAATTGGGACCATATCTTAACTATTCTTACATACATTTCCTTAGTAAAATACAGTTAACATATATAACACTGCTCTTTTATTTTTGGATCTTACAGTGTTATCAGAGTTGGTAACTATGTGCAAATACTTAGCTCAAAATGGGGAGAGAAACACACAGAGAGAGAAATAGGATAATCACAACATCTGTCATGAATTATTATTGAAAATGTACTTTGAGAAACTCATAAAGAACTAACAAGGAAGGCAAAGGCTTCCTGAGGCAAAAAATGAGTTGGGTACAAATATTTTGAGTGGAAAATGGCTCTTCAGTTCCACTCAGGAACAGGGATCTATGCATCTTCCCTGTCAGGTACCAGTAAATTGGATTTTTAGCTAAAATCTAAAAACATATTTTGAGATAGCTAAAAGAATGGAATATTTTATTCAGCATGGCTTTATTTATAAAGTATAGTATATCATACTACTTCCATCAAATGAAAAACAATAGGCGTAGTTTTTGTTTTTAAAGTGGTCTCCACTTACTGTTTTATTCTCTGTATAAAAAAATGCAGAACTTCCTTTTCTATTTGGTTAGGTACTATGTAGAGGGAATTAGAGACTCACGGGAGAATTGTCACTCCCACGACTGTGGACATCGCAAACTGCTTATAGCAGTATGAAGTCTTCAGTATGAAGAGACAATGACTGAGAGCACGTGACCACAGATATACAAGTCTTAGTTCTAACTCTTGTGATGAAAACTGGGTTTGCCTGCTTAGATTTGAGTAGCAGTGCTTTTAAACCTGAATTTTCTTGACTTTTACTTATTTTCCCTAGCTTTTTAAAAAAAATTAGTGTTTTCTTTCCAATGTTGAAACTACATATAGGGGTAAGAGATAAATAATAGACATAATATTCTTTATTGTGCTAGGTGTTATGATTAACAGGATTTTATAATCATCTTTCAATTACATTTTTTCTGGAAATTGTAATCATTGAAAATTATTTATTTTAGGAAAGGAGCACAGACACTAACACCATGACCATAGGCCTGGCCTTGCTCATTGGTTTCTTTGGTTTATAAAGTTGTAAATATTTTTGAAGTTGGATATTTTTTTTTAAGTTGGATACTGTTTTAAGAGCACATGCACTAGACCTCTGTCTTCCCATAGACTTATAACAACATATTCCTAGAATTGTGAGACTTTTGAAGGCATTTGAACTTCTGAAATATTTGCTATTTGTTTTAATCATATGCCTCTTTTCTAAAAATATTCAAGGTACATAATAAAGGAGTCTTAGTCAAGTTACCATGGATATCTGATGTTTTGTGATCCCAAAGGCTTTGATAGTGCAAAGCTTAAGTAATTTGCTTGCAATGAATAATGCAATTTCTACAGTTTAGTTTGGACAGTTAAAAAACAGATGGCAATACCTTAGTCTATTTTGTTACTCTAAACCACACACAAAGTGATTTGTAAATGATAGAAGTTAATTTGGTACATGGTTCTGGGGATTGAGTGATCAAAGATTATAGCACTGTCATCTGGCAAGGACCTTCTTGATGCTTTGTAACATGGAGAAGAAGGATGAGGAACAGACTTTTCATCTCATCAGGAACCCATCCCGGTGATAAACAACTCTCTTCATTAGTAACAACATGTATTCATTGGGGGGGGCAATCACCTCTCAAAGGCCAATTTCCCAATCAGTTACCTCTCAAAAGTACCACCTCTTAATATACTTACAATGACAAATTTCTGCATGAATTTCAGAAGGAACAATTCAAACCACAGCAGAGAGGAACTTAAAACAACTAACACTCAACACCTGATGTCAAAGGATCTTCAAATAGCCACTGTTTGACATTCAAAACTCACTCAGAGCACTCTCAGAGCTGGCTTTCTCTAAGCATCTCTGGGGGCATAGAGCCACAGCTATTCCCACTTATGACTCACTTGAACCCAAAGGGACTGAGGACACATTTCTAGTTTGTCCAGGCTACTGGAGGAGTTTGAAACCAAAACTAAAAAGGTAACTGGACTATGAGGACTACTAATATTTTGGCCCTGGGACATCAAGGTCATCAAAGACCCTGGACATAAAGAACCTTCTCTACAGGATCCTACATCTTTGATTTAAAGCTACCTGAGAGAAAATGCCTGATGCACATCTAGGGCCTTTAGATAGATACACTGTCAAGTATCTCCGACTGCCAATCTCAACTACAACCTTCCTCAGCCAGACATAGTAAGAAAGGTCTTCACCCTTGCCCCTTATGGTAGCAGTTAGAGGTACTTCTTTACGAAAAAAGTTATAACTGATTCAGTACAGTAGCTGGATACAAGGTTAACACTCAGAAATCAATAGCCTTCTTGCCAAATAACAGAATCACTGAGAGAGAAATTAGGGAAACAATCCCTTTCACAATATCATCCAAAAAATAAAAATATCTGGGAATTAATCTAATAAAGGAAGCAAAAGACCTCTACATTGAGAAATACAACACTCTGAAAAAAGAGCTCAAAGAGGATATAAGAAAATGGAAAGACATCTCTTGCTCCTGGGTAGGAAAAACCAAAATAGTGAAAATGGCCATACTTCCAAAACTGCTATACAGATTCAATGCAATACCCTATTGAAATCCCAACAGTATATTTCACCATAGTAGAAAAAAAAATACAAAATACAAAAATTCATTTGGAACAAGAAGAGACCTAGAATAGTAAAAGCCATTTTAGGGGATTGAGATATGGCAGCGGGTATCACAATTCCCTACTTGAAACATACTACAAAGCCACTGTATAAAAACAGCATGGTACTGGCAAAAAACAGACCCAAGGATCAATGGAATAGATTAGAAGATGCAGAAACAAATCTAGACATACTCAGCTACCTCATCTTTGACAAAGGAGTCAACGATCCTCACTGGAGGAAAGATAGATAGCTTCTTTAATAAGTGGTGTTGGAAAAGCTGAGATTCAATTTGTCAAAGGTTAAAACTAGACCTCTGTCTTTCATCATGCACTAAATTAAAATCCACGTTGATTAAAGATCTAAATATTAAAACAGCAATACTAAACTTGCTGGAAGATAGGTAGAATTCTTGAAGACAATGGCATGGGAAAAGACTTTATGAACAAATCCTCAGTAGCATAGGAACTAGCACAAAAAGTCAACAAATGGGATCTCATCTTTTTGAAAAGCTTCTTCACTACAAGAGAAACCACCAACAGAGCTAGGAGAAAACCTACAATGTGGGAAAAATTTTTGACCAGCTATTCCTCAGAAAAAGGTCTACTATCCACAATATATAAAGAACCAAAAAAAAAATCAGGCCCCCCAAATTTATAGACATAATTTAAAAGTGGGCATCTGAGGGCTGGGGATTTAGCTCAGTGGTTCCACTCGCCTGCCTCAAAGCACAAGGACCCAAATTTGATCCCCAGTACCAAAAGAAAAAAAAGTGGGGGCATCTGAAATGAACAGACATTTCTCAAACGAAGTAAAAGCAGCAAATAAATATATGAAAAACTGTTCAACATCACTGGTAACTTGAGAAATGCAGGTGAAAACAACACTGAGATTCCACCTCACCCCGGAAAGAATGGCTGCTATCAAGAAATTAACCAATAACAAATGTTGGTGGGGTTGTGGGGAGAAGGGAACCCTTCTTCATTGTTGGTGGGAGTGCAGACTGGTAAACCACTTTGGAGGTCAATATGGAGGTACCTTAAACAAGTAGGATTAGAAGTCTCATTTGACCCAGCTATTTCTCTGCTGGTTATCTTCCCCCCAAAATTAAAAAGAATCATACCACAATGGTATATGCTCACCCATGTTTATAGTGGCACAGTTTGTAATAGCTAAACTTGGAAACAGCCTAATTGCCCAACAACTGGAGGCAGAATAAATAAGATGTGTTTCCTTTTATAAAATGGAGTACTACTCACCCATAAAGAATGAGAAACTAGAGACATTTATAGCTAAGTGGATGCACATGGAGGACATAATGAAATTAATAGGACACACATATAAATATTGAATAGTTTCTCTGGAGTGATAAACTAAGAGTGTAAATAAGGATCAAAAGGTATGATTGATATTGTATAATAGGAAAAAGGGTCTAAAGGTGTAGGTGAATTGGGAGGGAAAAGGGAAAGGTAAGAAGGGAAAAGAAAAAATAAGAGAAAAGGAAAAACATGGAAACAAAGTCTTTGTAAATAGGGAAGGGTAGAAGGGGTGAAGGGAGGCCAGGGGAGTGGGAAAAAAGACAAGAACCAAGACCTGTCATGTAACGGTACAAGATCCCAATGATGACTGTAACTGTACTGTATACCTAAAATGTACCAATGAAGTAAAAAAAGAAAAAATATCATAGATAGATAGGTTAAATGGATGACTTTTAGACAATTAGACAGAGCCCCCTCAAGGAGCCAGCCCTCCAGAACCCAACTCAGAGAGGAGCTGACAACAACAAAAACCAAGTAAGACACATTCACTGGTTCCACTGAGATTACTGGATTGAGCTGTTAAAATTCCAGAGTCTGGGGCGGGGATTTAGCTCAGTGGTTTAGTGGCCTGCCTTGCAAGCGCAAGGACCCAAGTTTGATCCCTGGTACAAAAAAAAAAAGAAAAATTCCAGAGTCCTAGTGCCAGGATTTGGCTCAGTGGTTCTGCCACCTGTCTTGAAAGGGCAATGCCCACAGTTTGATCCCTGGTGCAAAAACAAACAAACAAAAAATTCCAGAGATCTAGCCACAGATTCATCATTCTTGTATCAAAAATCCCCATCGCAGCAACTCCTGAGAGGCCCACACTGACAGGACAACTCCTTTAAAAATCACCCTTACTAGACAACACACTCAAAGCCCTGCTCCTGTCACTCTGGACCCTGACAGGCTAACAAACAGCCGAAGCCTGAGGACCTCAACCCATAACCCACTGGCACACTTTCCAGACTTGGTCTTTCCTTGATACCTTTACTCTTGCTTATCACATAGTGACGGCCTTTATTCTTAATATAGGCTTAATAATGGTTGCTCCAGGGCTGGAGATTTAGCTCAGTGGTTTCACCTCCTGCCTCACATGCACAAGGTCCTGAGTTTGATCCCCAGTACCAAAAAATAATAAAATAAAATAATTACTCCAGAGAACTGAAATACTTTCCAAAGATGTTTCCTCTTAGTTATAAATTGGGGGTCTATGCTGGTGTTTACTCTCCTATCTTGTTTAGATTGACTCATAAAATCATGACAATTGGTAAAACATCCTAGGTTCCTGGGAAATGTAGATAAGTGCCTTATTAAGACCTCTGTTTGGTATCCTCATATTATTATCCATTGGCTCATGTTTCATAAAACTGGTTCATACGTTTTTGTCTCCCAATGTGTTAATTCTATAAAAATTCAGTAATCCTAACAGCTTCTGATGATCTAAAAATCAGATACTTACACATACACCAGGCTATGTGTAAATACCTCTGATAGTTAAAGAATTAACTAGAATCAAGAAGAAGAAGAAGGAGCCTGGGATTTAGTTCAGTGGTTCAGTGGCCTGCCTTGCAAGCGCAAGGACCTGAGTTCAATCCCTGGTACCAAAAAAAAAAAAAAAAAAAAAAAAAAAGAAGAAGAAGGAATGAACTGGGAGCTTGTTTCTCAGCAGTTCAAGCCAAACTTACTGGTGGAAAAGTTTTCCCCCATTGGCTCAGTATGTCTGGGCTTCTGGACACTTCTCAAGCATCTCAGGATTCTTTTTTTTACTCTCAGTTTTATTACTTCTATTTCCCTGCCAACTGTAAATGAGATGTGGCTCTGTGCACTGAGCTTGCTGTCTATAATATCTGATAACCAGTGAATTTGCTAAGTCCAAATGACTTGTGTTCTATATAACTAATGCAAAGCTCTTAACTCCTGCAAGCCTGCCTCCTCCCAAGAGTATAACCTGCTCTGCTCAACCCCAAAGAGGAGTTAGTCTCTTTGTGGAGAAGTTCCAGACTGGCCCACTGGGGTTAAAAATAAAACCATACACTTTGCCTCAAAAAAAAAAATCACTCAGAAATATCTCTTTGTTAAACATAACTGGATCAGTTGTGTTAGGTTTGTAGGACTTGAGATCTTGCATGGCTATCCATGTCTGTGTTTTTGCCTACCTGAATCCAGTTTTGTCTGTAAAAATGAGATGAAGAATCCCCAGTTTAAATGAACATTGTTGTGGGTCCTAAAAGAGAAAACATGTAAAGAGTTGCTTCACTCTTTAGCCATTCAATTATAAAATATTTTAAGTATGTCATTATAGCATAAAATAAATTAGTTACAAAATGCAGATTTCTTATTTTGGAACACGAAATTAATTTATAAACTTTTTGTTTATATACTTTTATTTAAATAATGTGCTATGTATCTCTTTAAACATTTATTATAACTTCTCATGAAACTATCTAGTTTTTCTTTTGTTCAATTTGGACAGGATTTTAATTTAGTTCCCATTGAATATTTGAAAAAAATCGAGATGTAAATTTTGTGTTTAGATTTGATTTTATGAGATTAAAAATTTTGTATTAAAAAGTCTTCAGAGTACTAATTGCCAATTATTTCTTTTGAAGCAAATTTTCTATTATAATTTTCTGTTTTGTTTTTGTTTCTAGTTTAATTTCTTAAATCACTTTGTGGTGAGTTTGCTTGAACATATTTCAGACATTTCACAATTTGTGTTTGGAAAACTGGTTTTCTTATGTCTAACAAATATCTGATTTCCAGAATGCCTAATGATAAAAAGTGGTGCATGATTTAACATCTGTAAATTTAAAAGTATCTGTTAAAATGGTCAATGACCTAATTATCCAAATAACTTCCTTTTTTATATCTTTCAGACCTATTAAAATATACTTTACCTAGACTTTAAATATCTGAACAAAATGCTTTGTGGTCCAAGTCCTTACATAATTGCATGTAAGGGGGAGTCCCAGAGAGAAGCACAGAACACATAGATACAGTCTGAAAATATCTTGAAATTTGTACAATACATGGTGTTACTGTAATACACAGCTCTGGGGAATATAAATTCAGACAACAGTTTACAGAGAACATTTTGACAGTATTTACCAAAATGTAAAATGTATACATGATTTTACTAAAAAGTTTCACTTCAAGATATTTATTATGTAGATAAACAACCCATGGAATAGGATGTATGTACAAAGATATTCATTATAACACGGCTCATAAGAGCAAAAGATTAGAATCAGTAGCTGTCTGTCAGTGCATCGTTTTGGCTCAGAAATTATTGGTTGTGCAGGTTTTATTATGACAAGCAGTTAAGCTTCAGTTAGGGGATTCGGCTCTAAGGCTGCACAGGGCTGGGTTCTTGTTCTCATTCTTCTGCTTAGTGCTGTGTGGGAAAATTATTTAGCCTCTTTGCTCACATCTATGCATCTGCAAAGTGGATAATGATAACACTTGTAAATGACTTTTTATAAGGATTAAATTAATTCAGGGTGGATTAAAAATGTGCACAGATTAAAAATTTAGCACAATGCCAGCACAAATGAAGCACTTCGGTGTCAATAGATCCTCTATTCTGCTACAAATGTTTGTTGCAAACAAACACAAAGAGGTCATCAGCCAGCAGTAGTAGTAAGTGCCACCACCGAGGAGCACAGAGAAGGGAGCAGCAATTTTATTTGTGATTAAAAGACATATATGTTAATGTAGATTATTTTTGTGTAGGTTATAGGAGGTTAACTTTACCCCATGGCATCTTTTAGGAAAAACAGTTGAAATATTTATTTCTGTAACTGGTACATGACAATGTCATACTATTCTATTTGATTTGGGATCTGTTCTTTGGACTGCCGCCTAAGTCCTTAGGAGGTGAAACTGCATTTTTCAAATGTTAGCTCACTGTGGGGATGAATGAAGGCAGTTACGTGACCCACTAGCCAGATGCAATGAAGGTGAGGAAAGAATAGTTCACTAGAGTGATTCGCAAACGTCCTATCACATGGATCAAAAAAACTATTTCGAAGACAGAGAAGTTCTGCAGATGGTTTTCACAGCTGTGTTATGAGCATTCCCAAGCAGCATAAGGCCATTCAGAAACATAAGAAGTTATTTGTGGATACAAAGTGATCTGTAGTGAGAAAGCCCAGAGAAGCATGGAAGAGGAAAATGAGTTACGTACTTTGCAATCCTTCTAGAATCCTCTTAAACTAGATATTTGAGCATTCTAATGTAGTGGGAACAAAATAATGGTAAACACATTGTACAAGCACATCAAAATTGTCAATTTCGATTTCTGAAACCTCATGAAAAGTTAGGATTGTGCCAGTCCAGGGAGGTCCATATCTGTGGGTCCTCAAATTTTCACTCTAGAATCATAGCATATTTTATTTCTGTAGCATTTTACATCTGCGTTTTTGGAATTGATTTTGACAATAGTAATTTTGCTCAGTGGGAGATGCAAATATTGATTGATGAAGAAGAAGAAAAGTACGACTGTTTTTACTTTTAACAACCTACAGAATCAATTGTTTTTCCTTTATGTAACACCTGCAAAATTATACTGTTATATGTCTTTAAAGGTAATGACTGTCATACACAGTCTCTTGAATGAAGACAAATTAAAACATTATGCCTAATAGCTGTGAATAAATGAAACATTTCTGATAGACAGCCTTGAAATTTTTGTGTAGTGAAGTTCCTAAAGAAATAGGCACCTGAAAATTTAAAATAGCAAACATTGTTTCTTTCTCAATTCTCTATGATGCCAAGCATTTATTTAATAAAAATAAAGAAGAGGAAAGAAAATTTCAACTTTAATGAAATTATGAAATCATGTAACCTTACATGTAGAAAAATTTCAGCAGGATTAAACAAGGCAGAAAAAATAGATAATGATTTATAGAATTATTAGTTGATTTAAGAGAAAAGAAAGGGGAAAGCAGACAAGAACTGGTCTTTTAGAATTAAAAGGTTTCTATTTATTTTGAGAAGGTCCTCGCCCTTAAAATTCATGATTGATGCTGTTACTATTTGCATTTATTCCCATAATATGTAACTGTTTTTATTTTGTAGTGGAATCAGGCGATTCTCAGTCCCCAAATCAAAAGCCTCTTATTTATAAAGACTTATACTGTAGGTCAGGCTGCTACCGGTTTCTACCAAGCCTTTATGAAGAGGTGCTGCATTTGTAAAATATTTGTGGTTGCCTTAGTGCATATAGCATGGATTTTAAACAAATGATAGTGTAGAATAAAGAGATACTATGCCACTTCATGTATAGCATGAAAATTTTAAATAATAAATTTATCTTTCTCCTCTCCTAGCTTTTGTACTACTATGGGCATAAGAATTGCAGACAAGGAACAGAGGAGGAGGGGGGCAGATATGGGACTTTGGAGAGTGACTTTGGTTTTGTGAATTTTACGTCTGAAAAATCAGAGATTTGAGTTGAGAGAGTAAATTTGAAAGGTATGGAGATAAATACTGTAGTGATAAATCATTTGTGTATAGACACGAATTGAAATATGACAATGAAGATGTTTGCCTAGACTGAGGGAAGAAGAGAGGACATGATGGAATTCTGTGGTGGGTAAAATGAGACGCTGTATGAAAAAGGCATCAAATTCTGCAAAGAATCAAAACATGCAGTGATATACTAGGATAGAAAAGGAATGAAAAATAGGAGGCCTAATAATAGAAGCAAATTCAGGGATTGGGAGATAGTATTAGTAGTAAATGGTAGAGATTAGATTTAAATTTTCAGTGTTGAGAATTGAAATCAGAGCCTTCACACTATGCTATATCCCCAGCCCCTTTGCTGTTTGTTTGTTTTGGGACAAGGTCTCACTAGGTCATAAAGCTGCCAATGCTGAACTCAAAATTTTAAAAATTTTTTTAGTTTTGGTTTTTTGAGACAGGGTCTCACTATGCAGTTGAGACTGACCTGGAACTCACGATGTAGCCCAGGCTGGTTTTGAACTCACAGCGATCCTCCTGCCTCAGCCTCCCCAGTGCTGGGATTACAGGTGTGCACCACCTCACCTGGCTTTGGACTTAAATTTTTAATCCTCTTGCCTCAGCTTCCCTCAGTGTTGGTTTATACAAGTATATGGTACCATGTCTGGCGTGAGATTTTTGGTTTTCATTTCCTATCTTCAGATACAAAGAACATACAGTTTTCTCCCCCATATACATATATGTATATATGTATTTCAAACTTATTTAGATATCACATTTTCCCTGATTATATCTTCTCATGCTTTCTACACAAGAACAGAATTGTATAAAGAAAATCAACTCCTTATTTTCTTACAAGAAAAAATTGCGAGGTTGGTGGCCAGGGATATGACTACAAATGTCATTCAGTTTGGAAAAAATGACAAACTACCAAACAAGTAATAATTTCTGAGGTCAGCCTCCAAAATAGAAATAATTTGAAATTTGAAAATATATACACGTTTGTTATTTGGGTGAACTAGAAAAGGTGCTTGTCAAGGATTTATGACAATCTAACAATTCAGCCTAATATCTCCCCCACAGTTTTATCACCATCCTCACCTTAAAATAAAATGAGTTTTAGTCTGTGGCATAATCTTACTTTTTTAGGAAAAATAAGAAATAGAAGAGAACATTAATAAGCTACTTATGGCTATTGAGATTGGTTGGCTTCTCATTTGAATGTATCTGAGTTCTTCTCTATAGAGTACCAAAATGATGGGTACAAAGCCAAAAGGAAGATGCATTTGTTTAATCCTTGAAATAAATTTTCACTCCAATATGAAATTTTAAAAATTTTTCCAAAACATTATTTAATAAGGGCAAGAAAGTGAATAAAATAAATGATTGTGCTGAGATTGTATATGTTCCTCAGAGACTAATTTTGTCAGAAATAAGAAAGCTGCCTAGCCTATTTTTAAAAAGCCGAATCACATTTCTGTACTTTTAAGTTTAGTGTATCTTAGCAACCCACAGAGCAGAATATACATGCCTGAGAACAAGAGAAGATTCCCACTCCTATGTGCTGTTTTATAAAAATGTTATAATTCACGACTTTCCATTATGTTCTGTAGAGGAGCTAGTTAGTCCCTCTCCAAAATGTAAGAATGTCTTTTAAATGTATTGTATTTCATGAAGGAAACATATGCTGAATTTTCCTTTGGCTGATAGAATTTATATAGTTTTTAGAGGCTGAATCAGTTTTCACTACAGACTTTTGTAGAAAATTAATTCTAGGCAAGTATTTTAAGAGATGAGAATATCTATATTATTTACCTAACTTCTTAAAGTCAATAAATTTTAAGGGAGTTAAATACCCTGGGAACAGCCATTGTATATCTGTAAATAAACTCATTATATATTGGGTAACATGTACTTTTGTGTCTACTGTTGCCATATACTGAGCAAATAATTAAAAAGATCTAATAAAAATGGCTGTTTCTGTCTTCACTGTGCTAAGATTCTAAGGGAGGTAAAAAGATAAACAATTATACAATATAATGAGGGCAATATTAAACGCTATATATGAGGATATCACATCAATTGCAGTACAAATAAAAGAGATACAGACACAAGAAGTAACTTTTTTCAGGGGATAAATATTTTGAGATAATCTACCATAAACATATATAATACAATAACTTTCAGATGTAAGGAAAAATAAATTCCATACTTAGGGTGAATTCCACTTAAAAGATACTGGAATAACTTTTTCCCATCTAGGGTGCTTGTAGAGTTGTGATTAATAATATGGTATTTAAAAAATTATTTGACCGTGGCTGTAATTCATGTCAAATTTTGTTGTAAAAATATATTTATTCCATTAGAAAGCAAAATATATACCTGAAATTTAGGAACTCTATTTATTATTATGAATTCCCAGTTATAAAATAAATTTATTTGACTTGGTCTCCTTGATAAATACAATGTGGCAGAACTATTACTTATTGTCAGACTTCTTTCATTTGTTTAAAAACTGTCAATGTTAGTTGTTTACTAAAGGAGGACGCTTCCTTCAAGTTTTTAATCTTCATTTATATCTTTATATTTTAAATTTTTTTCATATTTTCTCAGAAAGCTCTTTTCAACATCCTTAAAAGAATAAATTACCCAGTCAAAAGATTATGAACCATATTCCCGTTTTCTAGTATATTATTTGCTTTTCTTTAGCAAAGACTTGAAGAGTTGAGATTTGTCAAAAAGACAGGTACTGTACATGTAGAATACTAAAAATTAGTCTAATCCATGTTTAATGTTGATAATGACAGCAAGTCATGAGCAAGATTAGTCACTGATTTCTTAAGGTCTCATTAGATTACAAATAATAATGTTCTCTCTGTACTTTCAGCAAGGCATAGCAGAGCTTGGTGCTCAATTAACAATTTTGCCCAATTATCTGTAGCTTTCATATATACTCAGTTTTCTGCTTGCCTCATAGTAGACAATAGATTTACGGTTTAAAGTTTGAAATCTGTCCACCCACTGCAGTTTCCTAGAGACGATGGCTTGGTTTTATATAATTGCTTCCATAGAGCTTTTTGTTTAGTAATAAACAAGGCTCCTAACAAATCTTTTTCAAATTTTCCCAATTTAATTTCTATTTCTACCTCTGCTATGCTCAGTTCCTTTGCTCCAAACATTTTCCTTCATCTGGACTAGACAAGTAGTCTCCTTGCCTCTACACATGCTCAACATTTTCCTTCTGGCACCCTAAGTAAATAGGATATCTCCAAATCTGATGGGGAATATTCAATTAAGATTAGGTCATCCTTTTGTTCAGAATGCTTCCTTGAATAAAAAAGAGAGAAGAGGGTTTTCCAGTAATGATCAGCCAGATTTTTACTGGAAATTCTTCCATCACCAATGTGTCAATGGCCTTGAACAAAGTGAGGATGGAGGAAGTCCTTGGAGAGAGAGGAAGCACAAGTTCAGGAAGGAAGGTTTATCACAACATTGAAAGGTCGGGTGTGTAGATACAGACATACAGAATCTCGGCTGGGGATTGTGGTAGCAGAGAGGACTGTGGGTCCAACAAAGCAGAAATGGGATCAGGTGTGGAAGAGCCTAAGCATCACAAGGTGCTGAACTAGAAGGAACTTAGAGCTTGCTGACTTAAAAGAAATTTTGATATGGGGTGATAATAAACGAGGCAGTGAAATCTATCAAATAAACAAATGTAGTTGTTATGGTTTAGATCTCAAATGTCCTTCAGAAGTTTGATGTGTTCACAGATGAGGTGATTGGAGGTGACTGGGCCATGGGGGTACTCATCAATGGATTAATCCCTTTACAAGTTCATAACTGAATGTGCCGTTAGGACATAGGGGTCTGGTCGGAGGAGGAGGGTCATTGTCTGAAAGACCTGGAAGGGTATATTCTTGTCCTTGGCTCTTCCTTTCATCTTTTGTTCTCTGGCTGCAGTGGGGTGAGCAGTTTTTCTCCAGTATGCCTTTCTGCTTTTGACTTGAAGTCAGCCAACTGTGAACTGAACCCTTATTATATGAGCCAAATCAAATCTCTTCTTTAAGTGTGGGGGCTGGTAGTGTGCTCCAGCAATAGGAAAACTGACTGCTATGGAAGTTCTGTATTCTCTTAGGTAATTCTCACATCATTCTTATAAGGTAGGTCTTTTTCTAAGACTGCACAGATGAGAAAATCGAGATATACAAGAAACAAATA
This sequence comes from Fukomys damarensis, assembly GCF_012274545.1. Lineage (NCBI taxonomy): Eukaryota > Metazoa > Chordata > Mammalia > Rodentia > Bathyergidae > Fukomys > Fukomys damarensis. The sequence goes on from NW_022900936.1 coordinate 25,286,628, forward strand.
GCTGATCTTACATCACAGCTAAGTAGTTGTAGAGCCAGATTCAATTGGGTTTGACTTAAACATTCACAGTCGATATCTTCCACGGATATAGTAGAAGAGTTCCAGCATTGCAACCTAATTCTTTTGACTCAAACAAAATTCCACTGAAACACTAATGTAAACATGCCAAGGAAAGAAACACAATAGTAAAGGTTTGTACTGGTTTATCTTGCCTCAGCCAGTAGTGATAACTAACAATACAGTGGTAGTTTCAAACGGAAATACATGCACAATTTAAATAACAAACCTAGCCAGGTTTAAATGTTAAATTATGCTTAAAAGAGAAAACGTGACCTCTTATAAATAAAACTATTAGACATATATTTTGTTTTTGAGAGAAAGAGACAAAAATATTGGAAACTTCATGTGTGGTAAAGCTAGTTTTTGCAGGCCTCTTCTCATTTTCAAAAATAAAATGCACATCACTCGTAAGAATTGTCAGCTTCTGGTCCAAACCAGATCATGACTGAATAATGATGAAATAAAAACCTAAGATTTTAATGGCAAAAACTATTGAGAAAAATCAAATGTAAAAAAACCCATTTAGGTTTTAAAATTATGTTTAGGAAAAGTAATAAAACCAAGTGAAGTCAGAGAGTACATCTTGCTATTAAAACCACTGAAACTATGATGAGACTGGAAGAGAGGATGAGAAACTAATTGGTAAGAGAATTTTAATATTTTTGAGATAATAAAACACATTTTTGATAGAATGTTTGAGTTTGAATTTTACCATGCAGAGCACATATTATTTTAAAAGAATAATAAAAATTTTAAGTAAAAGACTATAATTCCTGGTGAAGGATCTGTGATGTTATTGCCAAAGATTTGAGTGACATGACAAAATTTGCATAGAAAATAGGGAGTTGGAGGAAACAATAAAAATGTCAACTACTAAAAGCAATAATGCAAGAAGTTCTTGACTTCTAAAATAAACAACGTAGACAGCATTTGAATTTAACTCAAAAAAGGAGATACTCTCTTTGGCTATTCATAAAATATCACAGTGACTTTATTCTGGGCAGTCATATCCTCTTTTAAATATTTATATTATGCAGATTACACATCTTCATGAACTATAATTATCTTTCACTGGTTTACAAGTTTGTGCCTTACACTTCTATTTCTCTAATTCCTTCCTTTACGGTTATTAGCTATACAACACAGATATTCAAAGTTAGAACATTTTAAAATTTCAAAATGAAAATTAGAATTGTTACACATGTTTCAGCAAATTTCCAAAGCAAGGAAGTTTAAAATCATAGAGAGTAAGTATGACTTTATTAGTCCATATTCTCACAGTCATAAGAAATCAGAAAATAGGCTCATAGCAAATTACCTGGATATGCACATCTATAAGCAAAGTAGCATGAGAACTATACAGAATGCTTTGCAAATGCTTTCTATCTGGAGCAGTTCTCAGATCGCAGGATTGGTGGGTCTGGTATGAAGAATTATGGCTCCCAAAGATGCTCGAGTTTTATTTCTGAGACCTGTGAATAGTAATGGGGCAAATCATTAACTACGGCTTTAAAGTTGGTGATGTTTTCTAGATAATCATAATCAAGGTAATCACAAGAATCCTTATACAAAATCAAAGTGAGAGACAGAGTGAGAGTCAGGAAAAGAGGCATAACCTTCAAAACAAAGGCTAAAGGGCTACACCGCCGACTTTGAAGATGCGGAAAAGAGCTACGATCCAAAGAATCTCAAGGGACCTCTACAAGCTGAAAAAGGCAAGAAATAAATTTCTTAGAAGATTGGAGGCCAGCAGAAACCTTGATTTAGCACAGTTAGATTTGTGTCAGACACCTACAGACTGTAAACTAATACAATAATAATTTTTGCTACAAAAACACTGCATTTGTGGTGATTTGTAAGAGCAATAATACATGTCATAGGAATAAATAATTCCTGTTTTTTAAGTGCAGAACCCTGAGATACAAGGGAATTAAAGCTATAATGATTTCTAGGAAAAACGACTATAATTAGAGTTCTTTTTAAACTAGAACAGCAGGAAGCATTTTACTCTTTGATTCTACATATATCAATGACAAATGCTTATATATGCTCTGTTTCATATTCTGCAAAAGACTTAAATATCATTTGGTTCCATTTTACAGTAAAATTCATTCTACCAGAAAAAAAAAAAAACAGAATCAATTTGTACTTATTTCTTTGAGCATTTAAAGGTATTCTAAAACCAATGAAAGCTCTTAATTAAGAGAGTGTCTTTTATGCATACAATCTAGAATAGTGTTTTCTGTTGATCAGGACTCACAGTAGAAAATATATTTTACATTGCAACTCTCTCTCCCACTCTCTCTCTCTCTCTCTCTCTCTCTCTCTCTATATATATATATATATATGTATATAAAATTTTTTTATCTATGTCATTAAAAAATGCTATGTAGAGAATACAGAAAATCAAGAATATCATACACCCTAACCAAGTGAGATTGATCCCATGGATGCAGGGATGGTTCAACACACACAAATCAATAAATGTCATACACTATATTAATAGAGCCAAGGATAAAAAGCATATGATCATCTCAATAGATGCAGAAAAAGCATTTGATAAAATCCAACACACATATATGATAAAAACTCTGCAGAAAATTGGAATAGCCAGTCTCTACCTCAACCTGATGAAAGCCATTTATGAAAAAATTAACAGTGAATATCATACTAAATGATCAAAAGTTGAAATCCTTCTTGCTGAAATCAGGAACAAGGCAACCACTATCACCACTCCTAGTCCTTATAGTTTTGGAAATATTAGCCAAGTAATTAGACAAGAGAAAGAAATCAAAGGAATAAAGATAGCAAACAAATAAGTTAAATTGTAATTGTTTGCAGATGACATGATACTCTATCTAGAAGATCTCAAGAACTGTACCAAAAGTCTTCCGTGGAGAAGCTGGACACAAGACCAACACAAAAAATTAATAGCCTTCCTGTACATGAACAACAGACTCACTGAAATAGAAACTGGAGAAACAACTCATTTCACAATAGCATCCAAAAAATGAAATAACTAGGAATCAACCTATATAAGTCAAAGACTTCTACTCTGAAAACTACAGAAATCTGAAAAAAGAGATTGAAGATATCAGAAAATGGAAAGCTATCCCTTGCTCCTAGGTAGGAAGAATCAATATAGTGAAAATGGTCATATTTCCCAAACTGCTATATAGATTCAATGCAACCCAATGAAAATTCCAACAGATACTTCACAGAACTTGAGAAATAATCCAAAAATTCATTTGGAAACAGAAGAGACCTAGAATAGCAAAAGCAATTCTAGGCACCAAAGACAAGGTAGGGGGTATCACAGTCCCCAACTTGAAACTATACTACAAAGCTACTATGATAAAAACAGCATGGTACTGGCAAAGAAACAGACCTGCGAATCAGAGGAATAGATTAGAAGATACAGAAACAATTTCAGGCATACTCAGCCACCTCATCTTTGACAAAGAAGCCAAACATCCTCAGTGGAGGAAAGATTGCCTCTTTAATAAATGGTGCTGCAAAAACTGGGTTTCAACCTGCCAAAGATTAAAACTAGATCTACATGCCTCATCATGTACTAAACTAAAATCAAAATGGATTAAAGATCTAAATAGTAAAACAGAAACACAAAACTGGCTTGAAGTGAGGTTAGGTAGAACTCTTTAAGACATTGGTGTGGAAAAGATTTCATAAACAAAACCTCAGTTGCACATGAACTAGCACAAATAATCAACAAGTGGGATCTCTGCTTATTGAAAAGCACAGCATGAGAAACCACCAACAGGTTGGAGAGAGAACCTCCAATGTGTGAAAAAATTTTTACCAGCTGTTCCTTAGATAAAGGCCTACTATCTAGATTACATGAAGCACTTAAAAAAAATGAGACCTTCCAAATGTAAAGACCCAATCCAAAAATGGGGATCAGAAATGAACAGGTATTTCTCAGACAAAGATGTAGAAATAACAAATGAACATGAAAAAATGTTCAACATCACTGGTCATTCAAGAGATAAACAGATATTTCTCAGACAAAGATGTAGAAATAACAATTGAACATGAAAAAATTTCAAAATCACTAGTTATTCAAGAGATGAAAATGAAAACAACACTGAGATTCCACCTCATTCCAGAAAGTATGGATTCTATCCTGAAATCAACCAATAACAAATACTGGTGGGCTGTGGGGAGAAAGGAACCCTTCTTCATTGTTGGTGGGAGTACAGACTGGTGCAACCACTGTGGAAATCAATGTAGAAATACCTCAAAAAACTAAGATTAGAGGTCCTATCTGACCCAGGTATTCCCTTATTGGGTATCTTCTCAAAATAATTGAAAGAATCATTCTGCAGTAATATATGTGCACCCACATTCATAGCAGCATAGTTTGTAATAGCTAAAACTTGAAAACAACCCAATTGCCCATCTACGTAGACGACTGGATAAAGAAGCTGTAGTTTCTTTTTTAATAAAATGGAGTACTACTTAACCATAAAGAATCAAAAACTAAAGACATTTATAGCTAAATGGATACACAATAAGGCCATACTCATAAGTGAAATAAGTAGGATACACCTGTAAATACCAAACAGTTTCTCTGGTGTTAGAAATTGAAAGTGTAAATAAGGATCAAAATGTGTGATAGATAATGTGAAATAGGAAGAAAAGGTCCAAAGGGGATCGGGAAGTGGGAGGGGTAAAAGAAAGGCAAGAAGGGAAAGGAATAAATATTAGAAAAATAAAAAATGGAAACAAAGTATTTGTAAATAGGGAGGTGTAGAGGGGTTGGAGGGCAGAAGATGGGGGATTAAAACAAGAACCAAGATGTATTATGTAAAGACACAAATTCACAATAATGAATGTCAGCATATTGTATACCTACAATGTACCAATAAAATTAATGAATTAAAAAATGCTATGTAGAAATGGCTAAGTTGATTTCATACCCACTAATAGATTTTCAAAAAACATTGATTAAGTAAGTTAGACAAGTAGAATAAGTCACATGTGGAGAAATAGTGGAATACATTAGAGATGAAGATGACAATCGTGGTACTTACAAAAGAGTGAGAGCTACCAGTAACATATGAGTGCTTGCTTTGTTCTAAAGGAGTATTCAACATGTGAAGTATTCTAACAGGTATTCGTATTTCAGAAGTAGCTGCATAGAAATTTCAAACATTATTAGGAGAATCTGTACCTGAGAATTTAATTAGCATAAGAAGGATCAGAAATGACTTTTTAATAGTAAAGTAAGTTGTGGTTGAATTACATGATTGAATAGATTGGACAGGTACTAACACTTGTGCAAATCCTGTAGCAGCTCACATCTCTAAGTCATATACCAGGTTTACAGTTCCACCTGGCCAGCTACCTTCATTTCAGGGAGGACAGTCTTGTTTGATCCAAACTAGATGCTTGGATGAGTCTGGTTTCAGCTTTGATAGCAAAGCTTGCAAGCCTGAGTACTGTGTATGCATGTTAGTAAATATGAGACAGATTTCAATCTAAAACTTTTTTTACATCAACACAACATAGGATAACATGGTTTTGTGCTAGGTGATCATCACCCACCTCACATACTTGGATCTGTCAATATTTGCCAAAAGAACTAGAGGACTATTAAATGGCCCATGGGGCCTCTTTCATTCCCTAAGAGACTTCACATTCTGGTTCAAGGAAACTCAAATTTCTTCTCTTTGCTAATATTTTCATTGCTTCTTCAAAACACTGCACTTGAGTTTAGTACTTTGCTTTTTGAGCCTGTACCCTCCCATTAACACAAACATTTTTAGTGTTCAGATAAAACACTAAAATATTTTTAGTGCCCCGCTAAAGTTCAGAGGCCAGATGATGACATCTGGTGCAGTCTTACTCCTTTCTCCCTCCCTACTCCAAACCAGGAATATTAAGTGTCCTAACTATTACTTTGAAGATGATGGTGTTTTTCCTTCTCACTATACTTAAACTTTAGCCAGACTATTCTTTTCTTCTTTATCTGTGGCCTAAAATTTCTCCTTACTCTGTCTACTAAGGACACAGAGGTAGAGAACAGGACTAAAAGAGCTGAATAATATTACTATCAATCAATTGTTATTTATTATTTTAAGCCCTGCATCTCATTAGGCAGCGTCAACACTTGCTGAAAGCACATCTCCTTCCTGCTCTTTTCTTATTGCGTGGGTTCTCTCTTGAGTGCTAACCACAAATGATTTTCTGCATATTAATTTGTATTTCTAAACCTCGTCCATCACCATGGCAATGCCTTGGTGACTTGTGCTGTCTTTGCAATGTCATGGAATTCACAGAGTGGCTACAAAAGTGTGACTGCTAGTAATTCTTTCCGTTTATCATTCTTACAGGTTTTGAGGTTGAAAAATAGGAAAAGAAATGGAAAGAGAAAAGGGACAGATAAGAGAGGACAGGGAAAAAAGAAGAGAAGGGGGAAGAGGGGAAGGAAGAAAGGCAATTCATAGATAATAAGACCAATTCTTCTCATAATTTTAATGATCAAACATTTAACACTAGCAAATCTTGTTTGTTGAACTAAATGATTCAAGACTGCATGCCCCAGGTACTCCCAGGAAAATTAATATCTAATATCAATAGGAAGTATGTTCAATTGAGTTAAATTATGAGTATAAGTATGTTTAATGGAGAATGGATTATCAGAAACACATTTAAATATGATCCCCTCCCATCAACCTCTGAGCTGATTTTTTTAGTCTATGAGATTTTTGGGCATTGGTTATTAAAGAATATAGTTAATGTTTAAATATTTAAAAATTATGACAGTAAAGAACATATTACTATTGATTCCCCTCACAATCTCTCCAAAAGTAGTTATCTCATCATCCTTGCTACTTTCTTAAGCAGTTCTGGAAGTCCTCTTTTGTGAGTGTCTTTAGTTGCATTGTGATGGCTGCTTCAATGTACTAAATTTACTCAAAATGTTTACCTGTCATGATCATTTTAATTTTGGAGAACAGCCATGGTGCCAGATCCATGAATAAGTTTGATGAAGATAAACTGTAATATTTAGAGTAAAGGGGAATATTTTGAGAAAGATTAATGTCAATGACTTTTTTACTACAATAGATTTTTTAAAATTTAAACATTCACTGCACATTTTGAGCACTCCTTACATGCTTAGGACACACAGATTTCAACGGTAATAACAGATAAATTTACAGATACTTTTTTACACTGTTTTAGAATGCTTCAAATTTCAATTTATATCTTTTCCTTCCTTTTGCTTTTTTATCTTAAGGTGGTAGTGGTGGCTACTGAACCCAAGACCTTAGGCATGCCAGACAATCATTTCACTACTGAGCTATATTCCCGCTCCTTCAAATTTCCATGTTTAACATCTCCATAGTGGGTACTTATAAAGATTCGTCTTTTACGAGAAGCCCTTGTTTACTTCCTTTCTTTGTTTGGAGGTGTCCCTAGTTAAAGGTTTTTCACAGTCCAGTGAGATTTACTGTTTCAGTGTCTTTCTGACTCTTTCTCTCTTCTCCCTCTCTCCCTCCCTCCCTACCTCCCTCTCTCTCTCTCTTTCTCTCTCTCTCACTTTGCTTAAACCAATACCTAGCAAACAGTAAGTGTTTATAAATGATGAATAGAGAAATAAATGAATTATCCTCATTACTATGGATTTGTTTTTTCCAGTAGTGTGACTAAGTAATCTTTCCTTTTGACATTATTCCATTTTTTTTAACAGGAATTGCAAAACATTATTTAACGTGAAAAGCCACTATTATGATCTGTTATAATCTTTATCCCAAAATAGAAAGGGACAATTTGTCTTTTCCATCAGTGACTAAATTGTGGGTAACAAGTTTTAGTTTCTAAATGTAATTGCTGTGCAGATCCTGTTCATTTTGTTCCTTTTGGATCTCCTGAAACATTCCTGTAGGCTTTTAACTCTGAGTCTTGTTTTAAGAACACACTGTCAGCTGAGATTAAGACAAGATTTCTACTTGAACACAAAGGTGAGAAAGAATTCCAGTCATGCTTCCAGGGAACCAGCTGTGCTGTTTAGCTGCTCTAGACAGAGGGAGGCTGTGCTCCAAACAATTATGAGTCAACAGGTACAACTGCTGGGTGAGTAAGACATTACACAACATTTTCTCAAAAACAACAAATAAGTTAGGTATCAGAATTAAGGTTAGGTTCTCTGATTTTTAAAAAAATAAGTGTTTGATGGTATTGGGTAATCTTCTGCATACTCCTTAATCGCTATTTTCTTTTGATTTAGTGAATTTCTAGAAATATGAATTGAATAATAGTGTACTTTTCACCAAAATGTATAGCACTGACTCCAAAATATCTCATAGTGGGTATTATGAGAGAAGAGAAGAGGTAGGGGAGGGGAGGTTCATGGGGAGAGATCAGATCAACATGTTTATATGAAAATGTCACAATGGAACCCCTTTTTTGGTATAATTAATATGTGCTAATAAAATCTGCACACATTCACACAGACAATAACTGGTGGTCTTTAGCATAAATCATATAAAATATTCATTTTTTTCTAGATTATTTTGTTCATGTGCCTAACTTATTTTGAAGTAATTTCAAATGAAGCTGACATCACCAAGAAAAAGATTCTTCTATTTAACAGGCTATTTGCTTGCTTTTAATGTGACAGAAAAGTCATGAAAAGTGTTGCCATGAAAGTGTTGGTGAATAGGGCAGGAGCAAGGTGATTTCTTTCAAGGTGCTTTCATTCCAGTGTATTTTTTACCTGAAACATCATGTCTTACAATTCTGAATAAGCTGTTTCTAATATCCTTCTGCAATGTATTTTTTCCAAGTGTTCTCCTTCAGAAAGAAAAAGACATCCCCCTAAGGAATCATCAGGGAGGTTCATTAAAGTTTGGACTCTCATTCTTGGAAGCCCAGAGAATCTGTTTTTGTAGGCAGGACTGAGTTAAGACTTTCTGTTTCTGAAAATACTTCCTAAATGTTATCCAAAGAACAAGCATTTGACAATCAGCAAAATTCTATTACAGAACATCTGAGTTTCAAAATAATTGAAAAGAATTCATATTGTATTGATAAGCATGTTAAGTACGTTTGGATAATATTTTAAAAGATACTTTAAGCTAGTGCAGCAATGACCATTATAAGGAATAATGACTAATGTTCTTATATAACTTGATCATTGAACCGTCATCCAATGCATATATTATAAATTATGAGAAATAACTCACACGCATTAGCAAGAATCACTAAAACTTGTGAATATAAAACAAAGGCACTTTTAAAAATTCTGATAGATAGCATCTAATCTGCTTTTAGGAGTTTGCTTAGAATTGTAAAGGACATTTTATGTATGAATAGGTACTATGAAATCCTTGTAGTACTGTGTAATCACATGTTGAAATGTCTTATGAATTTACAAAACCAAAAGCCAGGATTAAATCTACATAACTTTGTTTTCTTTTGGAATAGTGCAAATTCCTCAAAGGAGATCTGTAATCACAGCCTTGTAATCTTAGAAGTTTGTGCTGCAAAAATACTCTATTGTTGTTTAAAAAAATTTTAATGACAGTTTTTGGTATATTTTATTTTTCAGAATTCTCATTACTGAAAATTAATATTTGAGGATTCTCTCAGAAGACTTTACATTTTGAAAGACAACAAATAAAATGATTCTTTATCTTCTTTATGCCAACTAAATAAATTTACAGTTGTTTTTTATTCATTTTAGATTTGACACAGCTATTGTCAAATTAATAAAATATGTTTATTTATAAATGTAGAATTCTTCCAGGAGAAACAAAAAGAAAAAATTATTTATTTTGGGGTGATAAAACTGTTCAAATACAGTATTGATCATTGCACAACTTTGTGATAATAAAACCACTAAATATAGTCTGTAAAAGGGTGAATTTCATAGAGTGAAATTATACAGTGGTACCGCAGTTCACAGACACTTTTATTTGTGAACAATGTGACTCACAAAGGCAGTTTGCAAAATTTTGTTTGTGTTTGTACACTCTGCATTGGTGACCACAGCCATCTTTCCCTCACAAACACAAAACATGGTCATCTTTTTCAATGTCATGGAACAAAATTAAGTTTGTGAACCGAAGCATCACTGTATCTCAACAAAGCCATTAGAAAAAATTTTACTAGGTTTATATCTAACATAAAATGTTAAAACACATTTGCTAAACTTTTGGTGACACATTTATGGAGAGGAAACGGGCAGTTAAAGAAGATGATTTCCCCAAGCTTTACCCTTATTTCCATTTTTAGTTTCTTAGATATAGTCAGAGAGTAACCCTCCACAAACAGAGAAAACTTCTTATAAGCTTGAGAATTTTAATTAAGGTGGGTATCATGGGAAATTAAAGCAAGAAAACATGTTGAATAATAATGGCTGTTCATTTTGTTTATTTGCCATTTGTTTTCTTTTTTTCTCTCATTGAGTTTATTGGTATATTTGTTTTCTTGGAAGACATCATGCTCTATCTTGTTTGTATCAAGTTGAGGTTCTATACCATCTGTAGAGTACTCATTAGAAGGCATTTCCACATGAATGTAAAATTGAGCTTAAATACTTCTGAAGGCCCTTAAAAATTCTTAATTAAGTAAGAATTCCAATGCATGCAGCCTGACTGCAATAATTTTCACTGTGGTATCTTTCGGTATGTATTTTAAAAATATTTTATAAGAAATTGACATTAAAAGCATATTAAAGTAAGTACATTTCGAAAGCAATCTCTTACTCATATATTATTTAACATATCCAGAGAAACAAGAAGAAAGTAGCATTTAGGTGAAATTATTGGTGTTTGGGGCCCCACTCTAACTTTCATGCAGCTTCTAACAAGTAACTCTAGTTTCTTCTAGAAATGTTTATTAGGACAGGGGTCAAAAATGAAAGGAAAATGCCTCAGGGCATTTTACCAGTCAGACTGACTAGAAGCCAGCCTCCTCCTATTCTGACACCTGCTGCAGTGCCTGGGGGCTGAGGGAAGCTAATTTTGGAATTTGTTCAACTGCTTCCTTCCTTTTCCCAAGGGAGAAAGACCACTACTTTTTAAGACAAGAGCCTCAGCATCACTGCCTGTCTCTCCTGAGGTTGGGCTAGGGGATATCCTCATTTTTTGTGTGTCATTGCTGGGGACTCTTAAAATTTATTTAATCCAAACCCATCTATCCATCATGGACACACAGTCCCAGGATGATGTGTCAGCACATCAAGCAACTAATGTTGACCTGTCTATGGAGCATAGATCCACTATCTTGCTTTCAAGAGCAAAGAGAGATGGAGAAAGAGAGATGAAAGATATAGGGGCTCTTGTCTCCTAACCTCTCTTACAGGTGAAAAAATGCCAAAATTCAGAAAGAACTTTCCTGTTATTTCTCTTTGTGTTGGATCTGCTATTGAAAGCATATCTCTAATACAGGGAAGTCACTATCAAAAGCTGTTTACTATAGTATTTCTAATACAGGAGAGCATCTAACAGAGGAATAGTTTGCTGTAATGACTTTAGTACAAACGGTCCTGAGGGGCCTGCGCTACAGTGACAGTTATCCCAAATTAAGACAAATATCAACCCAGCCCTTTTTATGCCATCCTTCCTCTCACAGTATTTTCACAGAATTTTTCTCTCTCCTTTTCTTTCTGATTGATGTTAACTTATTTATTACAAGAGATTGCTGAATAATTTATCAAAAATGTGATAATTGGTCACCCATAAAAACTTCAGACTATTCTATTAATAGTTATAAACCTATAACCATAAGATTATTGCAGTTCGACTTGGCTAATACATATAAGAATGTGTTTTGATTTAAAAGTAATTTTTTGTGTGTTCTACGTTGTTTCCCTATTTGAACTAATTAAAGTAGCCACAATTGCTTTGTTAAAGCTTTTAAATCACATATTAATTTTGTTTTTCTTTATTTTTACCCTTGTAAGCTTCAAGCTCTTTTGAACCCTCTGTAAAAAATTAAAAAAAGGTTATCTAGGTTTCGGATGTAGCCAAATTCACTTAAGAGATTACAGGATGAAAACCAACAGGCTTGAGGCTTACATGAGATTTGAAAAAAAAAGCCTTAATTTTTAAAGTTTAAAGGTTATATGTGATTTATTTTGTGTATGTTTCTATGTGTCATTAAAGATACATGTTCTTAGTAGACATCCATGATATTAGCCCAAATGCTTTTTGGTTCACATAGTTTAACAGAGAGGTAGTTTAAAAGAGTTGGCAAGAGTAAAAATTTCTTAGAGTTGATGACATTTTTCCATTCAGGTTGTTAGCCAATCAAAATATATCAAAAGTTGTTTTCACAGATACAATGCCTATTGTTTTCTGTGTATAAGAGATTTTCCTTGGTCGAATATAATATACAACTTAAAAAATGTTAAGTATTATAATTTATTTATCATAATTCATCTAAAATAATTATGAAGATAAATAAGTGGGGATGCCTTGAGGTTGGAAAAACTGCTAGACAAGACTTTCTTCAATGGATACAAAAGCAGCTGCCTGAACCAATTTGTTCAATTTTATATACATATGAGACTTTTAGTTTTTTTCCAGAGCATTATGGTGATTCACTCCAACAAATGTTATTAAATATATTAAAGTTAATTACAATGAAAAGATTCAGCTTTAGATGTCTAACATAATGTGGTTTTCTTCAGATATTAAGATGTCTTTGGTTTAATTTAGAAAACCAAATTAAAAAAACCACAGGCTCATGTGATGCTAAGGTAGTTTCTTGTATTTTCTAGTTAGGCTTTTGGTTACTAAATGTGAGATTGAGAGTTAAATATTAATTTATAAAGTTTTCAAAATCAGTTATATTTCATTAAACAAAAAATTATCTTAGTCTATGAGTAAGTATATTGGGTAGTAAGTCTATCTGTGGTCAGTGACACTATTTCTTAAACTTAGAAGACCTGTAAAACCGTTCCTTAGTTCTTGTACAGTTACACCCTATGAAACTCTTTAAAAATCTAAATTCTGCCTTAAGGGTAAAATCTAAATAAGTATATGCAAATATTTCTATATAGTTGTGATTCTAATTATTACTAATTTCAAATTGTATTAAATGTATTTGTGTTTCACAAGTGTACATGCCTTCAAAGATAGAAATTGAAAAATATTTTATTATACTAGACTATATTATATTAGACTTCCCAGCTAAAGTTGTTTGTGGTGGTATGTTTTTTTATAATTGTTATATGATAGCATTTTATTAGTATGTAATTTACAGTTGCTAAGTAAGATATCCATTTTTTAAAACAATCTATGAGTTCCTTGTATATGTCACAGGTGCCTAGATATAAAGATCTTTAGAGTAAATTTTTGAGTAAAAGTCTAGCTGTTGTATACAACCCCTTTTCCTGCCTTTTTGATATGTTGATGAGGATTAAACTAGCTCTGTGTCAGTGAAAAGGATGCTTATTCTGGATGTGAATAAAAGATCTTTGTAAGACTTATGGAGATGCCCAGACAAGTCACAACAGAGTGAGCTGCAGCCCAGCCTCAGTTTGGGGTGGGTTGCACATGCAGTGTAACCCCCAAGATAGGACAGACACCTCATGCAGCCTATCCTATCCTGCCTTTGTAAGACTTGAATAGGCTAAAGTGACTCCATGCTAATAGGCCAGACTGTGCTTCTTCATATGCTAATTGCTACCTTGGTTAACAGCCCGCCCAGGGGCAAATGGTTTGACAAAAGGTGACCCTAGAACATTTCCTGCATAAGATAAGCAATGTGTTTGCAGTCTTGTTCTGTGAATTCCCTGACTCTTTGTTTAGAAAAACCTTATGAAAAGTACCTCAGCCCCTGAGCAGTTGCCTCTCTGAGCCACCTGGCTCCGGGAGTGCCGTCTGGCCAGACTAATAAAGGTCTCTTTACCATCTAGCCTGGTGTGTTCCTTCCTGGGTTTCTCGGTTCTCTGTCGTGTTCCCGGAGCCTCGCTGGGTGTTAGGGCCCAGCATCGTGGAGGCCTTTTTGGCTGTTCACGCTCCGTGGAGTGGAAGTGAGACTTTAGGTCTTACAGCCTTTTCTCTCTTTTTGCTTTTTTCTCCTTTGGTCTCTTTCTAAAATTACACAAGGGGAAATCTCAAAGACATATCATGCATCTTAAGTAATTATGGACAGCTCAATGTTTGTCCCCAAAAACATCACCCTTGGGTTTTATTTTATAAATTTGGGACTTTAAGATAAAAGATTTTAAAAGGTTGATTTTTCTGCAAATGTAAGTTAAAAAAATTGAGGCAATGCTTTGAATTTGGTTTTATAATAAGAAGACAAACTGAACAAATATCTCATCTAACAATCTATAGCTTTTCTCTGCAATAAGATGTTTTATACTAGAATGAGAATTTAAATACACTTTTAGAGGTTAAAAAAACCCAATGCATATAACAATAATGTCAATGTAATTGTTATGCTAAAATATTATGTTTGCTATTGATTTTGATTTTCCCTATAAAACTTTGTGACTGTTATCTGTTAATATTCTATAAACATTTGACATCTAAGACAACCATGTTTGGGAAAAGTAACAGTGCTCTGGTCATACTTTGTATTTCAAGGTGTTTAATAGCCTAATAAGATTATGATAATTAAAGCTAATACTCTCACTTCAATACTGGTGTAACTGACCTCCTGGGTATTCTACAACTGGGGCTTGGAGACTGAAACTAAAAGATATATCTGGGATAAGAGGAATATTTTGGCCCTGGCCTTCCAACAATGTACACAGGACATGAGAAGACTTTTCTGTAAAGACCCTACAAGAACAGGGAGATTGTTAGACCCCAGAGGACAGGAGTCAACCAATGTACATTGTATTAACAGGAGGAACACACACACACACAAACACACACACACACACACACACACACACATCTTCATCCTTCCAAGGGAAGCCATATGGTCAAGAGAGACTATTACTCATCCTGGCAGATGACATTGACAGGGGAGCTAAGAGAATCTGTGCATGGCCACAAAAGTAACCCCTGAAGAACTTTAATTGACCTTGATCTATATAGCAAAAAGTTAATTTTGATTAGAACAAATATCATTTAAACTTTGTCTTAAATACTCAGCATCAAAATATAAGCAATAAGACATATAAAAATTAAAAGTAATTCATCTAGATATACAAAAGGGCTCGAGTTACTACACTGGCCCCTGCTGACAATCTCCAGTTACACCTGTAACTTGTCACTATTAAGGGTCAATGAAGCTAGAAAGCCACAGTGACAATTATAATAGCTCAACCACAATTTTTAATTACTTAGCTAAAATTGTCCTTCAAAAGCACAGAGCCCTCAGTTTTCTTATAGCTAAACCTAGAAAAACATACACACACATAAATAAATGTTGACTTTATAAATAATTCACATCAGATAAAAAGATCTTAAGAAAAAAATCAGACTAAGAGATAATCTCCTATCTGTCAAAAAAAGGTGAGGCTAGGTCTATTTCTAAAAGAAAAATCGTGCTTTTATGCCAACCAGTCTAAAATAGTGAAAGATTTGCAGCATAAAAATAACGGATTGTGCCTCTTAGATCTGCCCAAAATTATCTGAGTCATCGAGATCCTGGTCAGGGATCTGAAATTAGATGTCCTGGTTGCTTCCCCTAATAGGGCCATTGCGGATCCTTCTCATTACCCTATTACTTGCACCATGCACACCCAATCTTTTTTTTTTTCTTCTCATTTATAAGCTTTAAAGCTACAAATGGTGTTGGACACAGATTCACTGATGGGCACTCCTGATTTCTATGCAGGGCCCTGAGATAGACCTTATTTATAGTGGTGAACCCTGACTGCTCCCATGCCAGTGCTCCCTCTCAGCAAAGAAAAGAAGCAACTAGAGCAACTGATTCCCCTGGACCCCTGACAGCAGTTGAGGGGGGAATTGAGACCAGGAAATACAGGAGCAATAGGCAGATTAGGGCAAAAGGCCTGAATAAACTAACTAATCTTAATGAACTGAAGACCAGGACCTAGATGAATTAAGATAAACCTCAAGGGTTATTGGCCCTGCAAAAAACGAAGGTCTAATAAAATTTGCTCACAACAATAAAATCATGCTCGCTTTTTTATCAGGTTGGTTGCACCCTAATCTCCTGCCTCACATGTATGACTGGTTTATTCACTTAGCAAAGTGTCTTCAATGTTCATCCAGGTTGTAATGTGTCAGAATTTCCTTCCTTTTAAAGATGGAATAATATTCTGTTGCATGTACATAGCATATTTTGTTTATTCACTCATCTGTTAATGGGCTTTTGGGTTATTTTCATCTTTTGGCTGTTGTGAATATTATTAAATGAACATGGATGTACAAATACCTGTTCAATTCTGCTATAAATGTTTTTTGAGCACATACCCAGAGATAAAGTTGTTGAATAAAATAAATAAAGTTGTTGTTGGACTCTCTTCATATTTTTTGGGGACACCATTTTGTTTTTGCCAATGCCTAGATATTTTTCCATTACCACCAGCAATGTATACCTTCACATTCTCTTTAACACTTTTTTTATAATAACTATTTTAATAGGTATGGCTTGTGGCTTTAATTTGTTGTGGTTTTGATTCTTATTTCTCCATTAATAATGTGCAACATCTTTTCATGTGCTGTTGTACATATCTATATGTCTTCTTTCAGGAAATATTGGTTTAAATACTGTGATGGATTAACTAAAGGTCAACTGGAACACCTTGCTGAATAGAGTCAGTGCAGTTCTGGGCTTGGAAGATTCACCTGAGGATTGTTGTCAAAATGACATAAAAGGAGAATGGGAGAGGAAGATTGTATATTGTTGATTTTTCTGGAGACACTCGCTGGTTTTTCTGATGTGAACTCAGCTGTTCTGGAATCCTTGCTGTGGCAGGAGATGTCTGCTGTTCTCTTGGAGGGTGCTCTGGCCTACGCCTTTAGCATCACTTCCTGACTGCAGTGCTGATCCCTCAGCCTTCTACACAAGTTTTCACCCTGCCAATGCAGACTTTTCTAGCTTCATCACTGGCTTTCCCAGTGCAGATACTTGATATGGACTGGCAGAGATGTTGCTGTGGGCTCTAGGCCTCTGGCTAGACTTGTGTAGGACATTGTCATGGGATCTAGGCCCTGGGCTGGATTCTTTGTATCTCTAGCACATGGACAGATCTCTTGCACTTCTCTGCATTTGACTTTTTGGGTGAATATTATAAAATAATCCTATAAATTATGTGTCCTTTATTAAATCTATTCCCTTGCAAACCCTGACTACAATAAATACATTGTCCGCTTTTAATCAGGCTTTTTCTTATTGTTTCTTTATTCTGAATATTAGTTTCTTAACAGATATATGGCTTGCAGATATTTTTCCCCTATGGATAGGATGCCTTTCACTCTGTTGAAAGTTTCCTTTAATGTATAACAGCTTTCAAATTTGCTGCAATCCCATTTGTCTATATTGTATTTTGCTGCCCTAAATATTTTATTTTTTAATGGCATTTATTTGAATTCTTAAGGTTCTAGTAATAGTTATTTATACCTAGGACAGAGTTTTTCACATAAAGTAGATGACATTAAGCAGACTATAACTATGGACTGTCACTGCAGAATCGGTAGTTTCAACTAAGTACAGACAGTTTTTCTTATTTTTGTAATGTAATGTTTTTCCTTTGATTTCTATTTGCATTTTCAGGTAAAATGACTATATTGTTTGTAATCTTAATTTATGTAAAAGAATAAGTATTCTGAAAGCTTTTTCAACTGCCACTATTCAAATTTCTTAGACTTACTATACACAAATGTCCGGATATCTACATGAGTCTAAGCTGTTCAAACCCATTTGTTCTGGAGTTGGTTTTGTTTCTACTCATGTGTTAAGTATAGAAGAGGTATAGAAATATTATAGAACTCTAACCAGCTCTAAATATTCCAGAAATTAGGGAAAGAGTCTAAAGATACTGTGGCAGTTTGGGTCTGTTGTACACTTTCATTATAGGTAGAGGGGTTCCAGAATTAATTGAATACCTGGTTCAGTGGATGAAGTCAAATATCTCCTCCCCCTCCACCCTCTGTCTTTTTCTCTGTCTGTCTCTATCTCTCTCAATGTCTCTCTCTCCCTGTCTCCTTTTCCTCTCTCTAACACACACACACACACACACACACACACACACACACACTCACACACAGTAAGAAAACTAGAAATAACTTAGTAATTATAGACCATCTATAGATTTTAACCAAAGTAATGGATTTAAAGAATGCATTGAAATAAATAAAACAATTTCTCATCCCTGTTTTTAATATAGGTGGATCACCTATAAGGCTTTCAGCATTTATAAATACCTATTATTTGTCATTGTCTAAGTCTGAGTTAATGTTGTAAGTAGATTCTGAATGCTAACATTTTATATGTAAGAGTTTTTAAAATGTATATTTTCAGGAAGAGTTCATCTAAGAAAAGAAGTAACATGCTTATAAATTGGCTGAGGACTAGTGTATTAGGCGGTTTTCCTATTGTGGGGACAAAAAAAATCTGCCATAATAAAACTGAAGAGAGTTTTAATTTGGCTCACAGTTCAGGGGATTTAATGTATGGTCAGTTAGCTCTGAGGCAGAAACATAAGGATGGAAGGGAAGAGGAAAGCTGCTCACTTCACCACAGCCAGGAAGCGGAGAGAATAGGGAGGAAAACATCCTCCAAAGGCAAGACCCCACTAACACACCTATTCCAATCAGTCCCTGCCCAAGAGCAAATTTAGCCCTGAACGCACCAATGGATCAATCCACCAATGAATACAGCACCCCCTTGATCCAATCCCTTTCCAAAAGCCCCATCTCGGAAAAAATGTGATTCTGGAGGGGCATTCTAGATCTAAATCAAAGCCATTTGTAAGACTTTAGGGTATTTCTAGGTAGGAACTCCATTCCAATAATATGAAGATACTTAATTATCTTTTAGAATTTAAAGAATTCTGTTTTAGATACCTAGTCCTTTCAGATATTAAAAAGATTTTAATTTTCTAGGATTTTCTGTTAAAATTAAAGCTCAAAGAATTAATATCATTTTCAGCTGACATAAGCCAGAAGCCCCTCTGAGCTTTTGTGAAAATAATGCATTAGGAAGAGGATTTGGAGGTCCAGAAATTCCACAATGGAAGAGTTGTTAAAATAAGTTGCAGATTGATACCTCACATCACTGAAGATAACTCACATAACTTAGAAAAATCAAAGGGCTAAAGTCAAAGAAATACTTTTGAATAAGAAAGTCTCAAAAATTAATCTTTAGCTAACCAAATAAAATGATTTTCTAATATAAAAATCATAAGATACTACAGTGGTACCATGTATTCATCATTAATTCATTTTGGGACGTTCAGTAAAAACAGAGAAAGAAAGAAAGAAAAAAGAATAAAGAAAGAAAGGAAAGAAACCCCCAAAGTGCAAAACAAAACAAACAATCCCCAAGAAAAAAACCAAAACCAAGAAAGGGTAGAGAGTCACAAGGTAATTAACACAGAGAAGTTCTAGCTTGCTCGTGAAGTAACAAATAAACCAGAGTACAGGGATTTTTAAAATTTTTTTTTTGGTCACAATTCATGAAATACCACAATGCATGACTGTACTACAAACATCATTATTCAAAAAAACCACAAAACACCCTGGGAGAACAATTATCTTATACATCAGAACTGGTATCTTTTACATTGACTTTTAAAACTATAAGACGTGACACCTTAAAATTAACAAATTTACAGAAACCAAATGTTATGTACCTAGTAATAAATTTACAGAAGAAAAAATGTTATATATTTTAGATCTTGACTGAATAACTTAATTATGTGGAATAATTTTTTATTCTAAAATAATCTCATATTAATAGTTATTTAATAGGGACAAGGGGAAAAATGAGAACCAAGACCTGTGGCGTAAAGGTACAAGATCCCAATAACGAATGTAACTATACTGTATACCTAAAATGTACCAATAAACTTAATGAGGAAAATAAATAGTGATTTTAAAATAACACGTGATATAAAGGGACATAGTTCAATCACAGTATCATACCATTTTCCTAAACAGTGTAAACAGTGGGTCAAAAATGATCCTAAAAATAACATCTGCTCATAACTGAGGTATTTGCTAAGGCCGTTTGGGACTGAACTGGTAGCAAAAGGTGATTAATATGGCACAACTATTGTCACTTTTGTGGCAATCTCAAAGACACGGGACGTGTCTTTATGCCTACATTATACTGGGTAAATTCAAAGACAGTTCTCAGGAATTGACTTATTTCCTGGTGAAGGTAAGTGATTTTTTTTTTTTTTTTTTGCTTTCCTTTTTCTGTGTTCTTCTCAACAGTCTGTTTAGCTCCAAACAAGAACAATGAACAAAATGTGTGTGTGTGTGTGTGTGTGTGTGTGTGTGTGTGTGTGCGCGCGCGCGCGCACTCTTTCAGCTTCTCCATTAATCTCACTGAAGCTGCTTTCCTGTCCAAGCCAGAGGTGGTCGTCCTAGTGAGAGACAAACATGTCCATTTTCCCTGTTTTATCTAAATTGGATATTGTCTGCTTACAAACTATTAGCGCTTATTCTAGTTAAGTCTAGGTTAATTAACTCAGTTGCTTTCTCTAAGGAAATAAATTTCAATCAGCAGGTTTTTCTGTAGTCTTAGTTATTATTTCAATCACATACTTTCCTTAATAGGGAACTACAATTTAGAATGCTTTTCTCAAAAATTAAACCAAATTGAAGTTTGCTGCAGATGGTGAGATTTGGTGATTTAGGTTTGCAAATGGTGTCTTGAGGGTTCAGAACCTCTTGCCATAAATTCTGCATCTTCTAGACGCGTGCCTTGTAATGGGACATCCATTACAAACTCTGGTCTGTGCTGAGGAATGGTAGTGTTTGTGCAAGGTGGATGCCAAGTGACTGCTCAGTAAACCAATCACAGTAGTTCAAATAGAGTTATGTAGTCAACCAGTACATTTGTACCACATTCATGTGGTCAAAAAAAATGTGTGTGTGTGTGTGTGAAATATATGTATATTTTGGTGATATAGGGAATGACCCCAGGGCCTTGCACAGGCTTGGCAAATGCTCTCCTGCTAGTGACATCTTCAGCACAGATGCTCATGTATTTCTAATACCTTTCTACAATAATTCAGTGAAGGCAAGTAGGAACTAAACCTGCAATGAAGAAGTACTCTGCTTTCAATTTTAGCAATCTCTAAAGTAGAAAAAGTATTTAATGTTGATTTTAACAAAGCCACAGTGTTAACCTAAACTTTAAGTAAATAAAAGGCTTTAATCATTTTTCACATTTTAGATTAGATCTGAAGCTTGCTTATTGGGTAAATTGTGATTATTCTCAGCTAAGCAGTCTTGAAGCTGCTCTGCTTAATATAATATACAGTATGAGCAAGTAAGTCTTATTTGCCTACAAATGTAAAAATACAGAATGATCAAACATAGAATCAGACTTAAGGCTGAGTATTTAAATGTTTTGATTTGATTCTATTTAACTTGAAGTTTTTTTTTGGCTTTTATGGCTGTAATGCTATATATATATACATTTTTTTTTTTTTTTTGCTTCATGGGCCAGGGCCTCATGCATACTAAGCAACTGCTCTATCAACTGCTGTGTGACATTTCCCAGCCCAGTGTATTTTTCCTTTGTTTTGTATATTTAATATTATATATAAAAGATTTTAGTCTAATAATTTTTTCTTTAGATTGGGTTCAAATTTATGAATGACAAAATGTTTTTTTTTCAGCTTTAATTGAGTTTATTGGTACATTTTAGGGATACAGTACAATTACATTCATTGTTGGGATCATGTACCTCTACATGGCAAGTCTTGATTCTCATTTTTTCCCCTTACCTCTGCCTTCCCTTCACCCCCTCCTCCCAAAATGTTTCTTTCTAAAGAATGATCTCATATTCTTTTCTTTTTTCTTTTTCTTTTTTTTTTTTTTTTTGTACCAGGGATCGAACATTCTTATTTAAAGAAAAAATCCCAACTCAAAATAGTAATAATCACCACAAAGAAAAAAATTTAGGAAAACATAGAAATATTCTACCCACTCACCATTGAAGCTGTATTGACACTAATCTTAGAAAAATGAAAATTTTTGAAAATAAACATTTTACTGGATTTACCACTGCCATTAAAGTAGATTATAGAAGTCAATGATTCATTTATGTAGATATTTTCAAATGAAAGCTCTTTACCTTCATATCTATTTTTAGATAATGCTGTGTCACATTATGAAATTTTTTCATATAACTGCTATACTATATTTGTTTCTTAGAAATTTTATTACTATGAGAATAAATTCTCATCTGTTTTCCTTGTCTGTCTTTGGCTGTGTTTTCAAAATACATGCCTCATTAGGATGGTAAAATACTAATATTTCTACTAATAACAATAATAAAGCAGAACTATCAAAATTTTGTAGGCTTATAGAGTTTAGTACCTTATAAAGTAGCTTCTTATATATTAATTAACAGTAGCATTTTGAAAAAGGTTGATGACTTTCAACTTATAGGTTAAAAAAAAATAGAGGTACATAGGTTTGTGCAAGGTCTTAGAGTTAGCGAGGAAGTTTAGCTTTACATTCTTGTTTTCTCTCAGTTACTCCCTTTCATCTCTTGTTGCCCTGGAACAGTTCTGTGGACTTCCTGCCCCAGCTTCTGTCCCCATCCTAACCATCCTTGACAAAGCTATGAAAATTATCTTGTTACAGAGATAAATCTGGTCCTATCACTCCACGTTTCATAAAACGTGGCATTAATGGACAGAAGGACATGCTATCACGTGACTCTGTCTACGTCTCTTCAGCTCATCTTGTGTATACTTTCACTGCAATCACCTTATAGGGCAAGTAACCCTACAATATTCTGAGTGGTGGCCAGCAGGCAACCACAGCAATTAAAGCATAATAGTACGGTACTAACAAAATTACTTGAATTCAATCTCATAAATTTATATTGTCTCAATCAGTCCTTTTTGCTCTTACTTAAATTGCTATCTGCTCATTTAAGTTTTTTTTTTTTGACAGACTTGCTAGTATTGTGGTTTAATAATGTTTCAGATATTTCAGTCATAATACACATACACCAAATATGGAATATGCTATCATTGCCCAAGAAAGGATCAACTACTGTAATTATTCTATATCTGGAATGCAATTCTGCCCTTAACTCCTTTCCCAACACCTTTATTGACTAATTTCTCTTTAAGTGATGTCTCACTAATTTCCTTCTGTAAGTTTAGTGTCTCTGCTGCAAATTGTTAGCAAGCACTCTGTCCTTGCTTTGAAAAGATTGATCATTACCTTGTTTTGAATATTTTCAAAAAGTTGATACTTTAAAGTATAAAAGAATAGAAGCAAAAGAATGAAACATAAAATTAGCCACCATTCCATTACTTATATAATAAATCACTGCTTTCTTTTTTTCTCTCTCATTGAGTTTATTGGTACATTTTAGGTATGCAGTACAGTTACATTCATCATTGGGACCTTGTACCTTTACATGACAGCTCTTGGTTCTCATTGTTTCCCCTTGTCCCTGCCCTCCCTTCCCATCATTCCATTAATTATATAAAAAACTGTTGTTTTCATTTATCACACTGCATGTTTTTCCAGCGTCTAGCGGTCTTATTTTCAGTATAGTTTATTTTGCTTTCCGTAATTCCACTGTACATGTAAGTGCCATCTGTTCCCTGCCATTATTTCATGTTTGAAAGCATCAGTTTTAATGTCTGTATTTTATCAAGTAAATATATCCTCATTAATTGACCTTCCTAAATAATTTAAAATATATTAATTCTTAATCACATATATTTGCAGCTACAATCCTATCACTGGAATGAAACATATTAAATGAATGTTGAAGAACCCTTCCAGCTATCTAGGAAACTTATGCTACTTTACTACTGTCTATTTGGATGAACTATAATCTTCAGTACTCGAGGTTTATTGAAATTTTGTCAAGGAATGGGAGATGGAGTGAAAAAGTTGAAAAGCTATTAGGATATGTTAGCATGGAGCTTTACCTTTGGAAACCTGAGAGATTACAGTTCTAGTGCTTATCATAGCTATTCCAGAGAGATTATTGTGTGCTTATAAGTGTGCATTTCTTCCTAAAGTATTTCATTTGACTCTTATCAATAGCAAAAATTACTTATCTAGGCCACAAGTGGAATAAAAAGGAAAAGAAGCATACATCTTTTATAAAATATCTAATGTCTTTTGCTTGAATAGATATCAAGCTCATGGTTGACAAATATTAAAAATATGAAATTAATAGTAAACTCTTTTAGAAAGGTCAGAACTGTCTGTGGCTCAAGGAAATGTCACAGTATGAATGAGTGGGAACTAATTATAGAAACTGTGCCTAAGTTTTTGGCCTACATTTTAAAAAATTTACTGACATCAGGATTTGATTTGTCAATAGAAGATGAGAGTGGAGAATTGGATAAGAAGTGAGTGGGAGAAATACTTCCCATTTAAACACACGTGTATAAAAAGTCAGTCAAACTAGCTGAATAAGACCCAACAAATAACTGTAAAATAGGCGATTTATTTCAGAGACAGTTAACATTAGTACTTTTGTCACATAAAAGGGTACATCATATGGGAAGAAAGCATGGTACATAGGAGGAAACAGGAAATTTGGATGCGGACTTGGGCTCAAATCCCATTTCCATCCCCCATGACTTCTGATGCCTTAAGTAGGTCTTCTATTGTCTGAGAGTTGCTTTGCCAAGCTGACACAAAAATAAAAAGGGAGAGGCACACTCTACTTACTTGTGGTAAGCATTCAAAAGTAAGGAGCTATCATAATCCTCACATTCTGTTACATATTAGTATACAAACAGCAAGCAAGAAAAAAAATGGGTTTTGTCTGAAGTAATAAGCAATAGACATGAGAAGTGTGTTGGGAAGGATAGGTTACCACAGGATAGGTTATGTTTTCTGATTTTTTTTTTTTTAATCTGTAACTTACTTTATCTGATAGTGTTTAAATCCGTGAACCTCTTTGTGAGCATACACCTACTGAAGGGCATCTAGAAAATTTCAATGTGCCTATCATAGGCTGAGTCAATAAATTTGGCTTTCTAGTTCACAAAAAATTGGAATCTCTCAAATATAACATTAGGTGCAAAGAATTTGGGAAGAGTATCTGCTCTGACAGTCTATAGATGCTTGATTTTTCTATCTGAAAGCTCTCGCAGTTCAGTGAATCCTCTTGCAAATGAGACCTACCAACTCAGCAGTTTACTTCATACAACTTCTCCTTTATGCTTAGATTGTTTTCCCCTCAAAATATATGAGCAGAAAGAACTTTGGGTGATCAAGAGAGATTGGCAAATTCAAAAATAAATTACTTCAGGGGCGGCGATTTAGCTCAGTGGTTCCGCCGCCTGCCTCACAAGAGCGAAAAGGTCTCAAACTTGATCCCCGTTTAAAAAAAAAAAAAATTACTTCCTCCATGCCCTGTTCTTTCCTATGGACAAAATACTAATGAACATAAGGAAATGCCAAGCCCTTATAGAAACCAAGGAAGACAGACTATGGCTATAACAGTGGAAATCGGAAGTTGGAAGAAGAGAGGGAATTTCTTTAATTAAAATATACCAGGAGACTAAATTTGACATTAGTAAGATAGAAATAAGTGAATTTTCTACTCAAAGTGGACTTTAGAGAAATTAAAAATCTAGATTTATTTAGCAGGAATATACCATTATTCCCCTTAAATTGAGCTCTTCTTGGAATTACCTTTCATGGTACATTTATGTCAGTAAGGAAGTTTGTTTGTGGAATATATAGAAAGTTACCCAGAATTATCATGTGGATTGGCTATTTAATATGAGAAGATAAGGTGAAAAATGCCTTTTCTCAGATTTTACTAATATTGATATCATCTCAGCCTGACCATAACTCTTCTCCAGAAGAAATTATAAGAGTACCATTTTCACCTGGAATAACTTTGTCTTTAATCAAAAGTTGTCATCTGTGGGTATATAAGCCTTTTTTCATTGACCCTCCTAGTCATCTATAAAGATGATTTTCTTTGTTCCAGGCTGAACCAAGTTAGGCCAAGTGTATATAAGTAACCTGCCTGGTGGCGCACTATTAGTGAGTGGGAAATATAAGAAATGGAGGACTCATAAATCCTAACGTCTATTATCATGGACATGTTCTCCTTGACTCTTTGGATCAATCCATTATCATCAAGAAGACAACAATGGCAAAGGATAAGATATAGCCTGGTAGACATTCATGTCGGGAGACTGGGAAGTAAGAGGCACAAGACAAACACCAGCAGTAACAAATATTTTATGATCTAAACTTAACTAGATAGAGATATCCAAAGTGAAGGCAGTGACTTTGAGAACAACAGATGGAGAATCTGGAAACAAAGTTATTGTGTTATCTAGGAATGTGAAAAGGTCACATGGAATGAGGAATGCACAGACAATACAGGAGTCCCTCTTTGTTAATGCCTTTCTTTGCTCTCAGAGCAGCATATAATGGGACTTAATCTTAGACTGCTATGTTCTGCACGTCTGTGTCACACTCCAATTCATATGCTGAAGTCCCATTCCTCAAGTTGATAGTGCTAGGAGGAGGGTCCTTTTGGTAGGTGATTAGATCATGGGATGGAGTCCTCATGAATGGAATTAGGGGCCTTATAAAATGGGCCCAAGGCAGCTCCTTTGCCCTTTTCTACCATGTGGGACACAGAAAGAAAGAGGCAACTATAAACCAGAAAGAGGACTCTTACAAGCCAACAAACCTGCCATAATCTTCATCTTGGACCTCTAAACCTCCAGAACTATGAGAAATAAATTTCTTCTTTTCATAAACTTGTCAGTTTATGGTATATTTTTAATAGCAGTCTGAATAGACTAAGACAAAGATATCAATTTTATAATGCAGATAAATGTCAAGTAGAGTCTTAGCCATTAAAAAGAATTTGACTATTCTTCATATATCTAAATGTAGTTATCTTTTAGCTTTGCCAAGGCAGGAATTTGATTGCAGAATATAAATTGAGACATTCTCTGACTTGGTGAGTGATTGTTGGTCACCATCCAGCATTCTAGTACTAATTTCTCCATTTTTATTTTCTGGTTTTTTTGTGTGATAACTTTTAAAGACAAACAAATATTGATGATACTTGTAAGCTATGGTCTTCAGAGGAGAGTTAAAATTTAAGTAGAATGTAAAAAGGACAATAAACAGACGACATGCTTCTCTGGAGAAATAAAGTCTCTCAGAAAGCTTTAAGATTGTATCAAAGTGTATCTGTATTTTAGGGATTTTTCTGAAGTGTTGAGACATAGCCCTTGGTAAAGTCAAGTTTAATTATATAATTGTCAGGAATGTATATCAGACTCCTTTGGATTTGGCTAATTTATACAGGTCTTTCTCTTATACAAAGCTGAGAGTCTAGGATCTTCAGCAAAAGAGAAATGAACTTTAGGACTCTAAGATAAAGTCAAACACATACCTTGTTAAATTTCAGTCACCATGCAGAGCCTGTAATATGCACTATGATCAGGAGCTGTGGTCTTTATTCCAAATGACGTCCTGTAGATGACTTATTATACATTAATGTGAAAATTCAGAACATGATTGTTTTCTGCTCTCAGTCACTACACACACCTGATCAACTTTCCAGTCCGCTTCTGATGGATAGATGGGCTGTGACCTGATACTGGCTCTATCAGTATGGATGATTCTTCACACAGATCCTAAGATGTCAAATGAAGGCTTAGAGGCTTAGAAAAACAGCATGACAAAACTTTACTCATAACTTTTATTTGATAGATATCTAGTAAAATGGAGAAAATTGAGGTACAAGGCTGGGGACACTTTTGCTTTCCTAGATCACTGTGATGTGAAAAGAATTTTTTGACATCCTTTAACTCAGGGGAACACTTGTTGGTGAAGTGCTCCCTGAAAAGCAAATCAAGCAGACGATGAGACTAGGACACAATATTCCTGAGTATGACATATCCCTGGCTTATTGAATCTTTCGAGCTGGAGGAATTTGGGAAAGGGGAGGGACAGGAAGGACTCTGAACTTCTGCCTGGAAATAAATCATAAGTGTAAGAAATCAAGTTGTAAAAACAAACATTTTTTCTCATTTTTGCTATGAAATATATCTCCTCTCTGGAAGTTCTCCTTTGTTCATTTTATACATTGTACCCTTATTTTGAGCTCTTGTATTGCAAGGTAAGTATTGGAGCAAAACTTACTTTTTCATTAGAGGTTAATGCCTCCACTCAGATGTATTTCTAGGGACTTGTCTGTTACTTGATGTTCAGCATAAATTAGATGAAATCATTAAAAAAATCCCTCTACTATATTTCCTTAGATTCCAAGACTCAAAATTCATATTGCCTCTCCTAATATTGGACATGGGTCAAATTCCTTATTACGACCAAGGAGGCTAGAACTAGAATGTTTTATCTCATTTATTATCCATTGTTGACAAAACATATGGAATGGGTTCTCTTCACCTCCCTGCTGCTAATCTCAACAACCAGAATGACAGGTTATGAGCCACTAAGTTATGTAAGTGTGTTTTCTCAGCAGTGCTAATCTTTCATATTTAAGGCATATTTTCTTTATCCGTTTGGAAGGAAAGTACCTCACCCTTCAGTTCTTAAATTATCTTACCTGTTTACTCGAAGGTTAACAAATGATAATTATCATTATCCACAGTAAAGTGTAGCAAGTTTCCTAAACCTGTTAAAAATCATCAAAAGGCTGTTGCTGTAAAATTACTGGGAAGGACATTTTATAAGTTCAAGAATGGATGAGAGCTCTATATTAAAAAGAATGGATGGGAGCTCTATATTTGTACTCACCAGGGAACTAAATTTAACTCTGTTTTCCTTAATGATGGGTATGAAATGGAACTGAAGAAAACCTCTCATAACGACCTCAAACATCCCGGGAATGTGGTGTGATCTTCCCTAAAGATAGATGGCCAGCAGGGACCATTACTATGCGGGAAAAAATTCTTCATTTTCTTCTCCAGGGGACAGGAAATAAAAGGTTCATATGATTCTATTTTCAAGGGTTTTATTTTGGCTCATTTCTGGAAACTCCCTTGTATAATGCTTACGGCTTCTTTCCAAAAAGTGTTGATGCTACGATAAATTTATGGTATGTTAGAACAGGAAGCTATTTACATTTCCTATAGTGTAAAAAACTGCCTGCCCAACTTAATTGCTCCTATGTTATATATATTTGGAGGACATTTTGAAAAACTAGGAAAAACAAAAAAATTATGTATCTTTTGGAATGAGACCTTAAAAATCCACAAAAAAGTTTAAGTTGACTTCTGTCTCCATAACTAGCTACTTATGAAATCCTTGATGGATCGTAACTCTACCTTTCTGGTTTATATGTTGAAATAAGACTAATGAAACATTTAGTGGTTGTTATAAGGTCTTATAATAAAAGTTTACAAAAAAAACCATATACCTTGGTCAGGGTATGCTCAACAATTCTCAGCTCCTAATTTTCCTACTATCTTAATATTTACAAATTGACATTTTGTTTATCTATATTTTTAACTTTGAGCAGTACTTTTGAGACATTTAGATTTCCAAGAAAATTAGATAAAAAGCCATTGAAAATAATTTTGCTATTTTTGAAAAATATTATTTTTCTTCCTTGGGATAATGCTACAAGTTTATACTGGACATCTAGGAATAAGTGCTAGAGTTATTGAAAAAGATTTGGAGAGCTTTAAAATTTAGATTCTTATTTTAAAGAGTATCTGAGCTCAAAATGTGATGCAAGTTCTGTGCATTAATCCACCGCATACTCCCACAGACCTCCCATTATGCCTTGACAACAGCTTGTCATCCATTTGGCAGAAATTTTCCCTTTGAGAACAACGAAATTCCAAACTGTGGAGGTGTTTTTTTAAAATGGAAATTTTGATTTAAACTCCCCCCTTCCCCCATATGCAGAAGAGTAAAAAATACAATTTGTCAAAGGTAAATGATTTTATGAGGACAAATTATATATTTAGATCTCAGTTATATTTTGAAACTTTAATGGAGAACATTTATTTAAAATTTATTTACATTAAGAGATGATACATACTGAATTCAGTGTGAGAAATTCTTTTCCATGGGCCCGGTAATGTATTACATTCTTGGGCATGGTTTGGGAATTCCATACTTTATTTTTTTAACTTTATTATTAGTATGTATTTGTCGTACATGTAGATCATATTCAGCATAGGGAATGTGTGCCTGTACATAACATATGTTAATTATCTTTTCCCATCCCACCTTAAACTCTTCTCCCTTCCTCATTTACAAAAGCTTTGTTTGCATTTTTTCTTCCATTCTGTTCTTTTGTTTTCCCTCCTTTCCCTTCCTCTTCCCCTGTTCTCCTTTCCATTGGACATTTTCTTCCTACTTCCTAATATCTATCTTCCACTATGCTCCTTATCTACCTTTTGGATTTCTCACACAAGAAACAATGTGATATTTAAACTTATCTTATCTGATTTATTTCACTTAATCTATGGTCTCAAGGTGCATTCATATTCCTACAAATGACTCAAATTTATACTTCTTTATATGCAGAGTAGTACTCCATTGTATATAAATACCACCTTTTCTTTTTCCATTCATTTTTTGATGGGTGTATGGGAGGTTTCCAGGATTTAGCAATTATGAATTGTGCTGCTATAAACATTGGTATGCATGATGTTTTTAACTCTTTCAGGAAGATACCTAAAGAAGGGGAACAGCAGGGTCAAATGGAGAGGCTAGTTTTAGTTTTTTGAGGAGTCTCCACACTGATTTCCACAGCAATTATACCAGTTTATACTTCCAACAAGCAATGGAGAAAGGTTCCTTTTTCCCCCATACACTCTCCGGCATATGTTATTGGTTGATTTCTCAGTGATAGCCATTCTTTCTAAAAACAGAAACATTTAGTTCAAACCCTACTACCAAAACAAAAAACAAAGAAACAAAAAATAGAAACAATCGGCTGGAAGATAGAATAGATAACGCTCTTTTGCATAGCAAAAGAAACCACCAACAGAGTGAAGTGACAACCCACTGAATGGACATAATTTTTTGCCAGCTACTCCTCAGGCAAAGGAGTAACATTTATAATATATAAAAAACTCAGAAAAAAAATCACACCCTCCCAAATTTAAAGACCCAATCCAAAAATGGGCATCTGAAATGAATAGACATTTCTCAGATGAAGAAATAGAAATACCAAATAAATATATGAAAAATGCTTAATCTCACTGCTCATCCATGCTTTGTTATGTAGTTCTTAATATTCAATCTTTGACTACAAAAGCTCAACCATCTTAGGTTTTTCTTCAATTATTTTCGCTGTTTACATGCTAAAGCAAACAAAAAGGTAGCAGGATGACTTGAAACAATCAGAAATCCTAGAAATTAAATGAAAGTTTCATCATATTTTCCATATTAAGTGGGCAACAAGTTTGGCTGATACATAAAATCTGCAATTCTAAACTGTGGATAGTTCCATATTTTGGCTCTGATTGGCTAATTCATACCTGTAATACTATCTCAGTAAATTAATTTTAGTGGAACAATATAATCATAATGACTGTGAAATAGAAGTATTTATTTTAATATCCACATTAGAGGAATGGCTTACATCAGATTATAAAAAGAAATCATTCTAAAAGTGCTAATATTTTCAAGGAAAACTAAAAGTATATTACATTAATGAGTGTTATTTTTCTAAAGGATCATAGGTATTTTCAAAAGTCTATGATTTCAGTATGTTTTGTCAATGAAGCATTTTAACAAGTTTTGAATGAGACTCAGCTTTGAAAACAAAATCTAAAAATAATTAGGTATTAAAATAATCCTTTGCAAATCTGGCAATTATATGCACATTTATTTTTATTTATATATTTGTAGTTTGTCTTTTTCTCACATCATTTTGTTAAGAAATACAGACTGTATGAGCCAAAGTAACTAATTTTCGAAGGATAAAACTGAGCTATGAAAAATTAATTTTACTAAGGTTGTACACTGGAAAGAGCAATAAAAAGTTTAGTCCATATTAATTAATGATACTACTTTTATTTATTCCAGTACACTTGCTCCATGCCCTGATGTAGACCATCAAACCTAAAATTCTACCCTCACAAGACTGGCTTAAGGGAGAGACAAATATGTAAACAAATTATTTATAATAAACTTGAGAAGCAAGATAAGTTTAATAGTTTCATGGGACTTTATGATAGGATTAACTCCTATTGTCTGGAGACAATCTGGAAGGACTTCATTGGGGAACAAGACCAAGAAGGATTGGAAGCATTGATGACATGATAGGAAAGAGTGGATGACAGTAATGCGGGAGTGGATCATATGAACCCTTTGAAACATAAGAGAGCACCTCACAGGAAGTCAAAGAGGGACAGATGAGATGAACCTCAAAAAGAAGATGCATCCAGTGTTGAAGTTTTAGATATCATTCTAAGGAATTAGACTTCACAGTAAAGACAATTAGAAGACATAAGAGGATTCCAATCATGGGGGGAAACTTCATTCACTTAAGAAATATTTGAGTTCTTATTATTGCCTGGGAGCCAACCTGCTCAGAGAGGTCTGCCCACATGTTTTCCTTGGTCAACCGTGGGTGTAGCTTAGCATCTGCTTCTCTTCTCAGAGCCTCATTAAGCTGAAATTCTAAGAGTGAGCCACTCAACTGCTTCTTGGGGCAGCTCAAAGATGGATGGGCTCCTTGCGTGGGGGGCCTTGGTGGTTGAGATGTTTGGGACTGATTGCTTGACTGCTTCTTGGGACTGAGTGTAGGTCTCTAATTGAGGGCTTTGTATGATTTCATTTCTTCTCTCTTCCTAGCTTAACAACCCCCACCACCACTGTCTCTGTATTTTACTAGTATTTATACAGATTTTCCTGGAGTTTGCAATAACCTAATTAATGTCTATTTTAAAATAATGCTATACTACTTCATGGTTAATATAAAGGTTTCCTACTCAGTGCCCTCCGAGCTTTCTGGACGTGTGGTTTGGTATCTTACATTAATTAGGGGATATTCTCAGCCATTACTGTTTTGAATATTTCTTATGCTCCTCTCTTATTTATCTCTTTCTGGTGTTCCCATTACACACATGTATGCCTTTGACAGATATTCCCAATCCTTAGTTATTCTGCTTCTTTCACTTTTTTTTTTTTACTTCAGTTTCAATAGCTTCCACTGAGTTATCTCTAAGTTTAAGGATTGCTTCCTCAGCTATGTCCAATATACTAATAAGCCTAACAAATACATTATTGAATTCTATTTTAGTATATTTGGTCTCTACCATCTCTTTTTTATTTTTTCTGAGAATATCCATTTCTCTGCTTATCTCATTCACCAGTTATTGCATGCTGTCTAATTTGTCCATCAGATCCTTTAGCATATTATTCATTGTTTTAAATTCCCAGTCTGATAATTTCAACATGCCTGATATGTCAGTTTTGATGCTTGTCCTTCAAATTCTATTTTTGGCTTTTTTGAGTGTTTTTACATTTTTTTCTTGATAGCCATATATGATGCACAGGGTAGACAGAATTGCTGTAAATAAGATTTTAGTAATGTGGTAGAAAAGTGTCAGGGGAGGAAGAGTGTACCTTTGAACTACGATTCGGCCTCAGTCTTCACTGAACTTTTGTTTTTGGACTGTGACTTTCACACATGCTTCAAAGTTCTCTTCTTTTTCTCTTGGGTGAGACAGCACATCCAGAGGCAATTGGAACTGAGTATTTCTCTTCTCTTAGATGGAAACTAGGAGGGCTGGATGGGGTATTTCCCTTACCCCAGGTCCTTAGGCACTCATAAAACTGTTAGTCTCTTGTTAAATAGTTTCTCTTGAGGGTGGAACTTGTTAAGTAGCACAGACTGTTCAAGCGTATTTCAAGATAATTTTTCCCCCTCCTCTGCTAGAACAAAGGGATTTTTTTCTTCCTCTCCCCTGAGAAGATTTGGTAAAGCTCCAGAAGGTACAAGTCACAAAACTGGAGACTTCACAAATGTCTGAGTCACTCTGGAGTTTTTAATCTGTCAAATTTGTCCTTCTTGTGCCTTTAGCAATTTGTCAATTACATTTGTGGTTTTTCTACTGGTTCCCATCAAGGTTTTTGCTTTGGTAGCTGTAATTCTTTATATATGCCAGTGCCTACAATTTTAGGAACAACAGTTTACTCTGTAAACTTACTTTGCTTACAAATAGAGAAGAATCATTGTTCTCCTTCTTTAGGATGGAGTGGTAATTTCTAAGCTCCTTATATAACTGCTGGAGCAGAACTAGAAGTCTCTGTCAAGAGCTTTTTCATTTTCCAATGAATTTTATTAAGCCATGCTTTCAAGCAAGGAATTAGAAATATCTGTACAATTCAGTATCATTTGACTTCCTTGAGCCTTTTCGAATTCCTCATTACTTGAGAAGGGCAAGCTCACATCACCAAGTATACTTCCTTCATCCTTTTTACTAGCTCTCCTTCATATATTGTTTCCAAAGATCACACTAACCATTGGTGGCCCTTCCTATGAAGATCACAGAAAAGGAAATACAGAGAGGCTTCTCTTAACCTCACTCCATCAAAGAATAATACCAAACATTCTAGAGAATCATGTTTTCTTTGCTTTGTTATCAACTTGACATTTCATATGTACAGACAAGACCAACATGACTTCTTATACTGGGAATTTTCAAGAAAAAAATATAAGTGCTTATAATTACAGGATTCCAAAACCTTTTTTGTGATTTAAGAAAAGTGTGCCTACTCCCATTAAGGGCATTTGAAGAAATGCTTTCCTCTGCATAGCCATATGACCATAATTTGTTTAACATGGTGCTTGACAGATACAGATACTCAAATGTTAATATGTATCAAACAACATGTGAGGGGATATAGAATGAATGTGAACCAGTCCAACAGGATTTTATTATTCACTCTTTCAAGCCTCTAAAACCAACCTAGAAGGGCTACCACTAAAACTACCTGGAAGAGTCACTTGGAGATCATACTGGAAAAACCTATAGCACCGGAATATTAAAAAGATGTCTTCTTTCTCCATTTGTGCTACTCTACAGTTTTGCCTAAGCTGTGAGTACAAGCAGCAAGCAGTCTTTAAAATTATTCATTTTATGAGGAATATTAGCTTCCAGATGGCAGTATGCTCTGACAACAGATGCAGCTTTCCTCAGCTTTGGGTAAAAAAATGTCATGCTTCCTGTCACATTCTTAGACGTTTTCCATCGAAAGATCAACTTAGGGCCTTCACCTAGGGTTCAACATAAATTGTACATACAAGTATTTAAAACTAGAAACTCAGAGATCATATGCAACAAATTCAGGTTTAGAGGCTAAATTTTCACTCACAGTTTGATTTGTACTAATATTTCTTCTAA
This sequence comes from Fukomys damarensis, assembly GCF_012274545.1. Lineage (NCBI taxonomy): Eukaryota > Metazoa > Chordata > Mammalia > Rodentia > Bathyergidae > Fukomys > Fukomys damarensis. The sequence goes on from NW_022900936.1 coordinate 25,322,143, forward strand.
TAGAAAAATAAACTTCTGGTTTAGCAATTTATCTAGTTTAGGCTAGGCGGACCTATTAGAGCTTTCCGAGATAACAAAGAGCCAGCTGTGGCTCGCCTGCCACAGGTTCGCCACCACTGCATGGGGTAACGAAGGTTGGAGCATTCACTTAACAGCGGTGGAGATAAAACCATTTTTGTTTGATTTATATTGAAGTGTAAGAGAAACAAAACTTTTCTGCCTGAAGCAGTACTTTAGGAAGAGTGGCAACTCACCATTACTACCACTATCACCACCAATTAGTTTTTTTGTATTCCTTTTGTGGCATATCCTACTCATTGGGTACTTACCATATGACAGTTTATGGTCCTTTAATGTCTCAATCATTTTTCTTTAACTTTATCGAGCACAAGTAATGAACAAAATTTACTTGGTATTCTTTTTGTGTTGTGAAAACTATCACTGCATGCTTCAAAATCAAGGAAACAAATACACTATGATCAAATATACTATATATTTCATAAATATAAATACACTACATATTTAATAAGTATAATGCATAAATTGGAGCCCAGAATTCAAAATTTTTCCATCCTTTATGAGTACTATGTAAGAAATTTACCAAAACTTCATCAAACAATTTCTGGAATGAAAAGAAGTAGGTGGTTTGCAATGCCCCCCTCTCCCCGTGTGGAATGCAGACAATCAGGAATTCTGGGTGTCAGGCTCCAAACAAATTAAGATGATGCAAACCATTGCATTAGGTGGTGAGAACGTCTTCCCTCCTCCCACACAAAACGCCTGGGAAACAGGAAAAGCAAGTTCAAATAAGATGGCCTTTCTGTAGTAGAAAAGTAATTATCTCATGCCAGAGATGAGTGAATGAATATTATTGGTGAGTCTATGGCTGAAGGAGACTTGCTAGTCCAATAGCATTTGACTGTTCTTGTAAATCAAGACAAATTAATAGGTTCATGATAATTGAACAATTATAGCAACAACAACAACAACAAAACCCTTGTTTTTGATCCTTGCTGGGGGAAAAATGCCAAGACACATTTAGAGTGTAAATAATATAGAATTGTCTGAAAGGTCTATACAAATTAGCTGACATTAGATGGTATTTTAGTTAATGACTATGTTGAGTGTAAGAATTCTAAACGCTTCAGTATGCATGTATACTCTGAGGTAGTCAGATATCCTATTTATGGGCAGTTTCCTACCATGTGCAATCTTGTTGGAGGTCAGTGTCTTATGTTTGAATATAAAGGGCAAAGAGAATAGGGCATACTCTGGTCATTAAGCAGTGGCATTAATTTTTCCCCTTCACTTGGATTTTCCATATCTGTCAAATCTTTACTCAGTGATCCATACAAGAGTGATAGTAATTCATTTTCAACATCAGTGCCCATCAGTGTACTGGTGCCAGATGAATTGCTAAGAGATGCCACTTCAGATGAGACTTATATGTACATAGCAAGCTCTTGATATCCTTATGGCATTATAAAGGCCTAAACTAGACACTACGTTTCTGTTATTTGTTGCATAACCATGTGCTAATTGATACAGAAAATAGATTAACATGAACAAAATATTCCTAGGGAAATATAGTCAGGGTGGGTTTGGTGAACTGGTATAGATGTATCCCAAATCCTGTAATATTCTTCTATGGGAATTTAGCAATCATAACAAGGAGTTGGGAAACTTCTAATTAAATTGTCTGGTGTTCACTTGGAAACAAACTCTGAAAGACAACACTGGTACCACCAACGAATTTTAGTAGAAATATATGGTTGCATGTTTCCTTTTAAGAGAAGTATGTGTTTAAAGAAAGGGAATTAATTATACACTCAAATATACAAATTCAAAGAAACTGCAATAAAGATGTACAGGTGGTTTTCACCTAATTTTCGCTAGGAATCTCTTGTCCTCAGAAGCATATTCCTCTTTCTTGTCTTATTTGTTTGAGATTTATCATGTTACCACCTCATCATAGGGATTTTGTCAAAGGGGAATCCCATTACCTACCTCTCCTTATATTATTCACACCCACCATCTGAGTTAGCTGTCAATATAGCAAAGGAGATAAATTACGAACAACAACTTGGAAGCTGGGTTGATGTGATATACATAAAAAGAATCAGAGAATGATTTATATTGGAAAATTTTGGATACTATGTAAAAGAACAGATTTTAAGGTGCTCATATGAGGATAAAATATTTTTAGATCATTAATACCAGTTGCTAAGATAAACTTCTTTCTGTACTGTGAACATTGATACTTACATAACTTTGTTAAATCTTTCCCATGTGTGTTTCGAAGAAACCAATGCATTTAATCATTATCTCCAAGTAACTATATAAAGAAATACGTTTGAGTTACAAGATTAATAGATTATGCAATTTTGGACATTTCATCAGCTGTTCTCTTTTCATTCCCTCTGTCTCCTCCCCTTAGCTGTCTACATTTAGTTTATTTTCCATGACAAGTATTAGTGATAGGTTCAGCCTGATTCAACTGTGAGAACAATTAAGGAACAACTTTAAATATATCTTTAAAAATTTTTCTATCTTATTATCTGAAGCTGTCTTTTTCCTCCCAATTGGCTATAGCAGGAAGAGAGCTAAGATGAAAATGTGAAGTCTTCATGTACTCTTTGAAAACTTATTTTCTAGACTGCTCCATTCCCAATTTACTTTTTAACAAATTACTTTTGTCCCCTGACAACTACATATTGCTGTTGGCAATGTGCACATTCATGCCTTTAAAAAATTGGTCTTTTTTTTTTTTTGGTACTGGGGATCGAACTTGGGTCCTTGTGCTTGCGAGGCAGGTGCCGAACCACTGAGCTAAATCCCCATCAAAACACCGGTCTTGATAATAACAATTCTCTGGGAATGAATTTGGAGAATAGTCAGTATTTTTTCTATGGATTTAAGCAAATTGAAATTAAATTTTCCCCAAATAAAAAAAAATTAATAGCATAGTTGTTTTCGTGAAAAACATCCAACAAAAACAAACCATTAACCTGGTGACCAAAGAACCATGACATCACATAACTATTTCTTTCGTTTTAAATAAAATGCTAAGACAATATTAAAATCTCACTCTTAGAGGATATGTTAAATGCATCCTGTAAATTTATGTAAAATATTCCAAATAATTGTTGAGAGTTTATTATAGCCATCTTTATTTAATTATTTAGAAGATGTATTAGTGGGGATTTTCCTAGAAGTAGAACAAATTGAGAATATACATATGTGTGGACAGAGAGAAAGGTGTTTGTTTTAAGAAACTGACTAATACATTGTGGGGTTGGCAAGTCCAAAATTAATAGAAAATTCAGGTAAGAGTTGGTCTTGCAGCCTTGAGAATGAAAAGAGAAATAGAGGAGGAATTTCTTTATTGCAGATTGGAGATAGACTTCTTCCTTCTTTGGAAATCATCAGTCTCTGCTCTTAAGGCTTGCAGTGACTGAATGCAGCCTGTCCACATTCTGGTGAGCAATCCATCTTACTTAAAGTCAACTGATTGTAAACAGAGATCACATCTAAAAACACCTTTACAGAAACATCTAGACTAGCAGTTTTTGTTTCTTTTTTGAGATTGGGTCTTGTTAATTTCCCAAGAATTTGAAATGATCTTGAATTTCTTAGATGTTTACTACTGTTTCTTATGTTGTACTGTCAGAGTCAGCCACAGCAAATTACACCCAAACTATCCTGGAAGACATTAAGTCCATTCTTTCCTGCAAGCACCATCTGGTGGCTTATTCTTTTTATGTGGTTACTTAACACAGGAGGTCACACAAAAATGGTGCAAAGAACAGAAGAAAAAAGTTGTAATTAAAATTACCCATCTTTGAGTTGTATTCTCCAAAATTAAAGAATAAGAACATTTTGTTCTGACACACTGAGAATTAGGAAAATGAACAAAATAGAAAGACATAAGGGAGTATTTTAAATTGAATAGCAGAGTATAAACCTCAATACTATCTCATTACAAGTCACTTTTGTTGATTAGCAGATCCTACTCTTGATTATATCTGGAGACTGTGCATCAATAACTTTGGAAAATATCCATATCTTCCAAAAAATCACATTCTATCAACAATGACACAAGGCTGACACAGGCTGACAAAACACATTGCCATTAATCTCCCTCAAAGTATCCCCATACTCTCTTTGAACACACTTCTCCTATAATTCTTGACACTTTCTGAAAGAGTTCTGGAACTCTTTTGTGTTTTTAGTTGCCCTGTTATGGCTGCTCCAATGTCCTGAATCAATGAAAAACACTTATCTTTTGCAGTTATTTTCACTTTGGGGAAGAGCCAGAGGTCACATGATGCCAGATCCAGTGAATAATGTGGATGAGGACAGAGAATAATGTTTTTATAAAGCCATCTTTCTGTTGGAAGTTGAAAGACCCTTAGCAGAAGCATTCATCATGTTTTTGTTTATTTTTACATAAAGACACAAATAAAAGAGGACTTCCAGAACTGCTTCTGTAAAGGGGAAGAATGATCGGATAAATGTGTTAAAAGTGAAGGAGAGCATTTTGCGGGGGCTTAATGGCATGGTGTCTTGTCTTCTGTATTTTTAAAAAATTGACATATTCATTGTATCCTTTAATCATATATTGTGTTACATAGGAAACTAGATCTGTTTCTCTTTGCTATGACTTAATATTTCACATGCTAATCAGAATTATTTTTGTTCTGCATCTTGTAACCCGTACCTACACAGAGCCCATTGTAAAGTCATGTAAAGATATTGTCAGTTAAAAAAGATCTCAAAAGAAAGCTAAATATACATGTGGTCCTTGTTTGGTCTCCATTAGAAAGGTTTAATTTTTTGTTTATTTTTAAGTGAATGAAAGTACAATATTTTTCTCTGACTTCTTTAGCATGACAAATGAAATTTTATTTTGTAACACACATGGTACATCATTTTGTATAACCTTAGTAGTTTCCTGAGTATATTCTTAAAAATTGGGATTCTGTGTCCAGAAGAAGGAAAGCTCAGCTGAAAGGTAAGTGAAATAGACTTTAAAACATTTATAAATTGCTAGCAGCTCTTCAACCCCTTAACTTCAGAGACTGAGTTGCTCTGTAACTTGGCTTAGGGCTTAGTCTGGGCCAAGTGAGTTTGACTTGAACTTGATTCAGAATATAGCCTTCAAGATTCCAACCTCAAATATGGTCCCAGACTCCGGTCTTGGTCCGCTTATCCTCATGGCTCTGTCAAAAGCTCTGGTTGGTCTCTCAGCTGACGTTTCCAGGGGAAAAAGTGTCCTAAATGTTGGGGTCACCTCTGAACTTTTCGTATGGATCCTGCACTGATTATTATCACTATTTTGTGAGCTTTTCAGCATCTTTAAAATAATGCCTTTGATATCTAAATTTTCAATATCTTTAATAATAATGCCGGTTCGAAATATGCAGCATTGTCTCACCAGCAGTAGAATTCACCTCCATTTCACAATTCTATTTGTCTTCATCTTTCTTCAATTTAGATATGAACAATAGCTACCACAACAAAGACCAAAGATAAGCATTATACAATTTAATTTACTGTAACTGAATAATGTTGAGTTTAACACTATACATAAAATTTTGCTAACTAATTGTGGTTAGGTATTGCCTTTGAGCCTCTGGCTGTGGTTTTCTTCCAATTTAAAAGTCGTAAGGTTTCTAAATACTAGCAACAAAGATACTTACAATAAGGAATATCTAAGTATCAACCCAGGAATTAAACCAAGGACTATACCAGCAACAATAATAGAAATGAAAAGACATTTAAACAAGATACAGTCTTCCAGCTTATACCAAAGGCATATTCTGGGGAAAAGGAAATGGAAAAGTCTGATGATTAACCACCTGAACAATTTGAACTGATAGCACAGGAAGTAAAAAAACAGGTAAATGAGGCTCTAGAAATATTCAAAACAGAAATAATTTCCCAGATAAAAGACATGATTATAAACTCTAGAACAGAAATATGTAAAAAATAGATGCGTTCAGGTCCATGATTGAATGCTCAGCACAGGAAAGAAATTGAAACCATGAACACCCAACATAAGAAAGAAATGAAATCCTTGAAACAGATTCTAACTGATATCCAGGAGATTAAAAACTCCATTAAAAGTATATGGAAAAGGGCCTGGGATTTAGCTCAGTGGTTCCGCTTCCTGCCTTGCAAGCACAAGGTCCCGAGTTCAATCCCTGGTACCAAAAAAAAAAAAAAAAAAAAGTATATACAACAAACTAACCCAATCTGAATACAGAATATCCATCTATACCTAGACGTATAATAACAAAGATCCCAGAAACCCAACAGAAGAACAAAATACTCTGTGCAGTTAGAGAAACAAATTACATGCAAAGGAAAGCCCATCAGAATCACAGTTGACTTTTCAACTCAAAGTCAACGACAGCCTGGAGTGTGGTATTTCAATCTTTAAAAGAAAACAACCTCCAACCTAGGCTGATGTATCCTGCAAAACTATCTTTCAAAATGGACAGAGAATTAAGATACTTTCATGACAAAGAACACCTGAGAAACATCGTGAATACACAAGTATTAGTAAAGTACGCCTCTTGGGATGCCTGTGGTGTGTCTTTGTAGGGTACATCTCTTGCTGATTTTGTTCCCTTGTGCTCTGCTTTCCAGCTACAATGAAATGAGCAGCTTTGCTGCTTCCAGTGTGATATGTTTCTAACTGGAGTAGCAGACCATGGACCAGAACAAAGCCAAAAACTAACCTTCTCCTCCTAAAAGATGTGGTGTTTGCATAGATTTTCCCACTGATAAGAAAGTTGACCCATTCAAGGTTTAAGCTTGTAGAGTCTTCCTGCACATTTACTGTAGTGTTACAGTACAATAATGTCATTTGTTAGGTAACTTGAGCATTTCATAACATATTAATGAATTCCATCGCTCTCTGGGTCACTTTCATGCTTTTAACCATTACCTTATTTCAATGAGTTTCAATGAGATAATTTTAATGGTATGGGGTGATATTTTTCCCTTCATTTTTTAAAAGGCATGATTTTTAATATGTATAAAAATAAAATTTTAAACCCATGATTTATAAATACAGTTATGGTAGTGCAGGCCTCATAAATAATAAGTCTCATACATCATGAGCAGATACAGAGATATTGCAAAACTCATGATAGATAAATGGGGTAGGCTGACTGCAAAAACCATTCACATTTGCTCACACTGTGACTTTGAAATTTTTCTCAGCAAGATCTGTTGTCCATTTCCCCACCCTAAGAATCGGAGCTAGCCTTGGCACTCATTTTGCCCAACAGCTTGTTGCAGGAATGACAGGATGCTAGGCTGTGGAAGCCTTGCACATTTTTGTGAATTCCCCTGTAAACTTGCCCAGCAATTAGAAGAGCAGAAGCTAGTGGGCTAGATAATAAAATGACATCGAGCAGAGTTGAATCATCCTAGGTCAGCCAGCTCCTAGGCAAATGCATAAGTGAGCCCAGCGGAGATCAGCTGACAGGTAACCAAATCAGTGAAAACATACAGCTGAACCACAGACCGAGAAGTTTAGACAGAATTTTCCTATGGCACTGAATGATTTTACTAAGTAAAATTGTTGTGGGACGGTTGTGGCACTACTACGTTGTATTATTGGGGCGCTACAGAATGAGCATAGAGAATAACCAAAATATGAGAAAAACTGATGTGGATACTTTACTAGTTATTATCTTTGATCTTTTGATGTGTATTTCAAAATAGAGCATATTTCAGAATCAATCCCAAATTAGGATGTGGAAGAAAAGCATATGGAAGGTCTCTTTCTTATTGTAATTCAAACGTGGAACTCCAAAGTCTACTTTTACTTTTCTTCCCCATTTAATTCTCTTCTAAATATCCTACCTTATTTTTACTCTGAGATTCTAAACAGTGAACAAATAGAAAAATGATAATGAAGGATGTGTGACAGATATTATAAAAAAGATGGAACATTCTAGAAATAATTTGTTCAATAAGTGTTCATTAATATCTTTAGTTATTTTAAGCACAGATCCATAGCTGAGGTTCAAATGCCTTCTTCTGTTAACAGAGATCTGAGGTATTATTTCTCTCTTAAATTCAAGGAGTAGCCTCATAGAAAGGTCTCATCTGATTTTTAGTATGCCATGTAAAAAGAGAAGACTGATTTTGCATCTCTGGAAAGTAATGTGTCCTGGCTTCATCATTGCCTTTGTAAACTTGAGTAAGTTGCTTTATTTGTGAACCTCAGTTTTTTTCCTCTACAAAATAAGGGATATATTGTTAAGAGACATAGGATGCTATCCATAAATTATATCAAATATGATAATTACTTCTGTCAAGATAGCTTGTTTCTTGTTAGAAACAGATTCTGCAGGCATTCTTATTTTTCACTGATTGACACATTTCTCCAACCATTGTAAAGTATATCTTTCCCCAGCCATCGTGGATTACTCCTAACTGAATTAGTATCAGGCATACATTAAATACATGAATATCAATGTAAAATAGAACCCCCATTACCAAAAGGGATTTTGAAAATACAATTTGTTCATTCTTACCTGGTCAGTATTATTCAGAATCACAAGTTTTAAATATTTTGGATCTCCTGGACTCAAATTCTTCATGTTAGTCCAGGTTCTGTAGAGAAACAAAAACCAATAGGATATGCCTATGTATCAATATCTATCTATGTATGAATAGAACCACCGAGGTGCTGATAAATGCTTAAAGACCAAGATCTCTTAAAGGAAAAAAAAAGATTTATGAAAAATCCCTAGTTGCAAGTACTTGACAATTTTCTTGTTAGAAATTATACAGGTAATATGAAAGAAGGAAGAATTAAAACCCAAAGCAATTTTTAAGACTGAAATAGCCCCCAAAATGAGAAACATAAACAATTCTGCAGCTACCAAATAAAAAGAAGGAAAGAGCTGTATCTAAAGTCTTTTAACCCATCTCTGTTAATTTTCAGTTGCATCACATCAAACTTTAAGTTGCTTAAGGATAACATGCCTGATAAGACCTCACCTTTGAGATAGAGATCTACTGCAATACTTTTTACTATGAGAAAAATTGAGGTCAGTTTAACTTACTTACAGAATATGTTGAGGGCTTTTGTGTGTGTGTGTATGTGTGTCTGTGTCTGTGTGTGTGACAGAGAGAGAGAGAGAGAGAGAGAGAGAGAGAGAGAGAGAGAGAGAGAGAGAGGGAGAGAGAGAGAGATTCTATGCTGCTCCAAAATCTTCAGCTCAAGTGAACCTCCTTCTGCAGATTCCTGAGATGCTGGGACTGAGGCAGGACATTAGTGCATGGCAAGGCTGCTGTGTAGCTGGGTATGCCTCATTAATTGTGAAGACCTGTTAATCGTGGAGAATGCTGTCTTCAATTGGCATGGGAACTTCGTGAGATCAATCTGAACCCTGCACCTAATACCAATCTTGTGACACAAAAGCAAGTAGGTTTTTGATGGGATAGTTTAGATCTGATGGCAGAAAGAGGATATAAAGGATGGTGACCATTAAATTCATGGCTGCTGTGAGTCTCCTCATTGGTCTGCCTTGCTGCACACTTCAGATTTTACTTACTTTTCCTACTTTGACTGGTAGACACCCACTCTGCAGATCACTTCTTTTCAGGGCACTTTTTCTTCTTGAGTCTTCTTGTGCCTCGTTTTTCCTCCATTTTTGCCTTAAATTAGCTTTCACTTTCATTGTTCCACCTAATTTTTTGAATGTCCCAGTAAGAGCCTGGAAAGGACCAACTGGTCTCTATATCAACCCCAATATGACTTACACAACTATCCCACCAGACCCACCTTAGAAACTCTTCATAAGAAACAAATGCAGTCCCTGTGGCTATGGATGAACATATCTGCCTGAATTCAGTCAGCCTGAGCTCCCAGACCTGGGCAAATAGGCCTTAGCAACTTCTTGAGGTAGGAAAGGTGAGTCTTACATTTTCCCAGTTTGGTTGATAGGGAAATGAAACAACATAAAGTTTGCTTTTAATTATACATTTAAAACTAATAATTTAAGAAAAATTAATACAATTTTAAGTCTTCCACTTTAAATTGCCCTTGTTCAAATGCTAAATTGGATTTTGTACTACAGCTTACAATGTTAACAAATTTAAAGAACAAATTATCAGAGGCCAGGCATTTAGATAAGTGATTCTACCATGTGCTTCACAAGCAAAAGGTCCAGATTTAGAGCCCAAATAACAACAAAAACAACAACAACAAAATGAATAAATAAATAAAAAATTAGCTTGTTCGTTTAGTTTTTAATGCTTATTATTGGTACATTTCAGGTATGCAATACAGTGGCATTCATCATTGGGATATTATACCTTTACATGACCTATCTTAGTTCTTATTTATTCCCTTTGCAAGCCCTCCTTTCACCCACTCCACCCTTCTCTGTTTACAAAGATGTTGTTTCCATGTTTCTTCCTTTCACACATTTTTTGTTCCCTTTCTTACTTTTCCCCTTTACCTCCCACTTCCTGTATTCTTTTAGACCTTTTTTCCTATTATGCAATATCAATTATACATTTTGATTCTTATTTATGCTTTTAGTTTTTCACACCAGAGACACTATTCAGTATTTACGCATGTGTGACTTATTAATTTCACTTAAGAGTATGGCCTCAATGTGCATCCACTTAGCTATAAACTATAAA
>NW_022900936.1:25332917-25376353 GCF_012274545.1 Fukomys damarensis
ACATTTTTTTAAAAACCCCCATTTTTTTTTTTTTTTTTTTTTTTTTTTGGTGTCGGGGATTGAACTCAGGTCCTTGCGCTTGCAGGGCAGGCCACTGAACCTCTGAGCTAAATCCCTGGCCCCTTAACCCACATCTTTTTATCCAGTCTCCACTTGATGGGCAATTAGGCCGCTTCCACATTTTAGCTATTACAAACTGTGCTGCTATAAACATGGGTGCGCATACTTCTCTGTGATATGATTCTTTTAGTTCTTTTGGAAAGATACCTAGCAGAGGGATGGCTGGGTCAAATGGAGCCTCTAGTCCTAGTTCTTTGAGGTATCTCCATATTGATTTCCACAGTGGTTGCACCAGTCTGCACTCCCACTAACAATGAAGAAGAGTTCCTTTCTTCCCACAACTCTGCCAACATTTGTTATTGGTTGATTTCTTGATAGCAGCCATTCTTTCTGGGGTAAGTTGAAATCTCAGTGTTGGTTTCACCTGCATCTCTCAAATGACCAGTGATGTTGAACATTTTTTCATATATTTATCTGTTGCTTTTACTTCTTTGTCTGAGAAATGTCTGTTCTTTTCAGATGCCCATTTTTGAACTGGGTCTTTGTATTTGGGGGAGTCCAATTTTTTTTTGAGTTCTTTACATATTCTAGAGATAAGACCTTTGTCTGAGGAACAGCTGTTAAATTTTTTTTCCCACATTATGGGTTTTCTCTTAGCTCTGCATGTGATTTCTCTTGTTGTACAGAAGTTTTTTTAAAAACATAAGATTCTAATTGTTCATTCTTTCAGCTAGTTCCTGTGCCACTGAGGATTTATTCATAAAATCTTTTCCTATGCCAATATCTTCAAGAGTTCTACCTAACTTAACTTCCAGCAAGTGTAGTGCTTCTGTTTTAATGTTTATATCTTTAATCCACTTTGATTTTAGTTTAGTTCATGGTGAAAGAAATTGTGAGATAATGAAAAGATGAAAATAAAGTGTTTGTAGATGGGGGGAGGAGGGGGTGAAGGGAGGGCAGAGGTAAGGGGAAAAAATGAGAATCAAGACTTGTCATGTAGAGGTACAAGATCCCAACAATGAATGTAACTGTACTGTATTCCTAAAATGTACCAATAAACTCAATTAAAGCTGAAAAAAAATAAAGCAATAGGTTCAATTGTTTATAAAAAAAAAAGATATGGGTCTAGTTTTAATCTTTGGCAAGTTGAAATCCAGTTTTTCTAACACCATTTATTAAAGAGGCTATCTTTCTTCCAGTGAGGATGGTTGGCACCTTTGTCAAATATGAGGTAGCTGAGTATGTCAGGAGATGTTTCTGCATCTTCTAATGTATTTTGCTGTACCTTAGGTCTGTTTCTTTGCATATCATGCTGTTTTTGTCACAGTGGCTTTGTAGTATAGTTTCAAGTTGGGGATTGTGATACCCATTGCCATGTTTCTGTTGCCTAGAATTGTTTTTGTTATTCTAGGTCTCCAAATGAGTTTTTAAATTGTTTTCTCTAGTTTTGTGAAACAGACTGTTGGGATTTCAATAGGGATTGCATTGAATCTGTATAGCAGTTTTGGAAGTATGGCCATTTTGACTATATTGATTCTTCCTACCCAGGAACAAGGGATGTCTTTCCATTTTCCTATATCCTCTTCATTCTCTTTTTTCAGAGTGTTGTAGTTCTAAATGTAGATGTCTTTTGCTTCCTTTGTTAGATTGATTCCTAGGTATTTAATTTTTTGGATGCTATTGTGAAATAGCTAATTTCACTCTGAGTGAGTCTGTTGTTTATATACAGGAAGGCTATTTTTGAGTGCTTACGCTGTATCCAGCTACTTTAGTGAATCTGTCAATCCAGTCTAGAAGTCTTTTGGTGGAGTCCATTGGGTCTTTTATGTATAGTATCATATCATCAGCAAATAAAGACAATTTAACTTCTTCTTTTTCTACCTTTATTTCTTTTATTACTTTCTCTTGCATAATTGCTATGGCTAATTTTTCCAAAACTGTATTGAGCAGAGGTGGTGATAGTGGACATCCTTGCCTCATTCCTGATTTTAGCTTCAAGGTTTTTAGTTTTTGACCATTTAGTATGATATTAGCTATTGGTTTTTCATAGATAGCCTTTATTAAGTTAAGATAAAGACCATCTCTTCTAATTTCCTGTAGGTTTTTTTTTTATCATGAATGGATGTTGAATTTTTTTCAAAGGCTTTATTTCCATCTTTTGAGATGATGATATGGTTTTTGTCCTTGAATCTATTAATATAATGAATTACATTTATTGATTTACATACTGAACCATCCTTGCATTCCTGGGATAAATCTGACTTGTTTGGGGTGTATGATTTTGATTGTATTCTGTTTGCTAGTATGTTATGAGGGTTTTTGCATCTATATTCATTAGGGAGATTGGCCTGTTGTTCTCTTTTTTGATTGGATCTTTCCTTAGTTTTGGAATCAAAGTAACACTTGCCTCCAGGAATGAATTTGGAAGTACTGCTTCCCTTTCAATTTTATTGAAAAGTTTAAAGAGTAGTGGCAATAGTCCTTCTCCAAATGTCTTGTAGATTTCACCAGTGAAACCATGAGGACCTGGGTTTTTTTAATTACAATTTAATTAAATGTAATTAAAATTTTAATTACATTTTTAATTTCACTTGCTGTAATTGGAGTGTTTAGAATTTTTATATCTTTTTTGTTCTACTTTGGTAATTCATATATATCTAGAAATCTGTCCATTTCTTCTGTGTTTTCCATTTTATTAGAGTATGCGTTCTCAAAGTAGGTATTGATGATCTTCTGGATTTCTGCTGTATTCACTGTGACTTCACTATTTTCATTTCTAATTGCATGAATTTGAGCCTTTTCTTTCCTTTTTTTGTTAAGGTTGGCTGAAGATTTATTGATTTTATTTATTCTTTTGAAAAACTAACTCTTCAATTCATTTATTTTTTTGATATTGTTTTCTTAGTTTCCACTGCATTGATTTCTGCTCTGATCTTTATAATTTCCTCCCTTGTATGAGCTTTGAGTTTCTCTTACCCTTCTTTTCCTAAGAGCTTAAGATTCACCATTAGGTTGTTTATTTGAGCTCACTCTGTTTTCCTAGTGTGTTCATTCACTACTATGAATTTTCCACATAAAAGTATTTTCAGTGTATCCCATAGATTCCTGTATGTTATAGTGGCATTATCATTTAGTTGTAAAAATTGTCTAATTTCTTCTGTGATCTATTCTTTGTTCAGGAGAGTGTTATTCAATTCCATATGTTTGTGAAGTTCTTAAAGTTTTGTATGCTATTGATCTCCAGTTTAATTACATGATGGTCTGCTAATATACATGGGATGACTTTGATTCCTTTACTTTACTTAAACATTTTCTGTGAGCTAGCATGTGTTCCATTTTGGTGAGTGATCTGGATGCAGCTGAAAAGAATGTATATTGTGCTTTTGTGGGGTGGAACACTCTGTAGGCATCCATTTGTTCAAAAACTTGGTTCAATTCTAGTATGTCATTGTTAACTTTTAGTCTAGATGATCTGTCTATTTGTGACAATGAGGTATTGATGTCCCCCACTACAACTGCATTAGAGCTTATTTGGTGTTTTATGTCCCTTAATATTTGTTTTGTATAGTTGGGGCATTAGTGTTTGGTGCATATATATTTATGATTGTCATTTCTTCCTCTTAGATTGTTTCCTTTACAAGGATTTAGTGACCTTCTTGATTTTCTTTTAATTAGTTTGGCTTGAAATTTACTTTGTCTGTGAATAAGTTAGCCAGCCCTGCTTTCTTCAGGGTTCCTGTCGCATGGAGAACTATTTTTCATCCATTCACTTTCAGTCTATGAGTTTCTTTTTGAATTAGGTGTGTTTCTTGTATATAGCATATTGTTTGATTTTGCTTCTTAATCTATTCTGCCAGTCTATTTCTTTTGATTGGTGAATTGAAGCCATTGATATTGATGGTTATACCTGATATGTATTGACTTATCGTTTTCATATTCTTGGTTCTTTTTTATTTTTCTCCCTCTCCCTTTAAATTCTTGCCTATTGCATTTGCCCTTTTAGGCCTTATGGAGTTTTCACCTTCATTATCTTTTTCTAGGGTATTTAAAAAAAATTTTTGGACCACTGATTTGGCTTTCATGAAGCTTCTCAGGTGTTCTTTGTCATGAAAGTATCTTATTTCTCCATCAATTTTGAAAGATAGTTTTTCAGGATACATCAGCCTAGGTTGGAGGTTGTTTTCTTTTAAAACTTGAAATAACACACTCCAGGCTTTCCCTGACTTGAGGGTTTGTGTTGATAAGTCTGCTGTGATTCGGAGAGGTTTTCCTTTGCACATAATTTGTTTATTTACTCTAACTGCTTACAACATTTTGTACTTCTGCTGGATTTCTGGGATCTTGACTATTACATGTCTAGGTGTAGATTTTTATTTTTTATCAGTTGGAGTCCTATATGCCTCACTTATCTGTATGTCAAGTTCTTTTGCTCCATTTGGCAAGTTTTCTATCATTAACTCTGTGAACTGGTTTTTTTAATGTTATTTTTGCTTTCTCCTGTTTTTTTGTCAACTCCTATCAATCTTATATTAGTCTTCTTTGTATCATCTAGGAGCTGTTAGATTTATTTCTCACGTTTTTTTACTATTTTAAAGAGATCTCTCTTTAGATTAAATGATTAAGTAGCTCACACCCAAAATATATATAAAATTTAAAGTGATATATACTAACATGTACATAAATTAATCATATAATTAATACCAAATAATGAATAACATCATTTTCTTGAACCATTCTTATTTTGACAAGTTCTCCCCTACAAACAAATATAACCTCAAAATAAGTCTTGACAATTTTCCAAGTTATAAAGATAAAATGTCTGATTTAAAAAATAAACTACATTTAACTATGGGTGCAATCAAGTGTTCTATGAGTTTTAATTATCAGAATCACCTGTGATATGAACATTTCTTATCCCAAAGGACAGTACAATCTTTTTGTGAACATGTGCTCAGAGATGTGAGTGAATTAGTAAATCCACGGTCATCAAAGTGCAATCTGCTGAGCAGCAGCAGCAGCAGCAGCAGCAGCAGCAGCAGCAGCAGCAAATTTTTGTCAGATTTGCAAATTCTTGGGCCACTGAGACCTACTCAGTCAGAAACGCAAGCTAAAACCAATCTTTCAGGTGTCACTGAGGCATGCTAAAATTTAACAATCACTCCCTCAAGTCCTATTTTTCCTTTGTTAAGACCAACGCACTGTAGAATATAGTTTCACAACCCCTCTGATAAAGCAGAACTGAGTGGAGGAAGAAACAGTTGGTACTGAAGAGGGCTCTATGTCGGTGAGGAGTCAGGTCACAGGTCTCTAACTATTAAAGTAATCTGTGTCTTTCCTACCAAAGAAATTAGTCTCTTTCTTAGAACCTCACACTGAAGGATTTCAAACAACTATACTACTTCCTAAAGTGCTCTGGGATCCCAAATACCACTTTAGGTTCAGTGATTTCCTACAAGGAGTCATGGGGCTGAGTACATAGTTGTACTCACAGCTATAATTTATTAAGGCAAAAGGACACAAAGCATAGTGAGCAGAGAGAAATTCACCTGGGGGCAAAGCCCAGGAGGAACCAGGTGTAGTTTCCCATAGGTCCTCTTCCTTTAAGCCATAAAGACATGCTGAATTCCTGGGAAATTTAGAGAGCCAGTGCTGGTGTTTTGCTGGGGCCAAACTTGTAGGCACCTTCTGCCTAACATATACAAACTTCCAGACTCTCAGCAGCAAAGAAGATTTTATCATAAACAAATTATTTCTTTAAGCAGTTTAGACACAATGAACTACTCTTGAATTCAAGTTTCCAGATGCCAGAGAAGGGCCAAAAATATAAGTAGACCTCTCAAAAGAAAGCAGCAGGTCTGCCATTTTAACTCTTTTCTACATTCTAAATTTCCTTTATCTGTAAAATACAGTGAGGTGCTATTTCATGTGGTTGTTGTAGAGTTTAATTACAGCTAAATGGATGCCCATTGAGTACATACACTCTTAAGTGAAATAAATAGGACACACATGTGTAAATACCAAATAGTTTCTCTGGTATGAGAAACTGAAAGTGTAAATGAGGACCAAAATCTATACTTGATAATATGAAATACGATGAAAAGGTCTAAAAGGATAGAGGAAGTGGGAGGGATAGGGGAAAGGCAAAAAGGGAAAAGAAAAATATGAGATAACAAATAAATTGAAACAATGTTTTTGTAAACAGGGAAAGGTGGGGGGGGGTAATGGGAGGGCTGGGGAATGGGGAAAAAGTAAGAACCAAGATAAGTCTTGTAAATATGCAAGATCCCAATGATGAATATAAATGGATTGTAAACCTAATATGTACCAATAAAAGAATTTAAGAGAAAAATAAATGAGATATATAACATATGAATATATTTTATGTTAACATAGCATATTTATATATACAAATATGTAGAACTGATAATACATGTGAATTATATAGAAGCCCTTAAGAAATGTTAGCTAAAGTTGATATTTCAGTTAAAGAGCATGCCCAATCACTATAATCAGACATTGGCAGCAAAGGATGGGGAATACTGTTAATGTTTGTCTCTTTCTGGAATCCATGACGTTGTCCATCACAGTAGATACTCCTTATATATTTGATGGTGATGATGATGGTAATGATTTCTACCAATCTAACCCCTTTATATTACCTTTCAAATCTTCCTGTGTGCACTTCCTTAGAAGTAGTGCAGTCTGGAGCCTGTCTCTAGCATGTTTCGCTACGTAGAAGACTTATTTCCCAAGGTCATTATTACAGTTTATTTCTAGATGTCCCCCTAAAGCCTCATGTGCTCATAGATGGGCTTTGGGGAGGAGATTGGATCATGAGGGTGTCACGTTCACTGGTGCGCTAGTCCACCGGAGACTTGTAGTTAAATGTGATTTGGGAAGTAAGCCTGGTTGAAGGAGGTGGGTCACTGGAGGTGGGGGCTAAAAAGGTCCTCTCTTGTTCCCTCTCTCTCTGCTTTCCACTACTATGCCATGAGCTGTCTTTCCTCTGTCATGTCCCTCTGCCATGCCTCCTTGCCTCAGAACCACCTATGAAGTGAAACCTCTACAAACTATGAGTCCAAATAAACCTTTCCTTTTTTTTTTAAGTTGTAGAAGTCAAGTATTGTGTCTCAGCATGAGAAGGTAATGCTGGATTTCTCTCCAAAGTTAAATGAAAGCGTGTATGTGTGTCTTGTTCCTTCTAACTTCTCCTCTATTTGACACAAGAAACCAGTGACTATGGTGCCCCACAATCCAGTCTCAAGACAGTCTTTTGCAATCTGTCAAACTGTTTAGGTGTCTAGTAACATTTTGTTCTTACCTCAATTATGCTACTTCATTCATTCCTCCAACAAGAACTGGTTCTTTGGTCCATGTGAGTTTGTTGCTATCCTCTGCAGACACATATGATCAAGGAGCTGCTGTTTTTTATTCATTCCTTATAAGATCATGCAAAAAGAAAAAAAGAAAAGATGTATCCTTCCATCTTATTTTCATGGCTGAGGACTCTATAACAAAGGACAAAGGAAATCTATACAAGTTTATGCAAAGTAAGTTTGATACAATATGGGAGATATTGGAAATGAAAACATAAAGCAACAGGTAAGCTTCAGGTTTTACTCTTTGTCTCTGTGTCTTCATAGATAAAGATGTTTCTTTCTTTGGGCATAAGGAGAGCACCTCTCCTATGAAGATCATGCAAGTTTTTCAAGGAAGAAGGGCAGGAAAAGGTTGGATAGTAAACCCTCCCTTTCACCCCACCACTCTAGACCTGCTTTGGGGAGGGAGGGCGAGGGGAAGGTGAAAGTGGTCCTGCTTTCACCATTTCTCCAATGCCAGAGTGCTGTATTCTGGAGCAGCACGCCCTGAACCTCGCCAGTCCTATGTTACATTATTATATGCCTGTGCTTTTGGCTTCTACAGTGCACTTTGATTACTTTGAAGACAAGATGGTGTCATATCTCTCTATATGTAATACCCTACTGAAACTTAACAGATATTTGCTAAAGAGGATCTGAACTTTCTTCCTACTTATGAGTTGAAACACATTTGAATCCCAAAATTCTGAATTTTGGTCTCCATTGTGGACAAATGTCTCTTGCACCAGTGGTTTAAATAAGACAAGAAATAAAGAAAAACAAACTGAACAAATATAGAAATAAAATAAAGAAAAAAATTAATGAAATGTGTACATTAATCTTCATGCAATAAAAAATTCAGGATGCTGTGCATAGCAATGGTATCCATGCCCTGATGGGTGGAGTATTAGTTTTGCTCAGTGTGAATGACTTGTCATCAAGCTCGGCAACTACATTTACACAGGCAATATGAAAATGTTTTCAAAACATGCAAAGCGATACAAAACTACTGAATCAAAAGCTTATGAAGCTTAAAGAGAAATCCACATTGCACTTTTATTCATGTTTTAAATTTGTTTAAAGGCCTCTAGTGCTAACATTTCCTTCATGAATACACAGGAATATATGTACATCTTTTTATTCACTCTTGAAATAGTTTAGGCTTATAGTAAATAATAAAATCAAGCTTCTGTTGTTTGAATTGGACAAAAAAAACCAGTGAATATGGTGCTTCAAATTCAAAACTACATCTTCAAATTTGAATAATGATTTCATTTTCAGCTATGAAGAGTTGACTGTGTTGTTATCAAAGGCCACGAGGTGGCAGTGGTATACCACAGTATAAGCAGTGGTTCTTCCTGCATGAAAATTTTTGAAGAGCAAAAAGTTGAGACCTTTTAGAATGTGTAAAATGAAGTATTATTTAAAAATATATAGATGGAATGCAATTAAATGACCTTTACTAAAAACAAAACATTTTATTGTGTATGTATTCGACAGGCTTAGACTTCTTCAGAGTGGCTAAGAACACGAACTATATAGAGACACAGGATTGACCTTTTTTCTCCAGTATGCGGCAATAAATTCATCCAGGGCAGACTGCTAGAACTCTTTAACTTTTACTTCCAAATTCATACACACTGTTGTCATAATACCTATACATACAATTTGTTAAATAAGAGGATGTTTTCAAATGGTTTATGCTGCACCTTACTCAATAAATGCTAATTCTAATAATACAAATTTGTTATTAAATTCAAAATCTCTGTAGATGGAAAAGAGTTTAAATAAAAAGGAGCCACACTGACCTTAAAGGAGAGACAAAAAGAAGTATAAAGGACAGAAAAGAAGAAGGATACAACAGGTATTTTCCAAAAGAAGCAGATGTACAGAGTGAAAAACCTCATCACTTTTCAAGCTGTGAAGGCCAGAGTGGGTACTTTGCTTCTGGTGTTGATTAGCAACTTTGAAAATGACTTCTTACTTTTCATTCTAGGAAGACTCAAAGAAAGAACCATTATTATATGTTATTTAGCAATTATTTGTCAATTAGAACTCATAGTATTTCCAGAGCCAATATGTGTTTACAAGTTAATACATTTGAAGTACTTACCAAATAATAGGGGTTCAGCCTTGCTATTTCTCTTCACAGATTTTATGAAAGCCTGCAACAACTTGCTGTACTAAAGTCTGATTGAGTTTTCTCAGAAGTCTTAACATGTACAGATCTAGCCAAACCCATTTTATTTCTCCATGTAAATGTTAATGTTGTAGCTCCTGAAACTTTAAAAACTTTTGTCAAAGCCTATAAATAGCCTTCAGGCTTCAATTCATCCTGTGAGTAAGATGTTAACTGAGGGTTGGGAGAACAGCACAAGGCAGTCTGAGAAATTAGCAGGCACCACAGAGAGGATGACTCCACAAAGTGGAAACACGAGCTCGATGTACACCTAGATGGATGTGAAATAGGCAGAAAAGGGCTAAAGGTGTAGGGGAAGTGGGAAGGGTAGGGGAAAGGGAATAAGGGAAAAGAAAATGGGAAGGGTAGGAGAAAATGAAAACATGGAAACAAAGTGTTTGTAAATGGGGAGGGGAGGAGGGGGTGAAGGGAGGGTAGGAGAAAATGAAAACATGGAAACAAAGTGTTTGTAAATGGGGAGGGGAGGAGGGGGTGAAGGGAGGGCAGGGACAAGGGGAAAAAATGAGAACCAAGACCTGTCATGTAGAGGTACAAGATCCCAGTGATGAATGTAACTGTACTGTATACCTAAAATGTACCAATAAACTCGATGAGGAAAAAAAAAAAAGAAGAGAACTCTTTCAAAGTTGTGTCTTTTTTAAAACAGAAGTTTAAGAGAATAAAATTAAGGAGTAAGATATGTTTTAAAAAGTCAAGTGGTATCAAGATTAATTGATGAGTATCAATGTTGACCAGGCAGGTGCTATTACATGTTATGGTAATGAATACTAACCACAGCAGTGTGGAAGACATTCTGTATGTCTTTCTGTCTAGTACATGAACAGAATGTCCAGGGCTTAGAATGACAGGGTTCCATACTAGTGCAAATAAAGATAAAAATAAATAGGAGGTACTGAAGGGAGAAGTTCAAATAATCCCTCATTTACCAAGGGAAGGTAAGTCTCGGAGTACTGTTCTGGTCTCTCCTCATTTCCTATATCTATCTTCTTTGTTAAAGGTAGCAAAATATTTAGAAATATAAAAAACTTGGTTGATATATTGTACAGTTGATTATTTTATGAATGAAGAGACAGACTTTGAGTTGTTCCAATGTGCATAGGTTGTTCATGGCACAATATGACTAAGTCCTAAAACCATATTTCTTTGATTTTACTACTCTTGACTCCAGAAAAACTCACAACTACATTTTAATTTGTAAGTTTTAATCCTTTTAATTGTTTATCTCTCTACAGATACCAAAGAGTTGCTGATTCTAAAAAGCAAGCAAAACATAAAATGAAAATCCTATTTGTGAATCCAAATTAAGAGGATACCATTTTCAGACAGTTTTAGAGACCTGGAGGGATTCCTGTTTTTTCCATTATGCAGGAAAAAACAGAAAACAGGATAAACAGTCTAAAATACCTCAAAAATGCTATGTAGCTGCCGCTGGTCCTGAGAACCAAACTGAGAGCATAATGGAATAACAGGCCGCTCTAGGGGAAAGTGAGGGGAAAGCCAACCACTTAACTGAATTGGCCACCTTTTCACTTTGTCTTTCATCCCAGGATGGGAGAAGGTGGTTCAGATGTCTCCATTATGTTGCTCCCTCCTGCTGGCCTTAAAAGGTCAAGGTTTCTCATTAATTTAATGGGAAGCTGTGAAGACTTTACCATTCTTGCCACGAAATGCACAATGGTCAGCACTGTCTGTCACTGCCGATTTATTACTGTTTGATAGCGAAATTGTTCTGAACTTGGAACACCTTATGTAATCTATTCTTATTTGGTACACTTTGGATAGTGGCATTTCAGTATGAGACACACACACATTTTAAATGTCAAATAATAAAACTAAGGCAATGATTTTTAAAATTATCTTCTTCAAAAACATTTTTTGGAATATAATCCAGGGCCATTAAACTGTAGTAGAGAAACTGAGCTTTCTTTTTAAGGTTGCAGTCAATACCCCACCTTGCCATTTACTGATTAAATGCTAAAGGACACTTACAAAATGTACCTATTTTCTTAGAGATGTTATTATAATTCAAAGTCAAATGTTTTCTGTAACTGGCTGGTTAACATCACTTAAGGAGAAGAAATGTTAGGACTGAGAAAAGGTAAGCTGTTGGGCACAGGTAACAGCCACTGCACTTAGAGTTGCATGGATTGCAGGTCATATACTCCTTAGTTGGCAAAGTGCTTTCCACAGTATCTGATTTCTCAGTTGGAACCATTTTGAGATTGGTTCACCTGGGAGACTAAAGGGTTAAACTAAATTGCTCTTAAATCTTTGAGTTCTTTTGGAGATTAAGAGGCTGCAAGTGCGTGCGTGTGTGCGTGTGTGTGTGTGTGTGTGTGTGTGTGTGTGTGTGTCTGTGTGTGTGTTTAGAATGCCTGGTTGGACCATGTTCTGTAAAGAGGATGCTATTTGAAACGGTGGAGTAAAATCAGCATGGAGGAAGGTAGCCCTGATACAATGGGGAAAAAAATATAACTCTTTCCATGATAGCTAACTTTATTACTTGAATCTTAGATTTCTCAAGTATATATAAGTAAAAACATAAACATAATCTTCCAAGAAATTATTGGACTAAATGTGGTAGGGTATATAAAGTAGCCATCAGGGCGAGTCACTCATATTTAGTGTTCAGTAAACATTTAAACCAATTTACCAACCTTTTAAAGCAATGAAAGCAATTTGTAGTTTAAACTAACTCTGAAGTTAAAGGCGAGCATGGGGTAAGAAAGCAAGACGTGAGGAAAGCTTAAGTTCAATTTGACACATTGATTTTATAGGCCAGTAAAAGTAGTATCTTTCCCTCTTCTCTTGCAAAGCTCTTGGCTGAGCAATCTATGACAACAGCCAGATTAACGAGTGAAAAAATATAAATTTGTGTAAGGCAAGTTTTACCCGATATAGGAGCCTCCGAAATAGAGACCTAGAGAAAGGTCCATGGACCTTTCCTCCATAGAAGTGTTGTATATTTGTATGTGCAGAGATGTTGAAGAACAAACAGTCACATAAACATGAGATGCAAGGAAGGAGGTGTGACCTCATGGCAATACGCGGAGGGAGCCTAGCAAGACCACCTGTTCAGATTCTTCTTTGTGCCCCTGTGACTTCAGACATCAGGACCAATTTTTCCTCCAGGTACAGGGAGGGCACTCAAGAAGGAGAGTTTCATGACCTGCTTCAGAAGTTTGGCTAGGTTTTATGGCATGCTTGGGAAAAGAAGGTCAGAGAATTCTTTCTAAATTTTGGGACCTGCTTTACGAGAGCAGGGTGGATAGGTGTGAATGACCTTCCTGGTTCTATTTTCTCAAATGTCAAAGTGTCCTACATGACAGTCATATGTCAGGACCCATCAGTTACAAAACCTTAAAAAAAATTACTGATGCATCACTGTCTTATTTGTCCAGAAAATAAAATGCATTTTAATAAAGTTGACAAATCATAAAGCCATTTAACTCTATGACTCCTAGACATATATCTTACTTTAGACTATCCTAACCTTAGGACTTTCTAGCATATGAAAGGAACAGCTGCCGAAGACACCAAAAAAAAAAAACGTCTAAAAGCAATGTATTTTAATGGAAAGTGTTCTTTTGACAAAATTTGGATCATTACCTTTTTTTTCCCCCTTTTGTGCTGTGGTTGGACGCAAGATGGTTTTCATTTGTCTTGTATTTTCTGCATATAATTGATCTGCGGCAAATAGAATTCCAGGAGAGAATGTTTTCTTAGGCTTTTACTCTATTCATACAGTAGGATAAGACATCAAATAAGCAATTTTGAGATCTATTTGATTATTATTCTTCACAAAGTTTTGCCACGTGAGGGGACAGTAAGAGAACATGGATTCCCTTGGTTTTTAGAGAATAAACAAAAATATATTCTCCAGCAAATGTAGGCAGCCTCGCCTGTCTGCTACTAGTGAGGCTCTTGGGAAACATTACCGAGTATGACACATTGTCCTTGGGGAGCTCCCACTTTAATGCTTGTTTATCGAGCCACTATAACAATTTATAAGGCTTATTCTTTAGTCAAGACAATTAAAAGGAATCTATGATCGAGTGTAGGTTTCATGCTTTTAAATGGTAAAATTCTGCAGTGTAATAAACAAAGTTATTGGAAGATCAAGGAGAAATATTTTTCTCTTAATAGATGCTTGCTTATATATTTCTACCTTTGCAGGAATTTCACTTTAGCTTAGGGATTTCTGTGTTCCTTTTTTTCCCCTTCAGTCATTCTTTCCCTCAACTTGAAGTTCACAAAGATAGAGTATTACTGGAATACGCTGGAACACAATGATTTCCAGCAGGTTTAATGTTTTTGTTTTAAATTTTGGCTCTTTGATCCATTTTGGTTTTAACTGAGTATATGGTAAGAAATAAGTGCCCAGTTGCAGTCTTCTGCAAATATATAACCAGTTTTCCCAGCACCACTTGTTGAATAGGCTAGCTTTCCTCCAACATTTGCTTTTGGCCCCTTTGTCAATGATCAAACAGCTGAATGTGTCTGGGGTGTTTTTGTTTCCTCTATTCTGTTCCATTGATCCACATATCTGCTTTCTTTCTAGTATTGTGCCATCTTTATCACTATTGCTTTGTAGTATATCTTGAAGCCTCCTGCTTTCCTCTTGTTGCCCAAAGTTGGTTTTATATTCTGGATCTCTTCTAGTTCCCTATGAATTTTAGATTTTTTTTTTTTAGATTTGTAGAGTATGCTGTTGATATTTTAACTGAATCTATAATAGCTTTAAGAGTATGGCCATTTTGTTAATATCAGTTTTGCTTATCCAGGAGCAGGGGTACTTTGCCTCACTCAAAGTACCTGACGTCTTCTTCACTCTCCTTTTGCAAAGTACTGTAGTTTTGGTCTTTCACTTCCTTGGTTAGGTTACTTCCTAGGTATTTCAATTTTTGATGCTATCACGAATGGCATTGTTTTCATAATTTCCTTGTCATCAACTCCACTGATGGTGTTCACAAATGCTAATGATTTTTGTGTGTTGATCTTATATCCTGCTACAGAGTAGAGGTCAATTATTAATTCAAGAGATTTTTTGGCAGAGCTTTTTGTGTCTTCTATGTAGAATATCATGTCATCAGAAAATAATGGTAATTTGAGTCCTTACTTTTCATATATATTTACATATATCCTTTTTAGGGGGAATGATTTTAGTTTTCCCCCAATTAGTATGATGCTGGCTATTTGTTGTCATAAATAGCTTTTATTGAGTTCAGGTATGGCCCTTCAATACCTGTTTTCTTCAGGATGTTTATCATTAAGGGGTGTTACATTTTACCGAAAGCCTCTTCTATGTCTGTTGATACAATTTTGTGTGTTTTTTAACCTTGCTTCTGTTTATGTGATGTAATACAATTAATTATTGACATACATATGTAGAACTGTCCTTGCAACTGTGGGATGAAACCTACTTGATCAGGTTGTATGATTTTTTTGTTTGTTTGTTTTAGTAGTGGGGATCAAACTCAGGACCCTGCACCTGCAAAGCAGGTGGTGGCACCACTGAGCTAAATCTCTGGCCCCTGTATGATTTTTTTAAAAATTAAATTTATGGATTCAATTTAGGTACACAAAAACAGTTACATTCATCATTGGGATAGTATATCTTACAAGACTTATCTTGGTTTTTATTTTTTCTCCATTCTCCTGCCCTGCCTTCTCTCCCTCCATTCTTTCTTATTTACAAAGATTTTGTTTCCATGTTTTTATTTTTCTAATTTTTTCTTTTTCCTTCTTATTTTCCCCTACCCCTCCCACTTCCTCTACTCCTTTAGACCTTTTCTTCCTATTATACAATTCAATTATACATTTTGATCCTTATTTACACTTTCAGTTTTTCGTATCAGAGAAACTATTCAGTATTCACACATGTGTGTCTTATTAACTTCATTTAAGTGTATGGCTTCAATGTGCATCCATTTAGCTATAAATGTCTCTAGTTTCTCATTCTTCATAGCTGAGTAGTACTCCATTTTATAAAAAAAAAAACACATCTTTTTATCCAGTCTCCATTTGATGGGAACTGGGCTGTTTCCAAATTTTAGCTATTACCAACTGTACTGCTATAAACATGGTTGGGCACATATCACTATGGTATGATTCTTTTAATTCTTTTGGGAACACATCCAGCAGAATAGCCGGGTCAAATGGGCTTTCTAATCCTAATTGTTTGAGGTATCTTCATATTGATTTCATAGTGGTGGCACCAGTCTGCACTCCCACTAATAATGAAGAAGAGTTCCTTTCTTCCCACAACCCTGCCAACATTTGTTACTGGTTGATTTCTTGATAGCACCCATTCTCTTTGGGGTGAGATGGAATCTCAGTGTTGTTTTCACCTGCATTTCTTGAATGACCAATGATGTTGAACATTTTTTCATATATTTATCTGCTGCTTTTACTTTGTCTGAGAAATGTCTGTTTTTTTCAGATGCCCATTTTTGAATTGGGTCTTTATATTTGGGGGTGTGATTTTTTTTGAATTCTTTATATATTCTTGAGAGTAGAACTTTGGGGTCCTGGTGCATGAAATATTGTTTTTCATCCTTACATTTTTAGATTATGAATATCTTTTGGATTAGATAAGTTTCTTGTGTGCAATATACTGTTAGATTCTGATGTTTGACTCAGTCTACTAATCTGTGTCTTTTAATTGGACAGTTCAAGTTGTTATTGTTGAAATATATTACTGAGATGTGTTATTTAGTATCATTGTCTTTATCTGTTAACAAATTTGTTTTTCTTCTCTTGACATTTGTTGTTGATGTTTATCCATTGATCTTACTTCAGTTTTCATTTCCTCTGTGTTTTCAGCTGTGTCAGGGATTTCATTGTTTCTGTCAAGAATATTCTTCAGTATTTTCTCAAGTTTATCACTCAGATCTTTTGAACTGTTCTTTTTCGTGGAAATACCTTGTTTCTCCATCTATTTTGAAGGATAGCTTTGCTAGATAAGTTAATCTTTGTTGGACGTTATTTGCTTTTAGGACTTTAAATATTTTACTCCAGGCGGTTCTGGTCTTTAGGATCTCTGGAGCGAATGCTGCTATGATTCTAATTGGTTTACCTTTATATGTGACTTTTGGTTTTCTCTGACTTCTCTTAAAATTCTTCTTTTTTGCAGGATACTGGTGATTTAATAAAGATATGCCTTAGTGAGCTTCTTTTTTGGGTCATATTTATTTGGTGTTCTGTAAGCATTTAGTTGTATTTTAAATTCTTCTCATTTTGGGGAAATTTTCTTTAGTGATTTCTGTAAACATGTTAATAAACCCATCTGTGTGTTACCTTCTAGTATTTATTTCTCTAACTCCACTTTGCTTTAGAATGGTCTTCTTATTTTCCTCTCGTAGATGCTGGATAATCTTCTCTCGTTCTCTTTTTGTTACTTCTTTGTGCACTTCATTGATTTATTTTTAAATTTCAGGTATTTCTGTCTGACTTTTTTTGAGGATTCTATCACATTGAATCTATCATTCTAATTAATTTTTAAAGAAAACGGAAGTGGCTTTGGGAAGCTAAGTACAGAAAGCTAAAAACTTGGGAGGGAGAGTTTATATATTTGGAAAAAATAAAGAAATGTAATACCTTCAAGGTTTTGAGGTGAAGAAGCTAGGTAAGGAGTTGAGACAAAGGAGAGAATCTAGACACTTGAGCCAATGAAAGAAAATATACACAAAAGCAAACACTTAATAACCACACAAAAATTAAAAGAATCTAACATAACCTCGTTACTAAATAAATTAAGAAGCAAACACAAACTGAAATTACGACATTATCCAGTGGGAACATAGTTTAAATATTCCAATGAGCGAGTTCACGTGTGGCGCACACTATCTTCTTTGCCACACCCTTGTAACTGCCCTGATCCTTAATACTGAGGCTCACTCAGACTCAGAACTTCTTTGTGCCAGGTTGCACTCATTCTTGCAGAGTCTGATCCAATCTAGATTTTTGAGCCACAGGAACTGTTGCTGTTCTTCTCACTGATTGCAATGGTGGGTTTGGCAGCCATTCACTGGCATGAAATTGTCCACTGAATCAGGAGCACGCCTATACAATCAAATCAGCTATAATAGTAAAAAGCTGATCAGTTACAATGGTACGTATCAGAGCAAGTTGAGAAGTAACATACCATTAGACCCAATTTTGGATCTCCCTTAAGCCTAGAGAAGAAATGTATGATTATAGTATAAGTAAGCATCATAACAGTTCAAATATTGATTTCCAGTTAATATGCACTAAATATGATAGCTATATCTCCTCTAATGTAAGAATCAGTTCTCTAAAGTCTAGGGGGTTGGGAACTAGGAATGCCAGAGTAGGGGACACAAAAATGATTTTTTTAAGGTCTTTTGTTATGTGGTATGGGAAGGAGGAAGTAGGAGAGGTGGCATAGGATCCTAATGGTGCTGGGGATATGTTATATATTTAGGTGGGGATAACAGGGAAAACTTGGTAAAAAATTGGTGGTGAGAAATTGAGAGTGAAAATGAGGGAAGAGAAAAAAGAAAGGAAAGAATAAAGAAGGGAAGGAAGAATGTGAAGAATAACAATAAAGAATATAAATTTTAAAAAGCAGGAAGGATGAGCGCTGCTCTAGTTTTATATTGTCAAATTATAGAGTGATTAACTCTGAAGAGTAGGGTGTGAATTAAAGCAGGGCACAGCAACATGAGGGAATTTTGCCCCTATATCAGAGGGTCTCCTTGTTCTTTGTTTGTTGGGAAAGCATTCTTTTCTTCTAACTCTGTCTGCCTCTTATGAGGTTAGCTAAGGCACTGCCTGCATTGTACTTGGCTTGCTCTTTGAATCTAATGGAAACTGGGGGCAAATTATGAAGAACAATCTCACCTTTGTTAGTTCCAGATCAGTAACTCCCTCCCAGTACCTCCTGCCATTGTACTGACACTTATTTTCACTTCAGTCAGCATGCAAACTGTGAATGGCCAGCAATTCTCTCAGTGCCATCTTGGTTACAATATATTCTGCAGAAAGTTTTTACTTTCACACAATAATTTGTGATACTAGATGGCTCTTTAGACCCAGATATGATAGAAATGAAACAGGGCCAAATATTGCAAGCACATGCACAGGTAAAGCTTTATTGGTTGTCAGGGAGAAGGGGCTCCAGCTGAAGGGAGCCAGCAATTAGTTAAGAGAGAGTAACCACGGGGCTGCTCACAGAACAAAGAGAGCAGCAGATCTTTACTGATTGGCTGGCTTAGGGCCAAAGTCCAGTAATGTCCGTTCATGGAAGAGGGATGGTTTCAAAAGCTGTTTCTTCTTGTGGTGGACTCTGACCACTAGGTAGTCATGGTCAATTTGTCTTTAGAGGATGTTGAATTTTTGTGTATCTGGTGCTGTCTTCCTCACAGAACATCCTGGCTTTGTACTTGATGGTTGAACAGGCAGTTAACGTCACTGAAGAATTCTTGAGTTAGTCTTACTGCTGGTATTATCTCATCATCCTGCATGAATAGCCTGGCTTTATGATAGGGCTTAAGGACTTTCAGTGCTTGAGCTGCTGAAAAGGCACAGGGTGGAGCACAGTGAACACATACCAGCTCCAATGGGCAATATAGGCCAAGCTAACCTTGTGTCATGGTCTTGGACAGAACGTTTCTTACATGATCATGTCTATGCACAGAGATGACTGGAATCTGACTCAATGGTTGAGGCAGAAAAAGGGACAGACACAATTTGAAAACTGAGATGCCAAGCCTTTTATCCCATTTTAGCCAACTATCAGATTTCTGCGGGTCCAAGTAAGGGGTTAGTGTTTTCAGTGAAAATGACCTTCACATCCTCAGAAAGTAACCCAGGCATCTGTTATCACAGCCCACACGTCAGAGGTGTTATAACAAAGCCAGTGGAAAACTAACAAAGTACTTCCCAGCCTTGTGACTTCACAAATTAGTAATTTCAAGTTAGAGCAAATGAAGGTAGACTATTTACTGCTTTTTTCCACTGTAACAATTTCCTGTAAACATTTTGTAGTTTTATCAAGGACTCTTGACGGATTTTTTGGAAACATGTAATGGTGCTACAAAGGGAAACACTTCACTGATCTAGGGGTTTGCTTTCATTATCTTAGGCTTCTGTCCCATCTCTGTCTCACCAAGGTGGTCCCTAACTCTTGCGTTTCCTTCCTTGATTTTTAAGTGCTAATGCACTTTCCACATTTTTGGAATGCCTTTGGTTACCCTATTGAGAATTTGAGAGAGTAATTTAGATGCAAAGATACAGAGCAAAGGTATATCTTTTAATCTTTAAATTATAGTAGGTTATTATAAAGCATTACACAATAGCACCCTGGCATATTAATAAGCAATATTGATATATATTTTAATTTTCTAGTTCTCAAATTCTGCTGTACAGGCAAACTACATTGGGGATGACTTTACTAATGGTAATTCTCAAGCTCTCCCTGAAAGGTTCTCATTTAGAAGGTATCTTAAAGGGCATGGAAGTATGTATTTTAAACTTCTTTGTGTGCAATTTTTATGACCAAATAGATTTTGGAATCACTGCTCTAATCTAGAATGGCCAAACCCTTTGTAACCATGACCTTATTATTCTATTTTTTAAAATCTTAGGACTTTGCTCCCATACCAAGTCTTAAAAATAATACAGCATATTTAAAGCTTTTCT
Source organism: Fukomys damarensis (assembly GCF_012274545.1). NCBI lineage: Eukaryota > Metazoa > Chordata > Mammalia > Rodentia > Bathyergidae > Fukomys > Fukomys damarensis. The sequence goes on from NW_022900936.1 coordinate 25,353,201, forward strand.
ATGAGAGAAAATAATTTTTTTTCTTTTAGAGTCTTACGACAATTGTAGAGATAACTGGAGACACCCTGAAGTGTGGCAACCAGAAAATATTGCTGTTATCAGTAGGGTGGTTATAGCTACATTTGAATAGGGCTGATTTGAAAATGAGATAGTAATCCCTGACAAATTCTTCGCGGGAGTTCTCAGATCTGGAGAACTAGTTTCATCATGTGTTTTGAATAGTTGGGAAAATCCTATTGTTTTTTTTTTAAGATGATAGTATGAAATGGATGGGAAAAAATGAACCGGAACAGCTGGAGACTCTGTGAGTGCTCTCCTGATCAGGATGCTCCATGCCCACTGGAAATGAATTTATGAGACTTTTTAAATAAAAATGTTTCACTTCATGAATACATTTTTATAAGTATTATTTGGAAATCTGAGTCCTGGTTTATCTTCTGGGATGACAAATATAAATAGGTGTATTGCTACATTTTTAAAATTGTTTATTGGTACATTTTAAGTGTACAATACACTTACATTTATCTTTGGGATTTTGTACCTTTACATATCTTACCTTGGTTTTTATATTTTCCCCATTCCCCAGCCCTCCCTTTATCCCCTCCACCCTTCCCTGTTTACAAAGATTTTATTTCCCCTTTTTTCCTTTTCTCATGTTTTTTTCTTTTCCCTTTTTCCCTTTTCTCTACCCCTCCCACTTTCTCTACTCTTTTAGACCTTTTCTTCCCATTACACAATATCAATTATACATTTTGTTCCTTATTTACACTTTTAGTTTTTCACACCAGAGACACTATTCAGTATTTACTCATGTGTCTTATTAATTTCACTTGAGAGTATGGCCTCAATGTGTATCCACTTAGCTATAAATGCCTCTAGTTTTTTGTTCTTTATTGCTGAGTAGCACTCCATTTTATAAGGTCCCTGTGTAATTCTGTGCTAACTAAGCAACAACACCCACATCTAAGTGGTCTGAGTGACTGCACAGACAAATGCAGGTTTTTCTTTTAAATTGAGTTTATTGGTACATTTTAGGTATACAGCACAGTTACATTCATTATTAGGATCTTGTACCTCTACATGACAGGTCTTGGTTCTTATTTCTTCCCCTTGTCCCTGCCCCCCTTCACCCCTTCCTCCCCTCCACATTTACAGATACTTTATTTCCATTTTTTCATTTTCTCATATTTTTTATTTTCCCTTATTACCTTTCCCCTACCCTTCCCACATTCCTATACCTTTAGCCCTTTTCTTCCTATTTTTTCGTTAGATTTACCACTCCCTGAGGCACTTTAAATCTCCCTGTAGCCAGTCTCTGATTTCTTCTTTCATTTTGCTTATAAGTGCAACTTGGTAACCAAAGCAGAAAGCACTTGTAAGGTTTAGGGGTTTACAACATCACCTTTCAGGGCAACATTTAGCAGGAAAATCCTTTGTGTAGATCATTACATCCCCATCAAGATAAGAATTTTAAATTTTTATTAAATCTGATTATAAGAGTTATGCATACATGATAGGTAGTAAAAGCTATTTAGACATAAATATGTGAAATATAAGTGTATGAAGAGTTCATAGGACAGTGGCAACATGTTTCAGATCTTGCTCAATGTTTGAAAATGACTAAGTTTTCCTAAGGCACAAAGTGTGCCTTCACACAACTGTATGCACACGCACACACACACACAGCACATGTACACAATGTACTATGATAGTATATTTGTTTTTTATGCTGCACAGCAGATTACCACACAGTGAGTGACTTACAACCATAAAAATTTATTATCAAGAATCTGGCATGTTTTTGTTGGATTCCTGCTCACTGGGTCATGGCTGAAACCAAGCTACGAGCTGGCTGTTTTCTCATCTGGAATTTCAGCAAGTGAAATCACTTCCCAGATCCCTCAGGTTCTTTCTTTTCTTGCAGTTATATGACCAGGTATCCATTTTCTTACGTATTGTTTCTGGGAAACCCTGTTAATTGCTATTAGCAGCTATCTATAGCCCAGAGGCTCCCTGCATAAGCCCTACAACAACATGACCATATTGTCAAGGTTTCCTTTAATGGCTCATTTGATTAGGTTAGTCTCACCCCAAATGATTGCTCTTCTTATTAACTCAAAGCCAACTGATTAGGCACCTTAATTATGCACTATCTGTAGAATTCTCTCAGCTTTGCATATAATGTAACTATATCAAGAGATTATAACATAGCTTCACAGTCACGGACTTTGCCTATATTTCAGGAGGATAATATAAAAGACATATGCGCCAGGGGAATGGGTACTTGGGAGAAACATTTGGAATTCTGCCTATCATAAGTACATTAGTATTTGTGGCCTGTCTTATTTCAAATAACATGACTAACGGTTTATATAAATGGAAACTTATTTATTATTTTACTGTAGCTGTAACCATTGGTCTGGAGCTCCTAGGTTACCACTTATGATCCCTCTTGGCTTTGACTGTTAAGGATCTTATTTCGCTTTAGGTATTTGTGAACATCACCATGGAATATGCTCAAGCCCCAGGAATTGACCTGAAGTCAAAGTGTTCAGTAATTGTTGAACACTGGCCAGCTGATACAGGCAAAGTCTGTGCTCCTATGTAGCAGGGAGGGGAAAGATAAATGGAAATATCTTCAGAAATAGCTGTTGGTCCATAAATTTCACATACTTGTTGGGTGGCCAGAGCCTGCTAGGTAGTAGAGAAAACAGAAGAGAAAAATCCTGTCTACCTGATTTTTTGCTGTAATTCCAGGATCAGTAGATCCTCTTGTTAGATGTTAAATCCCCTTGAACTTACTGAGTGAGGTAAAAAGGACACATCTTATTGCCAGAAGGCCCCAGGTGCTGAAAGAGTCAATGAAGATATATTTTCCTAGAATCCTCAAACTTAGACTATATTTCTTCAGAGGAACTAGATTTTAAAAAATGTTTAGGCCACTAGTCAATCTAAAAACTCTGAATGGAGAAAACAGATGATAGAGTATGTACTCAGCATGTGCAAGGCCCTGGGGGCAGGCAGAACAGTTTCATGTATGTATGTATCATGTATCTATGATGTTTTTCCTTTCAAGATGTGGTTTAGGTATTTGCGCCAGCAGATTGTGTTACTGTAGCAAAATACCTGAGGTAATCAATTTAAAAGAAGGACATGTTTGTTCTGACTCACAGTTTTGCCTGTTTCAGTGCATGCCCAGATGGCACTGCTGCTCTGGGACTGTGGCGACCCTAGCACATCATGATGAGTGGTGCATGAAGAAGGAAAGTGCTCAACTCATGGCCAGGAGTTTTCATTTGACCCAGCTATTCCCCTGCTGGGGATCTTCCCAAAAGAATTAAAAGCATCATACCATAGCAATATATGTGGACCCATGTTTATAGTGGCTCAGTTTGTAATAGCTAAATCTTGGAAACAGCCCAAAGGCCCATCAACTGGTGCCTGGATAAAGATTTTTTTTCTTTTTTAGTAAAAAGGAGTACCACTCAGGCATAAAGAATGATAAACTAGAGACATTTACTGCTAAGTGGATGCACAATGAGACCATACTCTTAAGTGAAATAAATAGGACACACATGTATAAATACTGAATCATTTCTCTGATGTGAGAAACTGAGAGTGTAAATGAGGACCAAAATGTGTAATAGATAATGTGAAATAGGGAGAAAAAGTCCAAAGGGGAATGGGGGGAGAAAAAATATGAGAAAAGAAGAAAAAAATGGAAACAAAGCCTTTGTAAATAGGGAGGGGGAGGGGATGAAGAGGGCAAGGGGAATCGGTAAAAAAGAAGAACCAAGATATATCATGTACGGGTACAAACTCCCAATGATGAATGTCATCATGTTTACCTAAAATGTACCAATGAACTTAACAAAAAACAAAAATGAAAAAGAGTGCATGACTCCATAATCCCCTTTGACAGCACAATGTTATGACCCAAAACCTCCCTCTGGGCCTGATGTATTAAATCTTCCACCACCTCCCGATTAGGCCACAGGTATAGGGAAATGCCTTTAACACTTAGGCCTTTGGGGGGCATTCTAAACAAATCTATAGCACTACTCCACCAAATGAATAGAGCTGGCCAGAAGAGCACTCCAATTTGAACTGTGCAGAGATGCTAACTTACCTTCTGAAATCATTTGCTTGGGTAAGAGTTAATGTGGCTCGGGATTTAGCTGAGTGGTTCCACTGCCTGCCTTGCAAATGCAGGGACCCAAGTTCGATCCCCGGCACCCCCCCAAAAAAAAGAGTTAATGATTGTGTGACTGTGGCAAACAACTTGGTGCCTCATACCAAACATCTTTGGTAAGAAACCAAACATCATGTCATCTTGCCATGTAGCTAGATATGTATTTAAAAGAACTGAAAACTGCTATTCAAACACATGTGCATGAATAGTTATAGCAACTTTATTCATTATTTTTTTTCAGCTTTAATTGAGTTTATTGGTACATTTTAGGGATACAGTACAGTTACATTCATTGTTGGGATCTTGTACCTCTACATGACAGGTCTTGATTCTCATTTTTTCCCCTTACCCCTGCCCTCCCTTCAAAAATATGGACACAATTGAAATGTCCATCTATTTAGTAGTGGATACAGACTGTAGTATTATATTTATGCAGTAGAGCTCTGTTTGATCTTATAGAGGCACAGTTTGTAATAGCTAAATCTTGGAAACAGCCTAAATGAACATCAATTTCTGAATGGATAAAGAATATATGAGTTTTTAAAAAATAAAATGGGGAGTACTACTCAGCTGCAAAGAAGGATAAACCTGAGATATTTATAGCTAAATAAACTCACCTTGAGGCAATACTCTTAAGTAAATCAGGCACAATGTGTAAATACTGCATTGGTTTTCTGATGTGAGAAACTGAAAGTGTAAATGAGGACCAAAATGTATCAGATATTGTAAAATAGGGAGAAAATATCCAAATGTGTAGAGGAACTAGGGAGGGGGTGGAGGAAAGGAAGGAAGAGAAAGGAAAAAATGAGAAAAGAATTTTAAAATGGAGACAAAGCTTTTTAAATGAGCAGAAGAGAGATTGAAGGGAGGATAGGGGATAGGGAAAAAGTAAGAATCAAGATACATCATGTATGGGTATAAATTCCTTATGATGAATGTGATCATTACGTATGCCCAAAATGTACTAATAAACTTAATTTTTCTTAAAAAAAGGAACAGAATTCTGATATATGCTACAATGCACAAGAATCTTCAAAACACATTTTTTATAATTTCATAAATGGAAGGGCCAGATGCAAAAGATCACATATTATATAATTCAGCTTGTAAGAAATATCCATAATATCCAAATACATAGGGACAGAATAAAGATAAGTATTTACTTTGGGCTGGGGAAACAAGGGGATCAGAAGGTGATGGCTAAAATATATGAAGTTTCTTTGGTGCTGCAAACATTTTAAAATATGCCGTGGTGGTGATAGCTGTGCCATGAGCATACCAAAGATTCTTGCATTACACACTTTAAAATAGTTGAATGGTGTGGTGTAAAAATTGTATCTCAAGAGAGCTTCTAATAAAAAATTAATGATTGCAAGAAGGAAATAATGTTGAGTAAATGATGGTAAAGCATGAAGTTGAAGCCCCCTTTTCAAAGCCTTGAGGAAGAGATGAAGCCCCTTTTAAGTATAGTAACATGACCCTAGCCAGAAAGTTGTCATTCACTTAGAGTACACATTTTTCTCTAGTTTTTCAGCCAGAAATTTCCAGTGAGGCCATTTTATTTTTTAATCTGAGACAAGGAATTCAATCTGGGCTCCTCCAATCTTGAAATCTAGAATAAGATGCTCATCTGGAGCTCTGTGGGGATAAACTGGATCAAGATCTTTAGGGGAGAAGGCATGTGGGAGGAAATATTAGTCAGCTTTCCATTACTGCAGCAAATGGATGAGATGATAAATTTAAGAAGAGAAAAGGTTTATTTTGGTTTTGGAGGTTTCATTCAGTTAAATGACCCCATTGTTTTGAGGCCTTTCACAAGGTAGCACATCATGGCAGCATCATGTGATAAAACCATTCATTCATAGTAGGGAAATCATGGGGAGGACAAGGCTGTGGTCAACATCCCCTTGGAGGGCTCACCCCCAATAACCAGAAGATCTCCCAACAGACCCTGCCACTTGACTGTTCCACCATCTCCCAGGAGAACCACACTGTGGAGCAAGCCTTTAATACATGGACTTTTGGAGAACATTTAAGTTCCAAACTATAGTAGTGCTTTGAGCATATTCTCATTTATAAAATATTTTCAATATTTAATAATTGCTACACCTACTTTGTATATTAGTATCCTTTCTGTTTTATACATGAGAAAACTAAGCACTAGAGAGATGGTCACAGCAAATAATAATAAATTTATAACTGAATCACAATCTGTATGATCCCTTGAAGCTTCCTTCTCTACTCCCTTTTCATTTTACTTTACAGAAGTGATTCTTACCCAAGAGCAATTTTGCCCTTCACCACCCAGGGACACTGGACAACATCTATGGACAGTTTTGGTTGTAACTACTACAGGGAGAGTATTTATCAGTCAGTGCTTACTAGAGCAACAGATTTAATATACTATACAAATATATAAGAATTTACAAGATTGGCTTACCACGGCAGCCCATAGAATCGTGTGTAGAGAGGGAAAAGGGGTTGTCTGCGTGCTCAGGATCCAACAGACCCAGTCAAAGGCCTGGCGCTCACTAGAGTGCCCCGGGAAAGTCCATATCAGGAGGTCAAAGAACATGAAATGGAAGCCAGGAGATGACATCCAAGGTGAAGACGAAGACTAGAGGCTCTTCAGAGAAACAGAAGCAATCCTTCCCTCCTCATTTCCCTGCGGCAGCATCCTGGTGACAATCCTCCCTAGGGTGTGCCTTCCACACCCAGAACTATGCTGAGCCAATTCAGTTGGGTGGTTCTTACTCACGTTGACACAATCAGTTAACTATCAAAGGGAAAATACTGCTAGCACCTGGTGGATGGAGGTTAGCTATGGATGTACATAGACATCCTGCCATATCCAGTACAGAAGTGTCTGGCCCCAATTTCAAAAACGCAGACAATAACGACCCCTGCTTTACACATAGTTTTGTATCTCATCACTTTCTACGTGCTCACCAAATATCCATAGATGATTCCAACACACACATTTATATTCCTGGTCCAGATGTTTGTTAAGAGTGTTGAACTTATCTATGTAATTTCCCTCCTCAAATATTTTAGATGCAAAATAATCTAGTCATCATATATTTAATAATTATTCTGATAGTCAGTTTTTGCACATATACCACAATTTTGTTCACAGTCTAGTTTTTCAAATCAGGGTGTAAATACAAGATCCAAGTATTGTTACTGGTAGATATGTCCCTGAATATTTGATTGGATATTTGCGTAAGTTCAGGGTTAGCATTTTTGGCAAAATTAATTTATAGGTATTGTTATATTCTGACAGGAGCACATAATCACTCCTGGGTTTTGTTGTTTTTGTTGTTTTAGCAGCTATTGCTGATCAATACATACATTCATTAGCTCATTTATAGATGAAATTGATGGTGATGTACTAATTAAACCATTTCTTCTTCATTTCTTAGCTGGAATTTTCTATGAAGAGAAACATCTCCTCACCTAGTATTGGTTATCCTTGGGTACAGTTCATATAGGAACGAGCAAGACAAGTTGATTTTTTCCATTTAAAAAAAATATTTTCAAAAGAATATTTTGGTAGTATTCTGTGGATATCAGAGAATTTTGTTTCTTTTACTAAGGAATTATTATTGATATCTATCTATATCTATCTATCTATCTATCTATCTATCTGTATATTTGGGGGGGTACCAGGGATCAAACTTGGGACCTTGTACTTGTGAGGCAGGTGGCGGAACCACTGAGCTAAATCCCTGGCCCCATTATTAACTTATAGACTAAGGTGTATTTGATATGTTTTAATATTTTTGTCTATTTTACGTATTATCAGTTTTGACACTCAAATTATATTCCATCTTTGGTACGGGAGAGCTTCTAGAAGCTGAAGCCTTAGGCTGTCCAGATATTGGCAGTCAGGAGATTAGAAGGAGACCCTAAACAGAGTCCCTCAACATCTTACCCTGCGGGTTGTCCTGTATCTTTTCCCCCTGAGATTGGCACGCATTTGCTTCTTCGCACACACAATTGTTTTCTTTCGTCCGTACACTATGGTGTGGTTCCCTTGGTGATGTGATTATGGTTGATTTCTGCTTGTATACAGATCCTCCATAATTTTGTTTTTTAAGTAGAGTGTGTTATTGTTTGCTTAGTGGGTCTTTAAAACAATATCTGGGGGAAGTGGCCAAAATTTCAGGGAGTCTGCTGTCATGATCTAATCTCTTTGAGATATTTTGAAAATGCAAATCATGTTGCTCGTATGATTGAAACTTTAAATGGGCTATACCTGGTACCAGACCCAAGGCCAGAATCCTTGAGGAATCTTATTATCCTCTGACTCATGCTTAACCTTGCTTCATGCTTGGCCCTACTGCCCTGTTCAATGTCAGCCACTTTTGCATTTCCCCAAAACTGTCACTGTTTCTCCAGTGTGCTGCTTTTTTTCGTTTTGTTCTTTCTGCCTGGTTACCTGAAGTGCACTCCTTTCTCTTTCATCTTTGTTTCCTTAATTTCTGTTCTTCCTTTAGGCTTTGGTTAGATACCATTTCTTTCATGAAGCTTGCTTTTTACAGGATGCCTGTGTTTCCTGATTTCCCTGAGACAGTTCTAGATCATGTCTGCTGAAGATGAATTAGCATCTGTTAATTAACATCTTTTCCTCCCAAAAGTGACTCAGGTTGGATGCTACATTATATAATCACTCGCACTCAGAATCTACAACCCAGAACTGTGTAATATCACATTTAATCACCTCTATGGCATTTTCTAATTACACCTAACCTTTTCATATGCAATTATAATTTCCTGTTTACTTGTTTGTCTTTGGAAAAAAATCACATTCAGATCTTGAAGCTTTAAGTCCCAGCACAACTGCATTTGGACATGGGGCATTTAAAGAGGTAATTAAGGCTAAATGAAATCACACTAGAACTGCTAACTTAATATAAGGAGGAAAAGACACCAGGGATGCATGTACACAGAGAAAAGGGCACGAGAAGGCAAAGTAACAGGGTGGACATCTGCAAGCAAAGGAATGAAGCCTAAGGAGAAACTAAACCCACAGATACCACATTATGGACCTACCAGCCTCTAGAACTATGAAAAAAATATATTTCTATTGCTTAAGCCAACTACCCTGTGGTATTTTGTTACGGCAGTTTATTATGGTCTGAACTCAAAATGTCCCCTCAAAGTTTTATGCTGGCACCTTGGTAGCGAGTTGATGGCTTTTGGGAATTGGTTGGACCATGAGGGCTCAAGTGCTATCAATAGATTAATTCACTGATGAGTTCATAGCTCTGTGGACTTACTTGGAAGTGAGACCTAACTGGGTGAAGCCTGTCTCTAGGGTGTGGCTTTTGGGGTAAAATTTCATGGTTCCCTCTGCTCTCTCGCTCTCTCTCTCTCGCTCTCTCTCTCTCTCTCTCTCTCTCTCTCTCTCTCTCTCCCCCTTTCAAGTCTGTCGTAATGTGAGAAGCTTGGTTCCACTAGGCCTTCTTCACAGGCTTAGAAACAATAGAGCCAAAGCACCATGGACTAAAACCTCTCAAACTGTGGGCCAAAATCTTTCCTCTTCCAACTTTAGTTTTTCAGTTATTTTGTCATAGCTATAGAGATGTGACTAACACACTACTCTAGGAAACCAGTATAGTCTTCCTTATTAGATTGACTTTTTTCTTTTACATCCCTACTACAAGTAGTAGTGCCAGGTACATAGTAAACACGGAGTCACTTAGGAAGAAATTAAAACAAAAACAAAAACAGAATCACTGGGAGTGATGTTTAAAAGTTAGGGTGACACTGTGATATGAATGCAGCACAAGGTCTCAAAATATACTTGTTAAATAAATAAATAAGATAAAATAAAGGATATTGAAACTAGTGATCTCATAGTATTTGATTCTTCCTCAGAGTAGAAAGTGCTTTTTAGACCAATTTAACCTCTAGTATCTTGAGGAATTTCATGTGTCAGTCTGAGTCTGCAGACTTTGTGGGTATTATAATTTGCTTTATGAGATCATTATGTTATTACTTGCATAATAGGGGCAAATCAAACATATCAGACTTAATGTTATATAAAAGAGGTTTGAATTATGAGAACTGGATACCAGACAGGCTTATAATGTACACAAAATATAGAAGACTGATAAAGAAAAGCATTAAGAAGTGGTTCTTGTCTTATATTCATTCTCAATTTAGTGCAATTATACATGTAAAATAGGTAAAATAATTTTTCTCTATCCATCCTGGATTCTTCAGCTATGGCTCTGTAAATTAGACTGTCCAAAAATAGATTAACAAGAGAAAAACAAGCAGAAGTTTATTAGTATATGCATCATGCTTACACATTGTGTTAGTTACTTTTCTCTTGTTGCTGAGACAAAATATCCGACACCCAAAGTTAAAGGGGAAAAGGTTAATTTGGTTTACAACTCATAGAGTTTTCAATCTATAATCAGCTAGCTCTAAGGCAGGGTGACTGAGGGGCAATATTTCATGCTTCAGAAAACACCAAAACCAACAGACTTTAACCGCTTCTTGCTGCCTCTTTCATCTTATTCAGTCTACTTACGGCAGGTAGCACTCACACCCTTAATTCTAGTGCCTTCTCATGAATCAATCACACACTCTAGACCACCTCTGTAAAAGCAGGGGCTTTGGGGGGGTCATTTAAACACAAGCCATAACAAAATCAAAGTAGTCAGAGATAAATAACTCAAAGGGGTGGTTAGAATTTGGGATTATATTCCCTCTTCTCTGCTTCTGGGATGGGGAGATAAACTTTGAGAAGGTGACCAGAAAATGTATGGCCTATCTGCTTAGTAAAATTTGTCATGAAGACTTAAGTCAGTGTAAGGCTCTTTGATAAAAGTTTTTAAGAACCCTCTTCTGTACTATTTTAAGAGGGAGACATCTCTATGAATGGAAATTTCCTTTATGAAAAAAAAACTTCCTTTAAAGAACGAAAACACAAGCTTTATTTTAGGGCTTTTCCTGGTTCTGTTGGTTTTCAATAACTTTTATCTCAAAATAACCCATATGATAAGGAGGCATATTTTGGGAGGGCATATTCCGGTCACCCTCACAGATGTAAAGACATGACAAGTCTTGGTTCTCATTTCTTTCCCCTTGATCCTGCCCTCCCTTCATCCCCTCATCCCCTCCCCATTTATAAACATTTTATTTCCATTTTTTCATTTTCTCATATTTTTTTCTTTCCTTTATTACCTTTCCCCTACCCTTCCCATTTTTCCTATGCCTTTAGCCCTTTTCTTCCTATTTCACATTGTCAATTATCTCATTAAGATCTTATGTACTATTATAGTTTATTCACACCAGAGAAACTATTTGGTATTTACACATATGTGACTTATTTATTTCACTTAGGAGTATATCCTCAATATATATCCATTTCCCTATGAATGAATCTAATTTCTCATTCTTTATGGCTTAGTAGTATTCCATTTCATAGAAAAATCACATCTTCTTTATACAGTTTCCAACTGATGGGCAAATGGGCTGTTTCCAAGTTTTAGCTATCACAAACTGTGCTGCTATAAACATGGGTCCACATATATCACTGTGATATGATTCTTTTAATTCTTTTGGAAAGATACCCAGCAGAGGGATGACTGGATCAAATGGAACCTCTAGTCCCAGCTCTTTGAGGTATCTCCATATTGATTTCCACAGTGGTTGCACCAGTCTGCACTCCCACCAACAATGGAGAAGGATTCCTTTCTCCCCGGAGTTTCTGAAACATTGCAAGACTGAAACATTTTGTTATTTAGATTTTCCAGGGACCAGCAATTTGATGTGGAATGACAGCAACAACAACAACAACAAATCACTGTTGTTGATTACTTATATTAAAGGAGCATATATGATTCAACACATTAACTCACCAAAATGATTTATTGCTATAATATCTAAACAATGCTTTGTAACCAGGGCCTGTAGTTTATTTATAGACAGTGATGATTTGCATGAACAACATTCATTCTCTTTTTCTCTGGGACACTTGAAATGGCTCTACAATTACACAAAGTTCTCCTGTGATGCGGTCATGACAGGCAGCAACCATCATAGGAGTGGGAAATAGGCAGAGTCTTGGGCTCTTATCTACTACTCATTTAAAGCATGATTTGTATTTTCTCCTGGGGCAGTCAGGACTTAACAACTCTTCATTTAGGCATAGAGATGCCCAGTAGGTAACAAAAATTAGACCAAAGCTTTACCTTTATTTTGTTACTGTAAATGTTGCATCACATCTCTTCTCAACTCTGCATAGAGGTATGCTGATCATTTCAAGATAATTTCTTACATGATATCAGCCCCCTTCAAGACTGAGGACACCAAGAGATTAAGGACATTCATCAACACCCAGAAGCCTCCAGCCATTGTCCTAAACCTGTGATCACCCAGATTCCAGCCAAGGCAGAGCCCCACATGAATGAAACTACCACAGAGACAATCCTTTTCTGGAAATAAAACCATTTCTTAACCGTAAATATTGTAGAACTATGGCAACGAGACTGAGATAATGATCAACTCTACTCCAGTCCATCAGCTAACCCTTGAAAGCTGGCTTCTCTTGTTTTCAGAGGAGCTAGTCTGAGTTGCTGTATCAGTGTGCACCCTTCAACCACCTAAACTCGAGGCTTTTCATAATTTCCCTCTAACTTTCCAATTAAAGCTTTTCTTTTCTCTGTAAGTTTGTGTTTTAATTTCCATATCTGCTAAAGCAAGGACCCTTGCTGGTTGGCAATTCCTGAACAGGAAAATTTTGCTTTTCTATTTGCCGAGCTTCCTTCAGCAACTAACCTCAGACTTACTGATTGTTATCCATTCTTAGAATCTTCCATTTGGCCATTGTTGAAGAGAAGTACAGGTTCAGGCTTAACCCACCAACCCTTCAAAGGCAAACATATTTGCAACTCTGGCAAATGTCTCCAGTGCAGTGAAATTATTGATTAACATTGTTATTGGAATATAGGATGATTTTATTTATCCAATTAAATTCAGGCACTTTTTTTTTTTTTGGTATTCAGGATTGAACTCAGGACCCTGTGCTTGTGAGGCAGGCAGTGGCACCACTAAGCTAAATCCCTGGCCCTCAGGCACCATTTTTTAAAAACTTAGTTAATGCAGGTTGATAATATTCCTCTTTGAATTGGTTTTGACTACATATGATGATTATTTTTGATCTTTCCAGCTGCTTCATTAGAATTAATGAGAGGAAAAAAATGGCCCCATTACCTCCCTGTCTCAGTCTAGTAAGGTGAAAGTCACAAAACCAGACTGCAGATGTACTTTTGTGACTCTTCCTTTTAATACAAACATGAAGATGATAACCAATTCTTTTTTTCCAAGTACTTCCATGTAGAAGTATGCATGGGAAGCTGTACGTAGATACAGCAGCTATATGAGAGGACTTTAACCCTCCAAAAACACTACAGATAGAGGAGAAATTATCTGGAATAACAGGCATGAGAAAATGATAATAAATCATATATGATAATCAGAAAGATTCTGATAAATCAATGGCCAGGACATAACAAGTCTCTCAAGGTTCATAAAATCCTTCTGTTTGCTGCCAGCATAATAAAGTATTGTATGAGAGTCATCACGTGATACTTCTTCGTATCTCCTTTTGTTGCAGTTCATTTCTTCCTCCTCCCGGCTCATCAACTCTCACAGCTACTAGAAATGAAAAGGGCTGGGTTTCCATGTTCACATTTGACTGCTGAAAATCATAGACTCCTTTAAACCACTAGAGGGATCTCTTTTCTTTGAAAAGGAAAAAGAAATCTGAATTGCCTTATGGAGTATAAACTTTGAATAAAACAGGAAATAGCCAAGCAGGATAGAAAATTAACTATTGCAATTTTCAAAGGGTTTGCAGTTACTGCAGAGAGGACTCTGCCCCCGTGGTGTCTGACCTTTCTGAGATCCTGGGAAAGACTGACAAATATGGCCCCTGCCACAAACTTTCTTTGAACTACTCTGGCGGTCTTCAGCGGTAGTTCAGAGGGGGAAGGCTGCAGGCTAGAGAAAGGGCAACACAGTTCATCAAGGCCAATTGCTACAAGCTCTTACTGAGCTCAACTCCTATTTTATGGTGGGTTTGAAGAACTTCCTATTTTAATACTTTAACCCCTCAGAATTTTGAAAGACAGTGAAAGTGAGCCAACGAGTATATAAAATGAGGAGTGTAAATTAAATGCTGAAATATATATGTAAGCACATAGAAGCGTGATATAGGAAAGGAACTATACTTTCTTTAAAAATTGCTAGATTCACAGCTGAAACTTTCTGTGACAAGACAGATTAACACGGGGAGGGGATGTAGCTCAGTGGTAGAATGCTTGACTTGCGTGTGCAAGGCCCTTGGCTCAAACCTAAGCATTGAAAAGAGAAAGAAAGAAAATGACATGAATTTATTTAACAACCTTTACATAATCTAGAAGGCTTCGTAAAGAAATCAAGATCTCAAAACCAAGCCAACTTTTTTTTATGTTCTGTGTAATGAAGAAGTGGACAACTGCAGAGAAGTACGACTGGATAAAGAAGGTGTGATTTTATGGTAACAAACTGGAAATTTAGAAAAGGCCTTACTCCAATTCTTCTCTGTGTCCCTGTGTTTTCAGAGAAGATGTTCCTCTCTTCTGGGTATACAGAAGATTCTTCTGAACTGAAGGTCTTGTTGCTTGCTTCAAGGGAGAGTAAGAAAAACACTTCTTTAGGTTTTATGAACTATTTTAAGGAAAAAGGGTAATAGAAGGCTAGAGGGTTATCTTAATAATTATGTAGTTTTCTTGAAGTCCTTCAGTTTAAAATATTTTGGGGGTAATATATCTAAATAGTTTGGGGTTAATATTCCTAAATATTTTGGTGGTAATATACCTGCTTCATACATTGTGACAACTGAATACCATGTGTTATGTGTGTTTGTTTATAGCTATATCTATCCATCTATTATGTGAACATATACAATCATTTAATACATACACTATTTTTTAATTTCCACAGTGTATAAAGCAGATATTTTATCCTCATTACATATGCGAACTGTGATTTAAAAATAAAGTGACTGTTTAAATTGAAAACATTTATTGCAGTAAAAGATACATTGTCATTAATTGCTCTTAAAATACTCATGCATGATTCCAACACACTTATCCCATCATTCCTGCTGCTTTCTGAAGTGGTTTTGGAAGGCCTCTTTCATGTCTTCACTTGTACTTTGTGGCTGCTTCAGTGTCTTAAACTGAGTCAAAACATTTACCTCTCATAATCATTTTGACTTTGGGGAAGAGCCAGAGGTTGCACGGTAGTAGATCTGGTGAACAATGTAGAGAGGGCAAACCATGATGTTTTTATGAACTCACTTTTCTGTTAGATGTCAATTGTCAGCGGCATTCATCATATTTTTGATTATACCTCTTAAAGACGGGAAGGAGAACTTCCACATCAGCTTCAGAAAGTGGCAAGTGTTTAAAGTGAAGGGTAGGCATATTTTGAGGGGTATTTATGGCAACAAATGTCTTTTGCTGTAATAAAATATTTTAACATTCATCATACAGTTTATCACATTGTGTATACAGATTTGGACTTGGTGAACTTAATGTCATTTCTTCAACTACCAAGTGGAACATTCAGGCTTTTTAACTCAGTTCTTGTAATGTACTTTCTTTTTTCACTTCAGCTTCTTGTGGAAATAATCAGGATTTTGCAAGAAAGTGATTTTCCTATTGTAAATATTTTATAGCTAAGGAATATAACACAGGAGATAGCCATATAATATTAACTTCTGGAAAGCAGACTTAAGAAAGTTCAGAGAAAATGTAATAATTTTCTATAGAGATATTTAAAAAGGGTGATGACTAGAAACGCTTTTATAATAATTGAAAAGTGAAATTTTGACAAAATGATAAAAAGTGCCATTTACAAATGGCTTTGGCTATGTGTAGGATGCAGAAGTATAAAGATTGACTTGAAAAAAACGTATCAGGGAGGAAAGTATTATTAAAAATACTCCATAACAGGGAACAGAAAATATTATAATTAGACTGGAAATCATAGTATGTAGAATTTTATATTTGGTATTTACAAAGGTAAATATTAATACAAATACTGTAAATGTTAATATTTATTAATATTTACAAAGGTGAAATTGGATTACAACTGATAGGGGTTGGGGGACCTTTCATGTTGGGCTCAGAATTGCTGAACCATTAAAGGCTTTTGAGCAGGAAGGCTGAAATACTAACGAATCAGAGGCAGAAAAGAATACAACATACTTATTGAACAGCTATAATTTAGAAAATCGATAGTGAATATGAACATATTCTGTTATTCTGGAATTAATGAGTGTTCCATATTTTTTCATTTTTTAAACCAAGTCTAAACTGTCTTTGAGTTCCCAGCGATCTGATTAGCCAGGCGTCTAGCATCACTCATTATGACAGTTTGTTTCTACCTTCATCTAAGAAGGTAGATTAAGCTTTAGGATACATTGATTGAACGTATATTACTTATCTTAACTCACATTATTCCCTAAGAATAGGGGCACTGCCTGGTCCTCAGTGGAATATGGCTTCCATTGTTTTCTTGTTCCATGTTTGAGGGGTGACTCTATTGACAGCTATAGAATTGCTCTGGCTTGGTTCTATGTGGTCTTATTCGACATCAAATCTGTAGCTACTCTCAGGGTCAAGGTGTTTAATTTTAAGCCCTTTATGATCTCTATAGTCATCCCCCATCAGAAGTTCTACCACCTTTTAAGTCTGCCTAGGAGCAGGTCCTGATGGGACCTGTATTTATGGAATGCAGGATAAGGTCTCCCACAGAGAGATTCTGGAACTTGTGAATATTACATATTATTGAAAAGAGCAGATATGATTAAGATTGCTAATCAACTAGTTTAAAATAAGATTATCCCAGATTATTTAGATTGGTGCAAGGTAATAATATTGGTCACTCAAAGTGGAAGAGGGAAGCAAAATAGAAGGTTGGAGTGATACCTTTTACGAAGGATTCAATTTGGCTTTGAAGTTGGAGGAGAATGAGGATAGGCCAAGAATTGTAGGCAGCTTTTAAAAGGTGGTGAAGTCAAGGTGTGACAATTAAGTTTAATTGTCAGTTTGATTGGACTGGAAGCCACCCAGCCAGTGAGTAAAGTACAATTCTGAGTGCATCTGCCTGGGTCATGAAGGCATGACCTCGGGGGTCTATATTAGGTTCCTCTTCTTCTCTGCCAGTTTCTGACTGGCTCTGCTTCCTGGCCCCTATGAAGTGAGCAGTTTTCCTCTGCCATGACTTTCCAGTATGTTTCTGCCTTGGGTCCAACCAACCGTAGAATTAACCATCTGAAAGCATGAGCCAAATTAAATCTCTCCTTCTTTAAATTGCAGCCATTGTATGTTTTGTACTAGAAAAGGAAAGTTGAGCAACACACAAGGAAAAGATTCTCTTCTTGAACCTGCAGAAGGAACATAGTCTTACCAATATCGTCACTATAGTGCAGTGAGATTTCTTTTTACTTCTAATCTACAGAACTATCAGAGAATAAATATGTGTCATTTTAAGCCGCTAAGTGAGTGATAATTTATCACAGCAGGGATTGGGAACCACTATACTCCACTTTCTGTTACATCTCTTTCCACTGCGTATGTGTTGTGTCACTCTTCACTTGCTCCTTGACACAGGTTGCCTCTCCCTTTCTCAACTCCAATATGTTTACTGTTCTGTCTTCCAGGGCAACTACAGAAACACAGACAAGTTTCTGTGGAACAGGCTGAAATGCAAAAAAAACATTTTCATTATCCCCAAGAAAAGCCCAGGCCTCTGAATAGGAATCAACAAATCTTAGTCTGCTGGTCATATTTGACCCTCTGCCTGATTTCAAAATTGTTTTATCAGAACATATTAATTTATGTGTTGCCCACAAATACTTTCATACTACAATGTCAAAATTAAGTAGTTTTGACAAAGGCCACAAGGTCCTCAAACCTTTAATAACTTACTGTGTATCCTCTGCAGAAAAGGTGTTCTGTTTTCTTACTAAAAATTATGGATAATCTTAGAATTGAGATGCAAATAGATACGAGGCTGCAGAACTTCCTTTTTTTCTCATTAACTTTATTGGTGCATTTTAGTTAATATGATACAGTAACATTCAGCATTGGGATCTTGTACCGTTACATGACAGGTCTTGGTTCTTATTTGTTTCCCACTCCCCTGTCCTCCCTTCACCCCCTCCTCCCTTCCCCATTTACAAAGACTTTGTTTCCATTTTTTTCCTTTTCTCATACTTTTTCTTTACACTTCTTACCTTTCCCTACCCCTCCCACTTTCCCTACACCTTTGGACCTTTTCTTCCTATTACACAATATTAATTATACATTTTATCCTTATTTACACCTTTAGTTTTTCATATCAGAGAAATTATATGGTATTTTCACATGTGTGTCCTATTAATTTCACTTTAAGAGTATGGCCTAAATGTCATCCATTTAGTTATAGATGTCTCTAGTTTCTTGTTCTTTATAGCTGAGTAGTACTCCATTTTATAAAACAAACAAGCAAACAAAAAAACTACAGCTTCTTTATCTAGTCTCCAGTTAATGGGCAATTGGGCTGTTTCCAAGTTTTAGCTACTACAAACTATGCCACTCTAAACATGGGTGAGTTTGTATCACTTAGGTATGATTCTTTAAAATTTTTTGGAAGATATCCAATACAGAAATAGGTGCGTCAAATGGGACTTCTAATCTTAGTTGTTTGAGGTATCTCCATATTGATTTCCATAGTGGTTTCACCAGTCTGCACTCCCATCAAAATTGAACAAGGGTTCTTTTCTCCCCACAACCCTACCAGCATTTGTTATTGGTTGATTTCTTAGGAGCAGCCATTCTTTCTGAAGTAAGATGAAATCTCAGTGTTGTTTTCATCTGCATCTCTCAATGACCAGTTATTTTGAACATTTTTCCACATGTTTATTTGCTGCTTTTACTTCTTTGTCTGAGAAATGTCTGTTCTTTTCAGATTCCCATTTTTGAATTGGGTCTTTATATTTGGGGGGGACTGATTTTTTTGAATTCTTTATATATTCTAGAGAATTGACCTTTTTCTGAGGAACAGCTGGTAAACATTTTTTCCCACATTGTAGGTTGTCTTTTAGCTCTGTTGGTGATTTATTTTGCAGTACAGAAGCTTTTTAATAAGGTGAGATCCCAGTTGTTGATTCTTTCTGCTAGCTCCCATACCACTGAGGATTTATTCATAAAGTCTTTTCCTATGCCAAAGTCTTCAAGAGTTCTGCTTAATTTATCTTCCAGCAAGTTTCGTGTTTCTATTTTAATATTTAGATCTTTAATCCACTTGGATTCTAGTTTAGTGCATGATGAAAGACAGGGGTCTAGTTTTAATCTTTGGTAAATTGAAATCCAGTTTTTCCAGCACTATTTATTAAAGAGGCTATCCTTTTTCTAGTGAGGATGATTGGCTCCTTTGTCAAAAATAAGGTAGCTGAGTATGTCTGGAGTTGTTTCTTCATCTTCCAATTTATTACATTGATCCTTGGGTCCGTTTCTTTGCCAGTACCATGCTGTTTTTATCACAGTGGCTTTTTAGTATAGTTTCAAGTTGGGGATTGTGTTACCCCCAAGGCTGCAGAATTACTTTTTCAATAGGTATTCTATAGTTGCAACAATCTACACAAAAAGTCTTTGAAAAGATTAGCTCAGTTGGAGAAATAAGATAAATTATGGCTCCATGATATCAGGTCGTAACCCATGGAAACAAACAATGTTGCAGGGAGTGCAATCTGAAGGCCTAGGGTGACAGTAGCATAGGGCAGCTCTGAAAATGAATGTCAGAAGCCACCAGAAGCTTGAGGCATCAGATAGATTCTTCTGGAGAGCCTCAGGCAGACTCATGGCTCTGCTGGCAGGACTTTTGTACTTCTGGCTTCCCAAAAAATAAAAAAAACAAGTCTCTGTTGTGTTAAGATACAGTAGTAGCTTACAGTAGTGGTGCTTGTAGTAATTTGCCATAATCTTCCATAATTACAATTGCAAATTATAATAATTTGTCATAGGAGCAAAAGGAAACACAGACAGAAGAAAATTTTGAGATTGAAATGCAAATATATTTTCATTTTCCCCAAGAGAAGCCTGAAGTAGGAATTAACCAACTTTCATCTGTAGGCAGAAACTGGCCCTCTGCCCGATTTTCAAAATTAAGTTTTATTGAAACACATTCACTTATGGGTTGCCTTTCACACTACAATGTCAACCGTTCAACAAGCCTAAATTATTTAAGCCAATGGAAATTTTATTTTTTATGAATTCTCCATTCATTACTTTACCTAATATTTGGTGTTGGTGGAAGACATGGGAAAAAAATGCAAAAGAACATGCTTTGTGTACTCAGACTTTATGCTATTCAAGTGATTGAACACGATAATGTAGTCAGTTGTTTGAGTACATCTGTTCACTTCTCATTTCTGACTTTCACAGGGAAATGATCCACACTTCAAACAGGACTTGGAATGCTCCGGCCTTGCCTCTGTAACTGTCTGTGGGCACATGAGGTGCCAGTTAACTGCTTTCTATTTTTATCAGACTTTTGAGGATCAATATTTAAGTACATATATAAATTGTATCATATTCCATTGTGTTGTAAGTACACAGGTTTTAATATCCAAGCGTACAGCACTGAAAAGCATGTACAAGTAGGCTCATTCATATTGAATGACACATACCTGAACTCTTATCATCTACAACATAATTTTTTTTATCTTTAGAATGCGCTATTTCTCTTGAGGCAATTATACACCTGGATTAGGTAGGTAATCTCAAAATTTTCTAGTTAGATATACAAGTAGAATTTCCAAATCTATAATAACAATTATACAATTAATTTCATCATGCCAAATGAAAGGCATGATTTATAATTCATCGACAAATATTAGTAATTCTTTTTCAGGGTAACAAATAGCTCTTTTGCACCATGTTAAATTCTCCTTGCATTCCATCTTGGTCCAGCCACAGTTGCAAAGACTAGGTCCAGGCAAGCTCAACTTTTCCCAGAGGTAACCTAAAGGGTGTGGGCTCAAGTATGCCGAATGTGCCCCTCATTCTGTCTGGGGTTGAGTGTTTGTGGCTGAGGGTCGCTCCACTAGGCTTCTCAGAAAGCCCCTTAAGAGGCTATTTGTGGTGGCCAGCTCAACAATGCATCATTGTAATAACCTTCCTTTGCCCACAACCCACTTCTGAACAATATTTTAACAGCTTTTATCTCAGGCTAAAGGCAGGAAGTTACTGTAGTCAAAAGAAAAACAAACCAAAACAATAGATGCTAAATTCTGAAGCTTTTCCTTGTGGATTTTTACAAGTTATCACAAAATCAGGCAGACGAACAAAATGGACCTTTATGAACCTTTCATTCTATATATCCTTCTCCAGTGTAATACATCTCTGGATTCATGTAGATGGAAAAAAAAAAGGGACATCAAAAGATAAGTGCATATGTATTCTGTGATTTATTATTAAATTTGCCTCCATAAGGATTGCATCGTTATAGACTGTTCTTACTGAGAAAGTATAAGGATGTTTATTTCCCCAAAGTCCCCCCAATAGAATATGTTATTGAACTTTCAGATTTCTGCTGACCTCATCCATGTAGTTTTAATGCATTTTTATGACAAGGAAGATGGAGCATGTCCTTGTGTTTGTTTTCTCATATCTTTTGTCCTCTTATCTATAAGGCTGTTAGTCTTTTTATTCTTTTTAAGGGTTATTAATACTATCTATGATAAAATTAGAAAATATTTTTACTTCAGATTCATCAGTTACCTTACTTTGCTTTGGTGTTCTTTATAGTATACTGTGTCTTTGTGATGAAGACTCAGAGAGTAATTATTGGAAAGATTTCTATGAGACATTATACTAAATAAATATTGAACAGATTAACTTTTTATAAATACTTCACAGAAGACTTACAATGACTGTCTTCAAAACAGTTAGTTTATAAATTAGTTCTCAACATTCCAATACCTGGCTGTTTACATTTTGTCTAATTATCTGGATTCTTTCTTGATCTTTGTCACCTTTTTCTTCTTCCTCTGCTCCTGTTTTTCAATTTCTCCCTCTTTTCTTTCCTTTTATTGTCTCCCTGTGTTCTCTCTCTCTCTCTCTCTTCTTTCTTTTCTCTCCCTAAACCTCTCTCTTTTGACCTTAACCTGGCAATAGATATGTTACAAAAAACAGAGAAGCCAAAAAATGTTAATCCCAAAGCATCCAGTACCAGTAAAAATGTAGAGATGTCAGGTTTTGGGAGGAAAAATCAAGATATGAAGCTGTGATTGTTGGTTTCACCTGACCAAGGGAATTCAGAAAATAGATCTTGGAAGAAATAAGCATAGAGCTCTGAAGAACGAATAAGAAATAACTAGTCAAAAAAAAAAGCAGACTAATTTTTTGGAAAGCATCTGCAAAGGCCCAATGAAGAGAGGGAACATACAATCAGAGGAGACTGAGTGTAAGGCAGAGAGAGCACAGGTAGGGAGACACAGGCTGGAGAGTTAGGTTAAGACTCCAACCTTGCAAGCTCTTCAGGGCCATGCTAGGAGATTTATCTGTCCTAAAAGCATTTCAAAGTAATACAAAGATTTAAAGAAAAGGGAGTGAGTCAATTAGATTTGTATTTTGAAAAAAGCATGCTGACGCTTGTGTGAAAACAGACTCTGAGGATGCTGAGTGGAAACATGGCCAACATGGGCTCCAGGGCTGTGGTTTTTGAGAGGACCACAAGAAGGATCAAGATGGGTAATTTAGTGCATGTAACACTCAAACCTCTAATTTTGTTTATGCCTCCCCGTATGGCAAATTAATCTTAGTAACAATCATCACGTAAAACAAATAGCTTGTAATAATAATGTCTAGAAAAGAAGACAGGCAAAAAAAAAAAAAAAAAAAAAATT
>NW_022900936.1:25376478-25451046 GCF_012274545.1 Fukomys damarensis
AAAAAAAAAAAAAAAAAGAATTTCTTTTACTGAACTTTGTATCTGTGATAATTTGAAAAAGTTTTGAAAAATAAAATACAAAGATAGGTAAATACATAGTTATTAATTCCACTGGTTTTATTTCTGTTTTACTGTCATTTAACAGTTTGGCCTTTATTCATTTAGTTATATATAGTTCTATTACAGCTTAGATAAATGGTATTTTGATAATAAATACATTTTAATAAAACCAAAATGTCTGTAAAATACTCTGTAGGCAGCAGGTAAGTGATAACACTGTTATAATGCTTTGTTTTCTTGATTTGCTTTTTAAGTTTTAAGATAAACCCTAATTTTAAGAATACATTTCAATTGAAAACATGTTATTCAGTATGAATGAACTAAACCTGTTACCTAGAAAACAGGAATATCCCACCTCGTGCTTCACTCTGTTTTCCCCTTTTCTTTCTTAAGTTTGAAACATAGGCTCCAAGTGGTCACACAGAAAGACAGAATTGAAGTAATTCAAGCTCTCCTTCTTCATCGTAACAATCTCTGTGCTGCCCTTGTGTATTTTAAATCTCCTATTTAAATGAAAGAGCAAAAGTTACACACAGTGCCCAAAGTAAGCGCAAAGGTTTTCTGAATCATTGAAAGGTATTTTAAATGGAAAATATGTCCTAAGTCTACAAGTAATAAAGACCTAGTGCATACCAGGAATTTCTTCCAGATTAACTTCCCTGTTAATTTACAATATTTGTTACAGGATAAATGATAAAAATGTGTTAACATAAAGCTTACTATTTATTTTTAAACTTAAGAAGAGTAGAGAAATTATGTAGGGTTTATATCATCCAAATATTAGAGAAAAGGGGAGTATTTTGTAATCCCTGGTATTGTTTAGAATTGCCAGCTCATGGTAGCAGTAAAAACAGATATTTTAAAATTTTCCATAGACGATATACCTCCTTTTAGTACTTGTATGTGAGGAAGACTTCGCTCATTACTTGTTTCTCCCTGGAGCATCAGGGAGTGTGGAGAATAATGGCTAAATTTACATTAAGAATACTTCAAAAGTAGACTGAACCCAGCCCCTGCTCTTAGACCACATATGCTGTAGGTGTGGGAAGACATATAACTGATTATAATGGCCTTCTTCTTCTTCTTTTCTAATAGGTTATCTGGTGATTAGTGGGCTGAGAGTGTGCTGAGACTTGAGACTGATAAGCATTCTTCCCTTGGCCAAACTGGAGCTGAAGAGACTTCTTTGAATCTTCCTCGAGACTGAGTCTCAACTGTGGCCTACAAAGACTTGAAAAAAATATTAAAATAGTTTCTAACAGCTCAAGGCTACATCCTAGGTTGACCCTAGCTCTCTTTTAGGTGTTTGACTGATAAAACTTAAGGCAGCCTAAAGAATTTGATTTTTGTTCCAGTCAAGACATAAAGATAGGGTCCCTGCCTCCCAGCCCCTGTGAAAAGGCAGGAGTCTAACTTTAACAATTGGCAGTGAACAAACCAGATGGGCTTCATATGGATCAACTCCCTTCCTGATTTTGGCAATGCTTCACTTCCTTGACTCCGTTGACCTCTGATCATCTCTAGCTCTTTATTTCCCATTTAAAATGCTCTGCTACCTCTGTACAAATTGAAGTTGTTTTCATTTCACGTTAGATTCTTTCTCTATTGCAATAGTATATTACAGATTAAAATCTGCTCTTATCACTTTAACTAACAGCTTTTCTCATCTCAGACAAGATTTACAAACCAATCTAAAAATATATTTGAGCAAAGGCAGTCACATAAAGAAGAGGCGCCACCGTGATAAGATCTCCTGGAAAATGCTACTCTGGATTTCTTCTAGTGGAATACTCAATGTGCCTACAAAATAGTAGAACTGGACAGAAGATTAGTGGAAATGGAAACAATCTGCCCATTGGAAGGAACTAGCAATACATAGATGAATATTTTGACTAAGATCTTTGTTTCCTGAAGAATAGCTTGTGCCCAGATGGAGAGGGGAACTTGTAGCATATACCAGTTTAATGATAATACTTAAAATGTGAATTAGCAAATAATTTTGAGGTTTTTAAATTGCAAGAGTTACATCAAACAAAAGCTTTCACTTTTCCAACAACTGTATGAGATGAGATTAAGTATAAATTTGTGCTAAGGTACAAATTGGAATTCCTTTAAAAAGTCAAGCAATATCATACATTTTTATGCTACTTTGCCAGGTTGTATCTCCCCTATATTAATACATGTGGTGATTTGACAAGAAGCCATATAGACACAAAGCAGAACAGATTTTCAGCTTATTAAATGCTGACATCATATTTGCTAATAAATCATTCATTGACTCTGTGAAATATTTATTGATGGTTAATGAACACCATACTCAGCTATGCAGTGGGTTTGTCCTCTCAGAGAGGATAGATTTGTGATACTGGAGGTAGAAATGCTCAGTAGACATAGGAGTGGATTCTAGTCCTTTACTCATCTGATTTTAGACTTGTTTCTTGACCTTCTCTAGCTATATTATACTCCAGCTGTACTGCATCTCAGGAGATTTTTTTTCAAGACTGCATTTCCTAGAATCTATAGAACTTTGGTTAGTTTTGATAAAAAGAGATACTGGAGGGAAAATAGGAGATAAGAAAACTGGAGAAACCAATGATTTTTTTTTCTTTTTGCTTAGGTAGCATCTTAGGAAGTGACTGCCTTTCTGCCATGTTTCCAAATTCTGCTTCACGGGCTCAGTCTGGTTTCTGGTGTGCCCACCCAGAAAAGCTGAATCTGTGCACCTCTTTTCAACTCTTTATTTGTTGACAGATTGGTAGATTGACATCAATTACAGTGGGAGTTTTACACCACAGAAATTGGTGGATGGGTTTTGTTTTTCTCCAGAGAACTGGATTTTAATCATTAACCAGAGCACCACTCCTGGGTTTAGTCATGCCTCCTTTTTGGATTGTTTCTATGAGATTAGTAGTTGACTTCTTTCTGTTCATGTCACTTTCTCAATTGCCCCAACATGTCAATTCTTTCTTCCTCCCTGCAGCCATTTCTTTCTACTAAATCCCCTTTCAGTCAGAACTGATACGATCAGGTAACTGATCTTGTGTTTTGATCTTTTCTGTTGCCATAATAAAACACTTGATATTGAGAAATTTGTAAAAAAAAATAAGGTTCATTTCAGTCACAGTTCTGAATGGTCAGGAGCATGGCTCTGGCTTCTGCTTGGCTGTGATAAGGGATTTTCAGCGATATTAGGACACGATGGATGATATGATGGTAGGAATATGTACTAGTGGGGAAGAGCACATGATTAGGAGGTCAGAGGGCTTCAGGAGTCCTCCAGGTTTGTACCTGTCATAAAAGTATTCTCTCATGGGAACTAGTAAGGTTCACACGAGAATTACATTAATCCCTCTTGAGAGTTCCACTCCCAATGATCTACCGACCAAACCTCCTAGAATATCTACCCACTCTCGACACTGCCACGTTAATATCAAGCTTTCCGCACGTGAAACTTGAAGGGACACAGATCAGACCCAAAGCACCTGGACTGGATATTTAGATTATGGATATTTTTATAGGGAAAGATTTTTAGAGGAAGTTGTGTACTGATTTTTTAAAGCAGTGAAGTAGATATAATTTGGTGATAGGATGAAAAGGTAAGGAAAAGGCATGACTTCGCATCAGATCCCGATTTTGCTTTGAATTTTAAGAGTGGAAGCCGAGGCAGAGAAGCAAATTTGGGGATGGTGAAGAAATCCCGAGTTTGAGGAGCTTATGGGATATCCAAGGATAAATATCCAGCAGGGTTTGATTCAATCTAGAATATAGAAGGGACATGTTCTCTTAAAACCCACCTCCTCTTGCTGTTGCCTCAGTTGCCTTCCTCAGTAGGTCATGTTATTTCTTTTCTCTATCTTTAAAGTATTACTTAAGGATTCATTTGTATATACTCACTTGTATCTAATAAAACTTTATTTGCTTAAAATCCATGTTTCTCACTAGCTTTTGCCATATGTCTCTTTTCTCCTTCACAATGTTCCTCCTTAATCCCTTGAAATTTGGTTTCCACCCCCACTCTCCTGAAATTAATCTTGGCAAACAATGATTAGCTCATTTCTAAAGCCAATGGGCTCCCCGCTCTGAGCTGGTCAAAGGTGATGAATCCTGGTCAGTGGCCAATACATAGCAAATATTCAGTAAATAAGCACTGTTATGGTTGGGCTGAATTAATTTTTTAAATGTTACTGCTAAATTTACTTTTTGGCAAGAAGAATTGTCTTTATAACTTACCACTTTGTGAGATCACTTAATTTTTAAATTTTTTTTTGTGTCTAATTACCTGCCATAAACAGAACTGATAATTCCTCAGGGGAAAAATCCATTATTTACCATCCTATGGAAGGCATAAAAATATAAACGCAATGCAAATTGTTTGTCTGAAATTTTCACCTTTGAATAACTTGTTTACTTCATTACAGAGACAGAACTTCAAATAATTCAAATTGCCTGAGGGGAATGATAGGTGCAAGCATTTTCCTCTAAATTTCTGTTTTCTTGTAGTTCCCACAAACAGCTAGTAATCTTTGGTAAGGAACAGAAGTAAAGAATAAGGGTCATTTACTAAATGGCATGTTTGATTTACAGTCTAGTTGTTGCAAGGAATCAGTGGTGTATTCATATTTTAATAGCTCACCACATAAAAGCCATGACTACCATGATGAGAACAGTCTTAAATCATCTTTGCTTAAGTGTGAAAGGAAATATGCTTTAATAGAACAGTGTGACCTACTCTTTCAGTCTCTTTCAAAATAGGGAACAAAATTTCAAATGACATACGATACTTTATTTTTTAATTTTTCCACTTTGCTTTCCAAAAGAGCAGTTTCTGCTTTGTAGACACTTTGAATTTTAAAATCTAAGATTTGCCATATGGACAATCATATATATTTGGATTTAATCCCGTGTTACAACCAATAAACCTCAATCTCAAGAGCAGAAAAACCACAAGACAATCTTTTTTTCTCATTGAATTTATTGGTACATTTTAGGTATGCAGTACAGTTACATTCATTATTGGGATCTCGTACCTTTACATGACAGGTCTTGGTTCTCATTTTTCCCCTTATCCCTGACCTCCCTTCACCCCGCCATCCCCTATTTGCAAATACTTTGTTTCCATTATTTCATTTTCTCATATCTTTTTCTTTTCTCTTATTTCCTTTCCACTAACCTCCCACTTCCCCTACATCTTTGGTCCATTTCTTCCTATTTCACATTTTCAATTATACCAGTAGGGTCTTATGTACAATTATAGTTTTTCACTTCAGAGAAATTATTTGGTATTTATACATGTGTGACTTATTTATTTCACTTAGGAGTATATCCTCAATATATATCCATTTTCCTATATATGACTCTAATTTCTCATTCTTTATGGCTGAGTAGTATTCCATTTTATAGAAAAACCACATCTTCTTTATCCATTCTCCAAATGATGGACAAATGGGCTGTTTCCAAGTTTTAGCTATTACAAACTGTGCTGCTATAAACATAGGCACACATATATCATTGTGACATGATTATTTCAATTCTTTTGGAAAGATACCCAGCAGAGGGATGGCTGAGTCAAATAGAACCTCTAGTCCCAGCTCTTTGAGGTATCTCCATATTTATTTCCACAGTGGTTACACCAGTCTGCACTCCTAGTAACAATGGAGAAGGGTTTCTGTCTCCCCCACAACCCTGCCAACATTTGTTATTGATTGATTTCCTGATAGCAGCCATTCTTTGAGGGGTGAGGTGGAATCTCAGTGTTGTTTTCATCTGCATCTCTTGAGTGACCTGTGATGTGGAACATTTTTTCATATATTTAACTTGCTGCTTTTACTTCTTTGTCTGTGAAATATCCGTTCATTTCAGATGACGATGTTTAAACTGGGTCTTTATATTTGGGCTTCATGATTTTTTTGAGTTCTTTATATATTCTAAATAATAGTTCATTTTCTGAAGAGCAGCTGGTAAAAATTTTCCCACATGGTAGGTTGTATCTTAGTTTTGTTGATGGCTTCTTTTGTAGGGCAGAATCTTTTTAAATAAGATGAGATCCCAGTTGTTGATTCTTTGTGCAAGTTTCTGTGCTACTGAGGATTTGTTCATAAAGTCTCTTCCTATGCCAATGTCTTCAAGAGTTCTGCGTAACTTATCTTCTAGCGGATTTGTCTCTTTTTTAATATTTAGATCTTTATTCCACTTGGATTTTAGATCAGTGCATGGTGAAAGGTAAGGGTCTAGTTTTAATCTGTGGCAGGTTGAAATCCAGTTTTTCCAACACTATTTATTAAAGATGCTGTCTTGCCTCCACTGAGAATGGTCAGCTCCGTTGTCAAAGGTGAGGTAGCTGAGTACATCTGGAGTTGTTTTTGTGTCTTGTAATCATTTCCACTGATCCTCAGGTCTGTTTCTTTGCCAGTACCAGACTGCTTTTATCACAGTGGCTTTGTAGTGTAGTTTTGAATGGGAATTGTTATACGTGCTACCAGGTCTCTGTTGCTTAGGATGGCTTTTGCTATTCTAGGTCTTTTATGGTTCCAAATGAATGTTTGAATTCTTTTTTCTAGTTCTGTGAAATATACTGTTGGAATTTCAATCAGCTTTGCATTGAATCTGTATAGCAGTTTTGGTAGTATGGCCATTCTTACTATGATGATTCTTCTTACTCAGGAGCAGGGGATATCTTTCCATTTTCTTATATCCTCTTCACTCTCTTTTTTCAGAGTGCTGTAGTTTGCAGTGTACAGTTCTTTTGCTTCTTTTCTTGGATTGATTCCTAGATACTTTATTTTTTTGGATGCTACTGTGAAAGGAATTGTTTTCCTAATTTCTCTCTCAGTGAGTCTGTTATTTGTGTACAAGAAGGCTACTGATTTTTGGGTGTTGACCTTGTATCCAGCTATTCTGCTGAAAGTGTCAATTAAGTCTAGAAATCTTTTGGTGGAATTTTTTGGATCTTCAATGCAGAGTATCATATTGTCAGCACATAATGACAGTTTAACTTCTTCCTTTCCTATCTTTATTGCTTTAATTTCTTTCTCTTGTCTAATTGCTGTGGCTAATGTTTCCAGAACTATATCAAAGAAGAGTGGTGATAGTGGGAAACCTTGTCTTTTTCCTGATTTTAACATAAAGTTTTTCAGTTTTTGGCCATTTCATATGATGTTGGCTGTTGGTTTTTCATAGATAGCCTTTATTAAGTTGAGATATAGACCATCTATTCCAATTTTTTGCAGGGTTTTCATTGTGGATGATGGTGGAATTTTGTCAAATACTTTTTCTGCATCTATTGAGAGGATTATATGGTTTTTGTCCTTAACCCTGTTAATATAGTGTATTACATTTATTGATTTACATATGTCAAACCATCCTTGCATCGCTGGAATAAATCTTGGTCAGGATGGATGATCTTCTTGATAATCCTCTGTATTCTGTTTGTTAGTGTCTTATTAAGGATTTTTGCATCTATATTCATTAAGGAGATTGGCCTGTAGTTCTCTTTTTTAGTTGGGTCTTTCCCTGGTTTGGGAATCAAAGTAACAATTGCTTCCAGGAATGAATTTGGAGGTATTGCTTCCCTTTCAATTTCATTGAAAAGTTTAAAGAGTAGTGGCAGTAGTTCTTCTCTAAATGTCTACCACAAGACAATCTTAAAACTTTTAGTAAACTAGTGTTCTCTGAAATGTACCACTCATAGTTTGACTATCAGAACATGTTTAATGTGCATTTAGGGTTACATTTAATTGTTTTTAATTTGGCTATTAGGATGGTGACATTAGTCAATCTTAATTGTAGCTCAAATTAAACCTTAAAGTTGATAAGAAGGTTACAGGTACAAAACCACATTAGCTTGGGAGAAATACATGATATTATTTTAACAGATGGAAAGATGAAAGGAGACAAATATATCTAAAATGTTTATCCATAGTCCTTTTCTTAACCCATCAAGAAACTGTAATGAAAATAAACAGTGCAAAGTGGAATCTGGTATGATTTTCTGAAGCGCTGAGGAAGAAAATTCAGAGGGAAGATGCATGTTAATTTAACATGAGGTGAATATGTTCTTGTGCTTTCTCTTGTACTGTTCTTTTAATCCTTTATGACTTTTAAAGTATAATTTAACTTAATTTTGCTCTATTAGGTTATAAAATACATAGTTTGAAAAATAGCAGAAGATCAAATATAAATATCTGAAAGAAAGAAATAATAATAAAAGAATTAAAGAAGGAAGGAGGGAGCATCAGTGCATAGTTAAAAACACACACCCACAAACATATAGAATATTTTGATATTCCTTGGAAGTTTTGTAAAACATCTGTGCTTTGTTGACCAATATTGACCTTAACTTGATTATTTTTTCTCTTTAACAGACTTTGGGATTAAATGATCTTTCCTAACACATGACCATATTTCTATGGTCAAGATATATTTTATAATATGGAACTTATGTAATTTAGCCAAAGGACAGAGCCTCACTTGAGTCATTATTTGCCCCTCAGTTTTTGTCAGGATACAGTATAGTAATTGAGGAAAAGGTGAACCATCTAGTCCAGGAAACTTGGAAACTCTGGAGGAGCTAAGCACTCCAGGACAGAACGTAAGTCTTGATTATCTACACTGTCTTTCAAGTAACCTTCATTTTCACATAGCAGGCATTGACAACTTTAGTCACTTGTCATTGACAGATTTAGTCTTCTGTGTATCAGTTAATCAATATCTTTCATTTTTTCCATCCTTCCTTTCTTATTTTTTCCCTTGTTCAGCCAATTTAGAAGTTGTTTCACTTTAACTTAACTAATTTTTTTCTATTTCCTGAATGTCTTCCCTGGTAGAAATAGCAATAATAATAATTATAATAAAAAATAATAATGGCTTCTGGGATGGTTGTTATGATTACATGCATTAATGCGTTTATCTATAGTGTTCAGAATAATGCTTGTTACAAGAATTTAAAAACATTTTTATTTTATTCATTCACATTTTTTCTTTTGTGAAAAATATATACATATATTCTTATAATAACATTTTTACATATATAGAAGTATAATGAGTAAAATGTTAAAGTTTCCTTTTCTTGCTTCTCACAGACATACTCCTTAGTATGAATAACTGTTTGATATGCATAATTTTAATCCATTCTCTAGACACTTAAGGTATTTGTGCATCAAAAAAAATTACCTGTTATATTAGTGAGTTTTCCCTAGGGGCAAAATACTTGACACCTGAAACTTAAAGGAGAAGAGGTTTATTTTGACTCAAAGTTTTAGTGGGTTCAGTCCATAGTCAGCTGGCCTTGAGGCAAAATAATATAGTGGAAGGTTTTTGGCAGAGAACAGTTGCTCAGTTAGTGATAACCCAGAAACAGAGAGGAAATAATGAAAGAGTTTATGTACCCTTGTGTGTTAAAAATATATTAAAAATACAGTGCTACCATATTTTTAAATAATTAAAGAAGTAATGAATTATATGAAATATATTTATCCCTTATGAATCATCATTTCAAGCACTGAGAATTTGGTCATAACTACTCGATAAATTCCTTGTCCATCAGAGTTTTGGTTTATGGTGAAGAAAATGGACAATGAAAATAATATTCAGTTCATCATTAAATATAATCTCAAGAGACAGTAATATTTGTGAACTAAAACAAAGAAGTATGAATTATAGAGAGAGTCAACAATGAAAAGGGATGCTCAGGTAAGACCTCTAAGGCTGACATTTAAGCAATAACCCTGGGGACAATGGAAACTAATGCAAGCAGAGTACTAGGGGAGTTAAGTGACCATGGCTTTTGAAACAAGCAGAGCAAGAAGAAAAGATGATAAGAGGAGAGAGGAAGAGAGGACAGGAGGGGAAGAGAGAAAAGGGGAGTGGAAGGGTAGGGAAGGGAAGGGAAAGAAAGAGAAGAGAAGAGAAGAGAAGAGAAGAGAAGAGAAGAGAAGAATTCAGAGAGCCAGGTTACATATTATTGTGATTCATAGTAATGATGTTGGGCTTGATTTTTCATTTTTATTTTCATCAGCATATGTTTGCAGGAAAAAATGATTATACTCAGAGAGGCCCACACCATAGCATTGGTGAGTGTGCACAGATCTCGGGGAGCAGTGGTGTGGTCCAGACCAGTGCTGCTGCAGGCAGATCCCAGCCAGGGATCTGTCCTGACCCCAGAGGCTCAGGCAAACCTGCCCAACCAAGGCCTGCCCAGGAAAGAGTTGCACAGGTCCACAAGCTTGAACAGCAGAGAAAAGGTCTTGGTGTTTTACTGAGAATTGAAGACCACTGGTTCAGCCAAAACTTGTTTCAACAAAGGCACAGCAGTCTGCATCTTTGGAAATGAGAAGATATGAAAACAAGTCCCCAGTCCAGACTTCTGGATCACCTATGGCAACTGCAAAGGGAAGTGAGATGGAACAATCTGATAATCAACCACCTGGACTCCCTGAACTGGCAACAAAAGAGGATTTGGAAAAAATGAAATCACAAATAACTTGTCAGATAACAGCAGAGATTGTGCCCATAGTGCAAAACATGATTAATAAGTTT
This sequence comes from Fukomys damarensis, assembly GCF_012274545.1. Classification (NCBI taxonomy): domain Eukaryota; kingdom Metazoa; phylum Chordata; class Mammalia; order Rodentia; family Bathyergidae; genus Fukomys; species Fukomys damarensis. Next base: position 25,387,072 of record NW_022900936.1, read on the forward strand.
AGAGCAGACACACATAAAAAAATAGAGGAGCTGAGAAACATGATGGAATCCCAACATAGGAAACAAATGGAATCCATAAAACAGATGCAAGCAGATTTCTAAGAGATTAAAAACTCCATTGAAGACTTTTACAGCAGAATGAGCCATTGCAAAGATAGAATTTCAGATATAAAAAGGACTGAAATAGTGAACAGGAAAAGAAAAATTTCTTAAAAATAGAAAGGGGCCATGAGAAATCAAACAACAGCTGCTAGATAATGTGATGAATAATATAAGACTGAGTAGTCACTGAAGAAAGAGGAGAGAGTGCAGATAACATAAAATAACTCTTTACATGAGTAATGGCAGAAAACTTTCCAAGTAGGGGGAAACAATTTGACATGCAGATAAGTGAGGCATATAGTACTCCAACTAGCTGTGATAAAAAAATTCTACACATAAGCATATAATATTTAAGATCCCAGAAACCCAACAGAGGAACACAATTCTACAAGCAGTTAGAGAAAAGAAACAAATCACATACAAAGGAAAACCTATCAGAATCACAGCAGACTTCTAAATACAAACCCTCAAGGCAAGAAGAGCTTGGAGTGATGTATTTTCAGCACTAAAAGAAAACAGCCTCCAATCCAGATTAATGTCCCCTGCAAAACTATATTTCAAAGTCGATGGAGAAATAAGATACTTTCATGACAAAGAGCACCATAGGAACTTCATGAATACCAAACCAGCACTCCAAAAATTTTAAACAATATCCGAGGCAATAACAACAAGGATAACAACCCCAGGAAGCCCAGCAGAATGAATATATTCAAGCATGACAAGAAATTAAATGCAAAGGAGAGAATCCAACAAAAATAAAAAGTCATGACAAGGATAAGTAAGTATATATCAGTTATAACTATCAATGTTAATGGTCTCAAATCATCAATCAAAAGAAGTAGATTGGCAGAAAGGGTCAAGAAACAAGATCCAATAATATGCTGCATGCAAGAAACACACTAAGTAAAAAATAAACTCATAGGCTGAAAGTTAAAGGGTGGAAAACAATACTCCATGCAACAGAAACTCAAATAAAAGCAGGAGTAGCTATCTTCTTTGCAGATCATGTGGTTTTTAAACCAACACTGATTAAGAGAAACAAAGAAGGACACTATATCCTTGTAAAGGGAACAATCCAAGATGTAGAGATGACAATCATAAATATATATGGACCAAACATTAGTGTGCCCAACTATATAAAACAAGTACTACGAGACATGAAAAATCAAATAAGCACTAACACAATAGTAGTGGGGGAGGTCAATACCCTACTGTCACAAATAGATCAACTAGAAAAAAACTAAACAATGAAACACAAGAACTCAATCAAACTCTTGAACAAATCAAGTTAACAGATATTTACAGAGTGTTTAACCCCACAAAATCAGAATACACATTCTTTACAACTGCACATGGGTTGTTCTCCAAAATAGACCATGTACTCACTCATAGAACATGTCTAAGCAAGTGCAAAGGAATTGAAGTAATCTGTATATTATCAGACCATAGAGTGATGAAATTGGAGATTAATAGCAAAAGAAACTGCAAAAATTTCACAAACACATGGAAATTGAGCAACACACTCCTGAATAACCAATAGATCCCAGGGGACATTAAAGAAGAAATCAGACAGGTCCTATAATTAAATGACATTTTCAATACAACATATTGGAATCTATGGAACACAATGAAAGCAGTCATACTAGGGAAATTCATAGCAGTTAATATGCATATGAAGAAAACAGAGCAAGTACAATTAAACAACCTGATGTTGAACCTCAAGCTTCTAGAAAAAGAAGATAAGGATAAACCCAAAGCTCATACAAGGGAGGAAATTATAAAGATCAGGGCAGGAATCAATGCAATGGAGACTAAAAAAGATACAAAAAAATCAATGAAGCCAAGAGTTGGTTCATCCAAAAAATAAACAAAATTGACAAACCCTTAACCAACCTTGTCAAAGAAAGGAAAGAAAAGGTCCAAACCAATGCAGTTAATTAGGAATGAAAAGGGTGAAATTACACCAGACCCAGCAGAAATCCAGAGGATATCAATACTTAGTTTGAGAAACTTTACACCAAAAAGATGGAAAACATAGAAGAAATGAACAGATTCCTAGATCTGTATAAATTACCAAAGTTGAACAAATATGACCTAGAAATTTTAAATGACCCAACATCAATCAATGAAATTGAAAACAGAATAAAAAACTTACCAAGAAAAGCTCAGGTCCTGATGGCTTCACTGCTGAATTCTACAAGACATTTAGAGAGGAACTATTGACACTCCTATTTAAACTCTTCAATGAAATTGAAAGGGAAGTGATACTCCTGAATTCATTTCTGGACGCAAGCATCACCTTCATCCCCAAAGCAGAGAAAGACCCAACAGAAGAAGAACTATAGGCCAATCTCACTAATGAACATAGATGCAAAAATCCTTAATAAGATACTGGCAAATAAAATGCATAACATCATCAAGAAGATCATAGACCCTGACCAAGTGGGATTCATCCCAGGAATGCAGGGATGGTTCAGTATACACAAATTAATAAATGTCGTCATACACTATATTAATACAGCCAAGGATAAAAAAAATGTGATCATCTCCATAGATGCAGTATAAAAGCATTTGACAAAATCTAACATGCATTAATGATAAAAACCCTGCAGAAAGTCAGAATAGGTGGTCTCAATCTGATAAAAGTCATCTATGAGAAATCAACAGCCAACATCATACTAAATGGTCAAAAACTGAAATCTTTCATACTAAAATCAAGATCAAGACAAGGATGTCCACTATCACCACTCTTATTCAATATAGTTTTGGAAACATTAGCCAGAGCAAATAGACAAGAGAAAGAAATAAAAAGAATAAAATTAGGAAAGGAAGAAGTCAAATTGTCATCATTTGTAGAAGACATGATACTCTATGTAGAAGATCTCAAGAGCTCCACCAAAAGTCTTCTAGACTTAATAACCAAATTCGGTAAAGTAACTGAATACAAGGTACACACACACACACACACACACACACACACACAAAATAGCATTTCTGTACATGGAAAACAGACTCACTGAGAGAAAAATAGGGCAATCAATTCCTTTTATAATAGCATCCAAAAAGTTGAAATACCTCGGAATCAACTTAACAAAGGAAATCAAAGACCTCTACTTTGAAAACTACAGCATTCTGAAAAACAAAATGACTGAAGAAGATATCAGAAAATGGAAAGACAGCCTTTGCTCTTGGGTAGGAAGAATCAACAAAGTGAAAATGGCCATATTTGCAAAACTACCATACAGATTCAATGCAATCCCAATTGAAATCCCAGCAGCATACTTCACAGACCTCAAGAAAACAATCCAAAAATTCATTTGGAACAAGAAGAGACCTAGAATAGCAAAAGCAATTTCGGGCAATAAAGAGAACTTATTGGGTATCATAGTCCCCAACTTGAAACTATATTACAAAGCTACTGTGATAAAAAAAAAAAAACCCAGCATGGTACTGGCAAAGAAACAGATCAGTGGAACAGATTAGAAGATGCAGAAGTAAGTCCAGATACACTAAGCCCCCTCATCTTTGACAAAGGAGCCAAACACCCTCACTGGAGGAAAGATAACCTCTTTAATAAATGGTGTTGGAAAACTGGGTTTTAACTTACCAAAAGTTAAAACTAGACTTATATATCTCTCAACATGTACTAAACTAAAACCAAAATGGATTAAAGGTCTAAGTATTAAAGCAGAAACACTAAACCAGTTGGAAGTGAGGTTAGGTAGAACTCTTAAAGACATCCATGTAGGAAAAGATTTTATGAACAAAACCTCAGTTGCCCATGAGCTAGCACAGACAATCAACAAGTGGAATCTCTTCTTATTAAAAAGCTCTACACATCAGGAGAAACAACAAACAGTGTTAAGAGACAACACACAATGTGGGAAAAAATTTTCAGCAGCTGTTCCTCAGTCAAAGGTTTGCTATCTAGAATACATAAAAAAAGGGCTGAGGATTTAGCTCAGTAGTTCGGTGGCCTGCCTTGCAAGCTCAAGGACCCAAGTTCAATCCTCAGTACCAAAAAAAAAAAGAATACATAGAAAAAAAAATCTGACCTCCCAAATTTAAAGATACAATCCAAAAATAGATCCCTGAAATGAACAGACATTTCTCAGGTAAACAAGTAGAAATAAACATATGCAAAAATGTTCAGTATCACTGGTCATTCGAGAGATCCAAATGAAAATAACATTGAGAATCCCCCTCACTCAAAAAATGGCTGCTGTCATGAAATCAACCAATAACAAATGCTTGCTGTGTGGGGCTGTGGGGAAATAGGAACTCTGCTCCACTGCTGGTGGGAGTGTAGACTGGTACAACCACTGTGGAAATCAGTATGGAGATACCTCAAAGATGTAGGGTTGGAAGTCCCATTTGACACAGTTATTACCCTGCTGGGTATCTTCCATAAAGAATTAAAAGAATCATACCATAGTGATATATATGCACCCATGTTCATAGCAGCACAATTTATAATAGCTAAAACTTGGAAGCAGCCCAGTTGCCCATCAACAGGAGACTGGATAAAAAAAATTGTGTGTGTATGTTTTTTTTCCTAAAGTGGAATACTACTGAGCCATAAAAATGAGAAGTTAGAGACATTTATATAGCTAAATGGGTGCACATTGAGGAGATACTCTTAAGTGATATAAATAGGACACCCATGTAAATACTGAAAATTTTCTCTATGTGAGAAACTGAAAGTGTAAATAAGGAATAAAATGTATAATAAATAATTTAAAATAGGAAGAAAAGGGACAAAGAGAAAGAGGAAATGGGAGGGGTAGGGGAAAGGAAAGAAGGGAATGGATCAACACGAGAAAATGAAAAATAACCGAAACAAAGTCTTTGTAAATAGGAAGGAGGGGGTTGAAGGGAGGGCAGGGGAATGGGGAAAAATAAGAACCAAGACTGATTATGTAAAAGGTTCAAAATTCCAACAAAGAATGTCATATTGTATACATAAAATGTATCAATAAAATTAATTGAAAAAAATGACTACACTCATGGTGGAAAATTGGTACATGTGTATCAATTTTTTTCATCTTCTTCTTTGCCTCTCTATCCATCCTCTTCTATTGGTACCCTTCCCTGTTACAAAAGATTTATTTCCTTGTCTCCTAGTAGCTATCTTTAATTTTATTTGTTTGATTTATACTTTGTGTTTTTCATATAGGAGAAACCATGCAATATTTAAGTATGTGTCTGATGATTTTCAACTTCATTAAATACTTGCTTCTTTTTCTAAGATGTAGATTTAGTTTTGGTTACCTAATGCTTCTTTTCCAATGATGGGAATAATCAATTGATCAAATTTTCATTCCAGATCATTCTCTGGCCAGACTTTGTAATCACTGTTTGGGTCAAATATCCATCCTCAGCATAGTCAGCTGTATCTGGAGAATTGTGTAATATATTACAAATCATAGGTCTTCGAGGCTGCTACTCAACCTAGCCTTAAGTTGTGTATAATATCCTCATAAACAAAGCAGTTATGCTAACTAATGCCAAATCTCAGCTGAGGTGAAGAAACTTTGATGAGTGACCATGTAGGAAGAAAGCCTCAGCGTAGACAGCCTGATGTTGTTCTTTGAGGGTCTTGTGATGGACACACAAATGCTTGCTGTTGGAATGCCTCCTGTATTTCTAAATAATATGTCTGTTTGGTATGCCTTGAGTAATGAAGCCTGATGTAATGGCTTGCTTAAACAGTGCACTATGCTTTATAGTAAATACCTTCTTTCCTTCTGGGACTGTGGAACTTTGGTAATTATGGGTGGTTGTACAAAGGAGAAAGTACCAATTTGACTACCTTCCAATAAAAACTCTGGACTCTAAATAAATCTCAAGTAGGCTTCTCTGGTAAAAAATGCAGCATACATATTTTGGTATTTTGTAGCTGAAAAAGGAGGTCTGTTCTATGCAATCACTTCCAACACCCCACCTGGCAGGGAGAACTTGGAAATATTTTGCCTGGAATCTTTCAAACTTTGACATGCTTTTTACCTTTTTCTGATCTTGCTTTAGATCCATATGATGTCCTCGTAAAACTGCCTTGATTCTAATTTTATATTTATGTTTCATATTTTTTCCTAGTATAGATGAGAGATTATATCTTTACTCAGTCCAATTAGGCTTCCTACATTTTTTTGTCATTTAAAAAAATCAAGTTCATCTACTGAAAACATATTTTAAAAAACATTTTAATGTAATTGAAACACAATTCACAGGAAAACTCACCTTTTATGTGTGCAATTTGAGTTTTAAAAAATATCTATAGTAGTGCAATTTACTAATCATCATATAGAACATTTCAATCTTCAGATTCACTTTATATAGTTGCAGTCAATTCCCTAACCCTCATTGTCTTAGGTAATCCATGAAGTGTTTTATGTCACTACATACATTGTCCTCTCTTTAATTCCATGTGTCAATTTCTATAAAATCATATAATATATTATTTAGTTTTGACCTTTTTGGTTTTGTACAATCATTTTTACATTCATCTATGTTGTTGCATATATAAGTAGTTTTTTTGTTCTTGAATATTATTGCTGTTTGATTATACCACAATTATTTTATATTCACCCACCAGTTAATGGATATTTGCATTATTTCTAGATTTGGTTATTTTGAGTAAATTTGCTGTAAATATGATTGTTATAAGCATTTGTGTAGAAATAAGTGTTTATTTTTCTGGGTTAAATATGTAGGAATTACAGCACTAGGTATAGTGGATTTTTTTATTAACTTTATCAGTAAGGATTGAACTGCTTTCCAAAGTAACTGCACAATTTTGCAAAATATGTGTATTGAAATTACTCTGACACCTCTGAAAACTTTGCATTGTTAATCTTCTTGATTTTAGACAATAAAGCAGATATGTAATAGAAACTGAGTGCAGATTTCATTTGTATTTCTCAGAAGTTTGTGCTTATGGGTGTGTGTCCAAGCTATAAAAGCTAAGATTGATAAATTAGACTCCAACCAAATTAAACCTTTTCCTTTTCCATAATATTAAGAAAAACAAAAAGAAAAAATTGCAAAACAAATACTTCATAGACTACTTATATTTAAGATATGTAACTACTTAATACAACTCAATATAAAAGATATAAAAAAAGAGTTCAAAGATTTGAGAATATACTTTTCTGTTTTTTATTTAAAAGGAATCTTACAACTTATAGTTTTTTCTAGCTTTGTAGTAATCCAATCTAACAATTTGATTGACATGTTTAGTCTACTCACAGTTAATGAAAGGCAGTGAATTATTTAGGTCTTCCCTTTGATATTTGCTTTTAGCTTTTGTCTTATTTGCTTTTGGTTTGTATGTTTGTTTGATTTGCTTTTACTTTTTTTTCTATTTTCTTTGTGTTAAACAGTTTTAATATTTCATTTTCGTTCCTCTCTTAGCTTCCCAGCTATGTATCTCTTCATATTTTTAGAAGTTTCTTCTAGGGGTTTCAGTTTGTGTCTGGGACCTACTCTAATTACTTAAATTGATATTGAACTCCAATTACTTACAATTAATATTGAACTATTTTAGATAAATTATAGGAAATTCACTATACAATGTTTTATTACTCTGTGTATAAATTCATACTTTCCTGTTTTCCTTTCCTCCCTTTTTTTTTTTACTATGTAGATTGCTCTTGAGCTGAAATCTAGATGCCACCGATAATACACTGTAGCATTGCTCAATTCACTATAGTCTTCTGAAGGTTGGGTTTTAGTTCTACTGTGATGCTAAATTGCCTGGAGGAATAGATCTGTAAACTTTGTCCACCACCCATTCTCCATGATACACAACTGCTTCTCTTCTCCTGCTTTTATGTCTTTTAACTGCTGCTTATTTAGCTTTTTAATTAGCTGGTTTCCACTATGATTTCCAAGTTTGGGCAAAGAGGAAGAACTAGGCAGAGTTTAGGATCATTGTCTGCTGTTTTCTTGCTTTTAAAGATTTTCAGTTCTTCTGGCAGGTTTGTCTTTAACCTTAGAGATTTCAGGGCTTTTAACACTCAGGCTGCATGTAGTTGGAGAATTTCTTTGGTAAAGAAAAACATCAGGTAGGGCCCGGAATTTAGTTCTGTTGTGCAGGCCGAAAATCCTGAGTTCAATCCCCAAGAAGAATAAGAAGAAGAGGAAGAGGAAGAGGAAGAAGAGGAAGAGGAAGAGGAAGAAAAGCATCAGGTTCAGAAATCTGGAATTACATTGCCATACTTCTAAAGAACATATTACTTTTTTGTTTCTACCTGCTTTTTAAAATAATAGTTCTGATTTTGAGTAAATCACTAGTTTTGACAATGACTTTGAAGTCTGCACTTTGAATTGGGGTATGAGGATATCATTCCTTCCCAGACCTTCATATATAACTCCCTCCCCTTACATGTTTCTTGACAAGAAATTTTATACCTGAAAAATACATTACAGGGAGTGTAATCACCTCATCATCTCTCGTGATAGAAAGCTAGAATACATTTTTATTTATGTAGGGACCATTTTTTTTAAATGCTTGGTTTCCTCTCCATGCTTGCATCTTTGAATCTAATCAGAAAGTAATGTGGGACATTTTTTCATATATTTACTTGCTGCTTTTACTTCTTTGTCTGAGGAGTGTCTGTTCATTTCAGATGCCCATTTTTGGATTGGGTCTTTATATTTGGGGGGTGCTGATTGTTTTGAGTTCTTCATATATTCTAGATAAGAGTCCTTGGTCTGAGGAGCAGCTGGTAAAATTTTTTTCCCACATTGTAGATTGTCTTTTGTTTCTATTGTTGGTTTCCTTTGCAGAGCAGAAGCTTTTTAATAGGGTGAGATTCCACTTCACTGGTCATTCCAGAGATGCAAAGGAAAACAACACCGAGATTTCACCTCACCCACAAAGAACGTCTGCTTTCAAGACATCAAACAATAACAAAAGTTGGAAGGGTTGTGGGGAGAAAGGACCCTTCTCCATTGTTGGTCGGAGTGCAGACTGGTGCAACCACTATGGAAATCAATATGGAGATACCTCAAAGAGCTGGGACTAGAGGTACCATTTGACCCAGACATCCCCTTGCTCAATTAAAATAATCATATCACAGTGATATATGCACACCTATGTTTATAGTGGCACAGTTTGCAATAGATAAAACTTGGAAACAGCCCATTTGCCCATCAGTTGGAGATTGGATAAAGAAGATGGTTTTTCTATAAAATGGAATACTACTCAGCTATAAAGAATGAGAAATTAGAGTCATTCATAGGAAAATGGATACATATTGAGGATGTACTCCTAAGTGAAATAAATAAGTCACACATGTATCAATACTGAATAGTTTCTCTGGTGTGAAAAAATATAATGGTATGTAAGATCCTAATGATATAATTGACAATGTGAATTGAAGTAAAAGGGATAAAGGTTTAGGGGAAGTGGGAAGGGTAGGGGAAAGTAATAAGAGAAAAGAAAAAAATATGAGAAAATGAAAAAATGGAAATAAAGTTTTTGTAAATAGGGAAGGGAGGAGGGGGTGAAGGGAGGGCAGGGACAAGGGGAAAAATGAGAACCAAGACCTGTCATGTAAAGGTACAAGATCCCAATGATGAATGTAACTGTACTGTATACCTAGAATGTACCAAGAAACTCAAAGAGGGAAAAAAAGAAAGTGATAATTTTTCTAGAATATTCCAGTGTATTATGCAACCTTTTGTGTATGAAGAATGAAAAATTTTCTACTCACTTGTTCTAGGTGGTCTACTTTTTGTAATAAAATACCATAGGCATAGAGTTGTTATGGTTGTAACAAAAAATTTAAATTGATAAATTATATAAGGAAGAACATAAGTTAAATAAATATGTATTTTTATGTGGCTAATGTTTGGTTAATTTTGCGGCATGTGTCACAATTTTATGAAGTTCACATCTATATTCAAGGGTACTTTTACAGATATGCTCCATTTACCTTTTGCTTAAAATCTCTTAATGGCTTATAATATGAACTGGCTAAAGGTAATTAGCATATTATAGAAACAATGCTTTTTAAACTCTAGGAGCAATTAAAATTGAGTTTTAGGCAGGCGGAAAACTGTGGCAAGCATGGGCTCCACAAGTAGCTGCAATCTCACCTAGGTACTTACCCACATTAATATTTACTGCCTGGAGAGTAAAGTGATCAGCGCATGGCTACATAGTTTTAGAATGCAAAATATTTCTACAACCTGGGCCTGAGGTTAGAAAAGAGAGTTTACAGATGATGGTTTGCCCAAGCGTTACTACTTATCAAGAACCAAAAATGAGTATTATGGTTACAAGTAATCCAAGTGGAACTTTTTTGAATAGTTGATAGTTGAAAACAAGATCAAGGAAAAGGAAATTTATCTAGACAGATCCAAGAAACTATGCGTAATACAGTTTTCATGAAAGACTCATAATTGATAATATGCCTATTGGTTTGGCTGTGATTATTAGCTTGGGAACGTGGTTCTGGAATATCCAGACTTTAAAGTCGGCCTTATTTTCTTAGAAGTAGAAACTAATTAAATTAGGCAATCCTAGAAATAAAACAAGGATGTAGAATGGTACTATAACTGAGAGGTACAATGAATGTTTAAAAACTAACACTTTTTCAAAAGATAATTGTTTCTCTAACTTTCTCACCCTGAGAATGTAAAGTGTCACCCCTTCTCTGCTCAGCTCAGTTGAATGGACGAAAAGTAACATCTCTGTCAGAAAACTACTGTATGTGTCTAAAAGGGACTATAAGATGCTGGCCTGGGAGGTCAGGGTCCCATTTCCCTTTGACAAGGGAGGGAAGGAGCCCAGAATGGCCAGGGGATGAAAGTGAGTGAGGAATATCCTTGTCTATTGTCTCATTGTACTCCTCTTCCCCACTTCCTTGCAATAAAAGCCTTTGCACACCGGAACAAGAGGAAACAAATATTTGAGGCAACAAACGGCCTCTCTCCTTTTTTGGAGCTAGCTTTGAGTAAACCTCACCCCGCCACACACACACACACTAAAAATAGTTTCCCATGTTCTGGCAGAGTGCAGTAAGGACCTCATTGTAGATAATAGTATTAGATAGCAATACTTTGCACACTCCTTTCCTGCCTGACCTTACCAAGACAGTGAATCTTTTGTGGTTTTTAACGCTCTTTCTCCAAATGCAGCATGGAATATGTGTGTCTCTATAAATATTAATGTGAAGACACATTAGGTTATTGTATTTATTAGAAACCTGAAGACATAAAACACAAAACAAGTAAAATTTGATGAAGCCTGAAATGAGCCAAAGAAGGCTGGGTCTAGAGGGCTATCGCCTGGTGGTAAGTGCTCCTGGGAGTGGGAGGAAAGGGAAATGTGTTGCAGATGAATTTTGTGCTGTTTTGTGTTGCATCTGAAGAAGGAAATTTGGGGATAAAAGTAAGTCCTCTTAGAAAGGTGTGCTGTTCAGTGAAAGTTAAAAGCTGAGAAAACCAATATGTTTGTGTGTTTAAATTCTTACCTGTCTCTATAACAAATTACTATTATCTTTTAGTAATATTGAAAAAAAATTTTTTAGCAGCATTAGTATTATGTTTTAGGTACATATATTTGGAATCTTATTGGTCTTATATAAAGATCTGTAAGAGTAGATGCATGGATTAATTTTATTCAAATGTTTAACAACTCTTAAAAATTTCTGATAAAAAACCCTACATTTTAATATTTCTAAAATGAACAGGCTTTAATGTTGGATCATTTTTCTATTATTAACTACATACTTTGGGAGTTATTGTTCAAATAACATACTATCAATGATAATTTAAAGATAAATGGCTTTGAAATCCTGATAGGAGAAAGCTGTGGAAATAATTCGTGCAAGCTCAAGGTTTTAATCTGGCCAAAGTGTGTGGCATACATCTAGTCCTAAATGGAGACCAAGAAAGTAAGGTCAGTTTTAATCTCCTCACACATCTTCCTTTCCTGGCTTAGCACTAGTCATTCACTATGCTTTGCATATTGAGTGGAGAAGATGAAGGATATATAAGAATTCACTTGGAAAATGTGTACTCAGTGTTGCATAACCCAAAGCTCCCAAGGGATTAAGCAATCAAAATCCCAACATCATTTGCATTCTGATGGATTAAAAATAAAAGTTGATACATTTCTTCACACTGAAATTACCATGAAAAAGCTTGTGAAGTTAGTAAGACTAAGTGAGAGGGTCGGGGGAGCAAGAGAGGAAACTCTATGAAATTTAGGGAAATTCATTTCTTTTACAGCTTTAGAGCTGGACTGATTAAGTCAAGGTGCCTGACTCTGCTAGAGACACATTTTCCTAATGAAAAGTACTGTAACTTCAGATCTTTCACATTTTCCATGAATAGATGTCATTACTCATTAGCACTTTCCTCATTACTTGTAAAACAATGAGGTGGCAGCAAGGAGTAGGGGAAAAACTGAAATAGAATAGCAAAATAATTATACTAGCTTAGGTAATTTGAATAGAAGCATTTTATTCAAAAGCAGAAACAACAACCATCATTATGCCATCTTATGTTTGTAAAACTGATATAAGGTAGTTGGCCAGATTAGAAAAGAATAATTACTACAGTTCCTCTTTATCCTCCTCTAATTCTGAATAAGTAATGATAAAGAGCTTGACTGTTAAATTTCTAAAATAGATAATGAGTTGTTTAAGTGATAATTACTGAGTCTTATTTTTAGAAACCCATTAACAGGTATCTTCTTATTCATAGAGAAAATTCTTCATAAATATTGAATTGTGCTATCACATGTACAAGTTTCAAATAATGGAATCTGACTAATTTTAGAGTAACTATTTGCTATTAATTGGTTTTAACATTTAATCCAGTAAAGATATAACTTTTTAAATTTCAATTTGTAAAGCTAGAAAAAAAGTGTAATGCTATTATCTTCAGTTGAATCTCTCCAGATGTTCAGTGTATGAGCTAGAAATTGAAAATAAAAGGTGCTCCTGTGTTTGGAGTTTCTCCACCTGAAAGAACAGGATTTATCAATGGGAAACTTCACGTCTTGAAGTAAAACATTACTGCCTAACTACAGAAAAAGAAGGCTTGGCTAGACTTACAACAATAACATAATAGTCATGTGGTAAATTCATAAGTAGTCCACTAGGTAGGAAGAGGAAGTAAACCCTAGACTGCTGAGCAGCTTCACATTTTTGGTAAGAATATCTTGACCACACTGTTTAGGTACCAAGATGTAGTAAAATGATGAAAAAGCGTGGAACTCTGTATCTTGACTGGTAATGAGGAAGAGGAGGCCTTTGTATTGGAAAGTCAGATACTGTAAATGCTGTGCTTCTCCCAACCATTGACAGGCTACGTTCAGAATACATGTGAACTTTAGGATACAATGCTTGTAGGGTGATGAATGCACCTCAAGATTATAAATTATACCTGCGGCACTCTAGAATGTGAGGATGATTTGCGTCCAAAGTGAGAAAACGTTTATAAGAATAGATTCATACCCTTATGGAGTTGATTTGTGAAACATAGGCAAATAAAGGTATGCAAATGTTGTGGAAATGGTATTTCTGATTGATATTGACTGATTTATTATTAAGAACTACTTTGCAAAAAAAGATTTGTTTTTGTATACCATAAAATTTAGAACTTGCTTGTTTGTGACTGTATGTTTATGATATCTACCAGGCTCTATTCTAATTTATTTCTTGGTAAATAATTTTCAAGAAAATATATGATAGATGAAATTTTCTGCTAACATTTTTCAATTATACACTTATTCTGAATGTTGAAGGAAGATAAGAATCAATGTTTTCACCATGTATTCTGTGATTGTATTCTAGTCTCTGCTGATGTTCATGGACATTGATTTATCTAAAGCTTTCAAGGTAGGAAGCATATGAGCATATGATTACCTGAAAGTCTGTGTGCTCTTCACATTTATGTACTGAAATCTGACCCCAATGTGACATTATAAAGAGAAGGGTCCTGTGGTATTAGATCATAACAGCAGAGCCCTCCGATATGGGATTACGTGCTTAGAAAAGTTACTCAGGGAAGTTGCCTGCCACTTCTGCCACATAAGGACTCATGCAGAAGGCAACACAGATAAACCAGCAAGTGGTACCCTCACCAGTCATGAAATCTGTCACTGCTTTTGACTTAGGAATTCCAGCCTCCAGAGAAATAAATTTCTGTAATATAGAAGCTACTCAGTCTTTGATACTTTGTCTAATCAACCCACATAAACTGAGATAGGGCAGTCACTTTTCTTCCTACTCTTGGTTTTTACACAATCAAACTAGGATACATTGTGAGGTTACCATAAGGTGGAGTGATAATGGCCACCTTTCTCTTACTCCCCCATCACACAGTGAAGTGATCATCAGAAAGAAAAAATTGAGAGTTATTAAACACAGCTCAGAGGAACCTGAAAATATTGAGATTTGGGACTCTACATTGCAAAAAAAGAAAAAAAAAAGAATAGTATTACTGAAGTGGAATTGCCTCGGCAGCCCTTTCTCCTTCAAACTGTAAGTATTGGCTCGGGGTCAGTTTCCCTTACTCAATCACAGACCATTTCTGCACACTCACAAGGAGAAACATACATTTGCAGTTTTTAGTAAGGAAACTGAATAGAAAAAAATGTATCAGTTTTGTCTATGCCCTAATTTATTAAAGTCTGAAATATTACAGAAATAAATTTCAGTAACTTCCTAATAATCAAAATGATTAAGCCAACACATAAAAGATAGGTTACAAAATAATGGGACTTGTTTGTATGGTGTGGTCCTCTTTCCTCTAAGCTTTGAGTAGCTCCTGCCGGAGAATAGGCACTTAGTCATCACTTATTTGGCACATACTTATTGAACATCCTCCATGCTCCAGGATCTGTGTAAAGTTAATGAAGGTATAAAAGTAGACGTGATTTACCTCTGCATGGACTTATAACCCAGTGGAGAAAACAGATAAATAAAATATTCACAGCAATGAATTTATATAAAATTATAATTCTGTGTAAGTTGCAATGTGTGAAGAACTCTAGCTGGAATGGTTTATAGCACTATGGAAACATAAAATAGAGAACTTCAACCTCGTCAAAGATTGTAGAAATCAGAGAGTCTTCGAATAGACAGTCTAACGTAGAAGTAGGAAGTCCTTTAGTCATGGTTACAGCATGATCCGATTGATTCAGGTCGAAGGAAAAGTTTAGACAAATGAAAAAGGGAAGAATAATTTTTTTTAGGTAAAATGTAAAAAGGTGGATATGTTGCAGTCTGTTGTGTTCTGCAAGATACTCAAATGGAGGAGCTAGATGAGTAGATGTTTGGATCAGTAGAATAGTATCAACTACAGAAAAATATTTGAAGATTTTTAGTATCAGAGTCATAATTACAGACTTTGAGATCGGAACAAGTCTTATCTCCTATATGTCCACATCATAATTCCTGAAAACAGCAACTGTCACCTTATATGTATAAGAGACTGCAGATGAGGCAAGCTTAAAACATGATGAAGATTATCCTAAGTTGTCCAGGTAGGCCCAAAAGGTGAAAAAGAAAGAGACTATGAGAAGTAGCAAAAGAGGAGGGCACTGATTGCCCTTGAACCCTCCAGAAGGAACCAATTTTAGACTTTAGCTGAGTTCAACCACTTTTTTATATTTGACCTCCAGAACTCTGAGCAATTAAATATGCATTGCTTAAAAATATTGATAATGTTTTACAGTAGCAAAAGGAAAACTAATATATAGAGAGGAAAGAAAAAGGCAGAGGTAAAACCCTTAGGATCCAGGTGTGTTGGCACACATGGGTAATCCCAAGACGCTAGGAGGTTGAGCCAGGAGGATCAAGTTCGAGCCTGGCCTAGGCAACTTAGTGAGATCCTGTCTCAAAAAATAAAAAGGGCTGTTGATGTACTGGAAAAGCAAACACATACAAACAAACAGGCAAACAACAAGAATTCTAAGATAAGGTCAGGAGAACGTTCTAGGGCAGAAAACATCAGAGAGAAAAACAAAGAAAAAGTGGACGCATGGAAACCCGGGGAGAAAACATTTCTAGGAGAATAGAGATTGTTGGTAAAATGTGTTTGGAGTTTATGGGATCTAACCTAGGAAGAAAAGGAGGGAAAGACAGTCAGTGGGAATTCAGGATCATGATATCTGGATAAATAAGACTGTTTTGCTGTAAAATAGAACATTATAGCGTGAAATTGTGAAGGCAGGTGATGATTTGGCCTGGAAGCATATGCAGGAAAAGCTGACAGAATCTTGTCACTTTATCTTGCTCATATGGGAGTAGCCAGGTTCAAAGTTTTCTGTTGCCTTAAATGAGTGTAGGTGGCACCGTGCTGCATTGGATGAGATCCAATTTGTGGTACCTTCAAGTTAAAGTCCTAAAGCTAAATATTTTTAAGCCAATTTTCTGTAGTTTGAGGAAATTCCTGACAGTGGGGAGAAGATAGTCATGCACTTGGGGAGCTAAGACAGTGTGGCCTGAAATTTTTTTTAGAACTCTGCACCTCTTTCCCTTTGCTGCACTGTGAGGTTCACTAAACCTGGTGCAGCATACTCCCAAAGAGGAGCCTTTCATGGCATAACCGTGCAGCCTTCATTCTACTGAGATATTCCGCAAATACCTCCCCTGCCTTCACCCGCTTCTCCTTGGATACGCTTCCCACTAATGCTCCGTCAATAGAACAAGTAACAACTGAATTTTTCATTATACAGTTTTTAATGATATTAGGAAGACTGGCTTTTTCAAAGGGTGGAGCCATACTTAGGAGTTGATCTCTGTGCATACTTCCTTCTCCTCTAACATTTCTTTATTTGGATTTGTTAATTAAATTGCATTATTCTATTCTCTTGTTATTTGGTGGCTGTTGCTGATTGCTTTTTTTGTCTTCTTTTTTGCTAATTTTGTTAAATTTTATGGAAGGGAATTAAATGCAATCCACCATCTTAACCTGGAAGCATGTAAACAATATTTCACTAATTGTATTCATTATTTATAGAGGGAAGACAATCTACTAAAATCATGTTTCAGATGTAAAATTAATTATTTTCATGAAATTGAATTTATTATAGGTATGAAATTGAATTTATTATAGGTATTGCTAGAACTAACTTGTGTTTTTAATTTCCCTAACGTGCCTCGATTGTGTAGTGATAGCAGCAATAAACATCAACTATAAATAAGTGCTTGCACCTGACAAGTAATTTATAAATATTTTACATGTACTGTGACCATATTTATTTATATATAGATAATACATAGTCAGACTCTCTCTACAAACAAAAACGCTGACCGTGTAAAGTTGTAATTCATAGGTATTACATGTCTCTCCTCTCTTGGTTTATTTTCCTCTGCATCCTTCCCTGTAATTATTTCCTTAACTCATGGCTGTCAGTGTGACTTTAAGGCAGAAACCAAGGAAATACAACTTTTGAGTTTATGTCAGAATGATTTTTCGCCCTGGGAGAAAATAATAATTCTAACTGTATATTTTGGTATTCATTAATCTGATATTCTGAGTTAGAAACTATTGTCTAGTCTTGATAAATTGCATATAAGCAGACAGAGACTACAATATTCCACAAAAATAAATAGCCAAGAGAGTTAATTTGGATGCCAATTCTATATAAAGCTCATATTTAATTCAACTAGTGTTACAGTATAATACTCTTTCAGTTGATGCATGCTTGAAATTTATCAATGTTTCTACAAAAATTCAGCAAGTTTCAAAAGAGAATGTTTAATAAGGTCACAAGACATGACTATGCTGTGCACATATATGTGTGCACAAAGTGAATTAGATTACCTAATCATTATGTACTGCAAACATGTGCTAATAAAAAATGAATAAAAACAAAAATATTGTATATTAGGCAAAAAACAGCTTAGAAAATGAATCATCTGCTTTAAATCAAGGTAGGCAAGTGACAGTGAGACTAATAGTGTTCTATAATTCTGTTAGTGATTATTGTTATTTCTCTAGCACACTTGTACATATTAAGGTATCTCATTAGTTCCATAACAAAATAACTAATTAAACACTTTGCATTCATTTTTGTTGCTACTAGAAATAAAAGAACTGAAAATCTGATTTATTAAAATTATTTTAAATTACAATAACACTTATAAAAATGACAGTATGCATAAACTAAAAATATCAGAATTTTATATTGTTCTCTGTTGCTATCTGGACCAAGAAAGATAAAAAAGACCAATAACTGCTAGACATTATATTTAGCCTTTGCAAAATTATTAATGAAATACCAGTGAAGAGTCAATAGGTAATTCCAGATGCACCTTACTTTCAGAGAAATTCTACTGTCTACATACGAGGACTTGAAATTTTTTGGATTAAGGTTATTTGCATTATCCCAGTGTGTCTGGTTGATTCATACTTTTGGAATAATCCACTTTTGTCTAGATATATTACTAACATTCTCTAAATGATGCTTTATATAAATAGATGTAATTTGAGATTTGTGTTATTTTGACCCTCTCCTTAATAGGATTTAAACATTCTATATTTGAAAGCCTCTCTAATTCACCCAATTTGTTGCTTTAATACTGTCATGAATGGATAGCTCCCAGATGTTGTAGGTATAGAGCTTGATAACCTTAGTCAAGGTTTCTGACATTCCTAGTATTCCAATAAAGCTACTTATTTTGTAATTCATTTGAACTGCAGAAAATAATGGGTAATGACGGTCTTTGCCTAACTCGGTAGGTGAAGTCAAATGAAATAAATTGAAATCTCACTAAAATTTATAAAATCCTATCAGAAGAGAAAGCTTTACAATAATAAAAGATTTCTCCTAACCTGGAGATGATTCCTCCATATCTTTGTCTTTCCTATTATGTATAAATTTGGAAAGTTTGGTGGCTTACCTCTTATCAGACTAAATCTTTCAAAATTATGTTTACCAAATTTGAAAAGGACATATCAGCAGTCAAAGCTATTATCATGGTATAGTTTATTAGCATTTCATTTATATTTAAGTGGCAGCTGTTTAAATTATTTGATTACTTGCTCTGCTCAAGTCAGGTGCATATGTATTTGTAAGTATATATAAAACATTATTGCTAAACTATAAAAATGATTAGCACCTACTGGCAACAAACCAAGCAGTAGATTTGTGTGGTTAGTGACATCTACTTATGCATTTAAAAGCAAAACAAAGCAATGCAAAACCAAACAAACATGACAGATGTATTATAGGGCCTGGGCAGGTAGCTCAGTGTGTAGTGCCTACCTCCAAGAGTACTTTTTAAGTTTCTGGCATTTTTTTTCCCCCTCCAAAGATCAATTGACAGTACTAACACATTTTTTAAAGATTTCCTAAGTAGAATATGAGTGACCAGAACAAATCAGTAGGATTAAAACTTTGGAAAGTTGATGGGTTTAGTTACCGTATTAGCATTAATTTCTTCCCATGTGTACTCATTTTCTGGGTATTGAAAGATCAGAGCCACTGTTTTGGAAAGATGAATTAAGTATTTCCTTTACTATGATTTATTATTTTGCATTCTATAAAGAAAATTATCATTTCAATCTCTAGAAAGCTTTCACCCATTTTGTGGCTACACCTGGTATTCCTAGAGCAGTCATAAATGTTCCTTCAGAGAATCACAGCTGGCTGCAGGCGAGCAACTGCAATGAGTACAGCATGTCCTGCGGAGCAGGTTCTCATCTTTAAATTTAGTATCTTCAACTTTCTCTTTGGTAAAGTTCCTGAACAGAACTAATACCAATTCTGTTTTGGGCCATATAAACCTATTTACACATTACTTATACATTGTTATGGCACTCATAGTAAGTGTGATAGCTTTGGAATGGGCAGTTTTATGCTCCAGGATCATCTTTGATAAATCAAGTAAGATCATTAATTTGCTAAAAAAATGTAAGATATAAATTCAATGCATATGAGAATGGGTGGGATTAACAATATAATAGTTTTAGTGGTGTAGCTAGGATGTTAAAATCATCTTTTGAATTCTTCTAATACCCTCTGGCTTGACCTGAACACCCAGGACTTTGGCATCTGTAAGAATGCAAGCTGCTAATTTGCACCAAACCCTGGCCTGTTTCTGTCAAGAAAAATGACACAAAGTAGTACAATGTCCCAATGTTAAACATATCCAACATGATTTTGGAATTTAGAAGTCTTCATATGAGTATTAAAAATATTGAAGTAGATTGCACTATTAGAGATAAAACATCAATTATCATTTCATGATTATCATGTGAAAAGAAATTCCGATATGTCAGAAAAGCATAACAAATGTTTACAAATGAGTGTTACAGTGAGATTTGCTTCAATCATTTGTGACTGGGGGATAAATGAAATAAAATTGGGAAGATGTTGACACATAGGCTCATTAGTCATCCTCTCTACTTTCCACTATGTTTAAAAATTTACATAATAAAAATATAATGAAGCCATTAACTATGGGGTGCAAACACCTTTGATTGCTAGGTACAACAATAGAAACATTAACTAGTTGCTAACCTCACAAGAGGTACTTTCTTTAGATATATTGTACTCTTTACATTTAAGACCTAGACAAATAGCAAGCAAAATGCCTTTCTTGGAATCACAGTTACATTGAGGGCACTCCTGTTTCCAGTTAGTCAATATATATGGAGCATTTGCAATGAGGCAAATCAAATAGTGGGTCCTGCTCATAGATAGTAATGTGATTTAAAATGTAGTCCAAGGAAGAAAAGAGTCATATGAACAGATAATTGCACAACAATGCCATAAATGGAAGAGAAAGCCTTAACATTTTTCAAGGAGGCATTAACAACATGAACAATGGAGTGATGGACAGGAACGAAAATAACAGACTCCTGAAGCAAAAACAAGTGGTGGGGCAGGGCTGCTAGAATTTCAAGGGTGAGGCAGGAGGAAATCAGAGCTGAGCTAGAGAGGTATGGGGGAGATTTATTCTGTAGATGAGCCAGAGCCACAGATGAGGCTGTATAGCTGAGTAGTGGGGGATACCGGGAGTAGATAACATCTGAGTCAGAGAAGACAGCATTCTGTGGCAGTCAGCTAGGGCAGAGCTAACGAAGACTTGCCTAGATCCAGACTCTGTGGGGGAAAAGATACAAAGGAAAGGGATTTCAGACTGTAATAATTTTTATCAACAAGAAAAGATAAAATGCTTGCCTTTCTCTCTTTCTCCTCTCTCTTGCTCCTCTCTCAAATTCTCTTCTTCTTGTTACTGTTGCATTTTTTTATTCCTTTTCCCTCCTTTTCTCACCCTCCCCTTTCTTCTTTCCATCTTGTACAAAGATTTAATTAAAAGATTTTGTGAATAGTCAGTGTATTCTTGGGGCACAAAAGTCAAAACATGAAAGGGACACAATGAAAATCTTCCTGCAGACCTCATTCTCCTCTGCTCCGTTCTTCTCCCCGCGTGGTACCAGCTGTGATTCCCTCCAAGGTTCATGGGTATTGTTTCAGAGATATTTCACACATTCCCAGTCCGACGGATACACTTGCAAAGACTTTTAAAAATAACTTGTGTGGAGACTTTGTGTACATACTTGACAAGTTAATTAGCAGGCTAGCTGCACTAGATTAAAATCCCATTAATTAATTTGATGGGTCATTTGATTATATAGCTCTAAAAGAAAACCCAAGCCTTCTTTTGCAGACAACAATGAGCTCACCAAGGATATTCACATGAATAATTTTCTTTGGAAGATGAAATGTATAAAATTAAACTACCTTAGCAATTTCTCTTCTAGTTTATCTGAAGACTATTAATTTGATGTGTATCCAGTGTCCCGATTAATCCCCCAAAACCTCAGTGAATGCTCTCTAACCTAGACAATTTGCTTCTGTAACAATATATTACCCTGCTAAAGGGCCTGTATCTTAACTAAAAAACAAAGGAGACTATACTAAACTTGCTTTAATTTTTGAGAAATCAGAGATAAATTCTTAACTTTTCCTCAGTCATAGGTTGTGGCTTTTCCATGTACTAAAACATCCCAGCTTATATTTTCACCTGATGTATTCTGCACTGAAGCTCTTACTGTAATAATTCCTGGAAGAACAGAATATATGATGCTTTCATAAATAAATATTAGTGCATTAGTCTTCTTCCAGTCCAAGCCAGACATTTCTGCCTGCTTATTTCCCTAGGTGGCCAGAAGAGTAGAATCCCTGATATAAAAATTTGGCTGCTTCAGATTCATATCTGATCAGAAGTACACTCTATTTGCATAATATTCCTGTATTTTGTTGGAGAAATATGTGCAGTGATTGTCTAATAGGCATGATAAAATAATAACCTCATATGTGATTAAAGCCACTATGTCTTAATTTGTGGTTGTATTTTACTTGCAAGGAAGTCTTTCTTAATAAACACTTCCTCAAGGATCCATTCTTTTAAAAACATAAAAATTCAGAGGGAAAATAATTATGTCATGTTCAAATCTAAGCTTTTTTTAAAATACGATTTGTAGGTCAAAATGTTTGGAAGCGTAAGGAAAGAAGGAAATATAAATTTTTGAAAATATCAAGCACAATATTATTGAATTATACTTTTTACCAATAGGGAGCTAGCTAGCATACTCAAGAATTTTGTAACTAACTCTTGATTTCAAGCAGAAGCACTCCAGTTCACTGAGTACCCATATAATTTAATATTATTTTACAAAATCAGTTTGTTTTTAATATGTTGGCTCTGAAATTATACGATTGAACTATGCATACTATGCTGAATTATTTAATAATACTCTCTGGACCAATCTTTTAGAATTTTACTTTATCTGTTTAGTTCACTGCTGTATGCCCAGGGCTTAAAGCATACTAAGTGTTTAGCAATTTTCAAGTGAACAAATACAACATTAACTAAAACCCATTGTTATGACATTTCTTAGTCATTTATTGTACTTATTTTTTTACTGTTTTTTCCTCTTTTGTCATAAAACAAAAACTATATAACATAAAATAGATTTTAAAATTCTTGGCTTGATTAGTTCAATATATTCTGTTTCATGAAGCTTAGTATTAAAAATATTAAGTTTATTAATTTCATTATTTTCCATACTTCACTTCCATAGAGCAAGGTGACTATAAATATAGAAAAGCTGTGGATTCTAAAACAATCCCTTTAAAAGAAGGCTAGAGAGCTAGATTGTGAGTCAGAGACAGAGACAGGGAGATAGATGGGTACTGAGAGAGAGTCTTGCTTATGCTAATAAGCTTGCCATTAATGGGCCTTTTAATACAAAGTGCCCCACAGTATTCCGCATGGCTCATCATAAGCTAATGAAAAAGGTGCCTTAATCAGGAAGATAACAAGTGATTCAGAGGGTGAGAGAAAAAGGAAGGATTCCAAACCATCACAGCTATACACACAGAGGGACTGCTGCCAAGAGAGAGAAGCCTTGCAGGATAGGGCAGAGAAGTTAAACTGATGACATTGCAGTAGTTCAGAATAAAGGAGGTGATGGCACCCTCAGTGACAGACAAGGCACCCTCTCAAGTGTTAGGATACCATAGGGCTATTCTGGGCTTCCATCATAAGATACAACCCTAAGCCTACCTACCCTCCACTCTTCGTGAGAAGGCAATCAGATTATCTCAAAACTTTGGAAGAAATCACTGCAATAATCTTATATTTATGACCCACACTATTGTTTTAATTTTAAAATCTGTAATAGTTTCTTGACAGTCCTTTGAGAATCCATGGTCATTCTTTTGAAGTAGGAGAGGGGAAAAGCACTCCAGCCTCCCAAGGAAATCTTGCCATTCGGTTATCAGGATGCTGATTACTAATAGAATTGTGCTTGCTTAGAATGAATAGATAGAAAATGGGATATAAATATCACTTGTGACTAAAAATCAATGACACAGCATATCTCCTAGGACTCCTTTCTTTTTCATTATATCATTACTCATGCATTCTTCTGGAGACCTACAGACACTATTTGGAATAATAATGCAATATGTGGATAAGATGTAGCTAAAAGCACATTTTTTAAAGGAGGGAGGCATTAATTTTCATCTGCACCTTACTTCTTTTTTTCTACTAAAGTTTATATGTAAATTAGTAGTGAATCTACAGAAATATCTTGGATGAAGGCCACTACATCAGTGTTTTCTTATGAGAGTGTTTTCCATGACCTGACACCTCTCCCCAGGTTAAAATAGATAACAGACATTGAAGACTAATCATTTAGAAATTTTTGCAGTAGTTTGACAGAGTGAATTATTTTTTTTGTTTATCAAATTCAATAGTCAAGAGTTGAGGCTTGTTTTATGAATTTTCTT
Source organism: Fukomys damarensis (assembly GCF_012274545.1). Classification (NCBI taxonomy): domain Eukaryota; kingdom Metazoa; phylum Chordata; class Mammalia; order Rodentia; family Bathyergidae; genus Fukomys; species Fukomys damarensis. Next base: position 25,411,451 of record NW_022900936.1, read on the forward strand.
TACTTCATTTTTCCAAGTAATATTTTGCATAAGAATTAGATTAATACTCTATTTTAAATTGTCTTAATTATTAATTTGCACACTTCCAGGAGCTATCCCTTTTATTTACTGAAGCAGCTTCAGGAAACCTCTTTATTTGCTGAAAACACTTGAATTCATCTTTCTAGAGGCAACCACTCTCTTAAATTTACAACTCAAAATCCTTTCTACTACATCTCTTGGATGTTCAGTGGGTCTATCAAAATCTACAGCTGTGTAACTGAGGTCCTCTTTCTCTCAACCTACTTCATTTTACCTATTACCTACTGGTTAAAACTAAAATTCAGAACATCCCCTTGACTATTCCCTTTTACTTTAGGGTCCCTAGATATGGACCCATGCATCCCTTTTTTCTTCACCTTCTCTGTTATTCACATAATTTAGTTCATCTGTTTGATTGTAACAGTGCAGGCTCTCCTTTTCTCTAGCCAAGTCTCCCTTCAACTTATTTTCCACATTGCAGACAGTAGTTTTTCTAAAATGCAAATCTCATGCATATGTTGCTTAGAAGTATTCAATAACTCTTCATTACACTCAAGATAAAGTACAAATTGTTTAGCAAGCTTCACTCAGTTCTTCATCTTTTGGACACTCCTTGTCATACTTCTCTTTGCCTTTTAATATTATAAGTACCCTGTCCTTCATTTATAATTTCAGATATTTCAGTTCATGTAATTTCTACCCCCTCTCTTCAGGTTTGTGCATAGCTTTTCTTTTATTTTCATTTTCCAGCATACACACACACACACACACACACACACACACACACACACACTACTATACACTTTCCCTAAATAAATTATATATACCATTTAAATCTCAGATATAACTTCCTCTGGGAAGCTCTCCTTCATGCTACAGAATTGGTTCCAGATTCTTCTTTATGCCTCTATGGCAATTAATATTTCATTTACATAATACTTGTCACATTCTATTATACTTTTGAATTTTTGCCTTTTTATCCCACATTAGTCTGTCAGCTCCACAGGGGAAAGAAAACTTTGTTTGTTTTTACTACAATGTCTTTGGCACATACTAAGTTCTAATAATTATTCAACTTCTGCATTCAGGAAAGAAAGAGAATAGGATTATACAAGTAGAATAAAGTTAATGGAGACAAGACATAAAGGAGATTAACACCAGATGTATAAGCCACAGTCAGGTACTTAGAAAACTGGAGTCATAAAAGTTAGGAATTGTACCTCCTTAAGGTCTCAAGTAGAGTTAGCATCAAAGAAGGCACGATCCTGGGTACCAAAAATTTGTATACACATAGCCATGTCTTTCGCATTTGGTCTGGCCTCTGTAAGTTCTGTCTTACAGAGAGTTGTTCAGTGAGTGTTCATCCAAAGGATTCAATGGTTCTAGAGTTTTATATTTTATTTTGCAAGATAAAAAACATGTAAATGTAAATAAAATTACTGAACTATACACTGACAAATGAGATGGTTAAGATGGTAAATTTTATGTTTGGTATGTTTTACTACAGTCTAATTTTTTTAAGCAAAAAAAATATTTCCAGAAGGGCTTGTGTTCTCTTACTATAAGACATTTGGTATAGATATTATGCAAGCACAAACATCACAGAATTATGTACACACCATTAAAAAATACACTTGTCTCCAACATGAAAAATATCAATTTTTAAAAGAAAAAATATTTTCTATTTTGATGGAATTTTTTATTGATTTATTGTTTTCTAAAAAGAACATTAGGAGCACTTCAGTATACCTATTATAAATGATTAAAAATGTTCTAGTATTTAATTCGTTTATTTAGAAAATGAAGGCAAAAATACCATTTGGGATGCATTGTGTAAAATACTTCTTAGTATAGCCTCTGTTGCCCTAATTTTTCACTGTCTAGAAAATATGAATCTTTGTAATTAAATAATTTTATAATTAACCTTAGCAATAAATGCTTGAATGTACTCAGAATAATGATTGGATATTGATTATTCAGTATTGCAGGTAGAATAAAAATTTTGGATTTACTTAGCTATCAGAAAATACTAATTATCAAAGATTTTCATCTGCATCTAATGTACTTGTTTGGCTGCCTATGACATTAAATCCTGAGCCACTGGGCTTCTGATGAACACAGCATAGCAGTGATGATACAACACTTCCTTGAATAGGTGACAGGAAGATTCTGCCTTCCATCTTGAATGCCTCCTTCTGCTATCTCTTCTCTTTTCCCTCTGTCACTGTCTCCCTTCTTCTCTTTGCCCTTTTTTGTAGCAAAATATTTATTGGTACATTTTAGGCATACATAATGGTAACACTCATCATAGGGAATTTGCACCTGTACATGCTACGTCCTGCTTTTTTTTCCCTATTCCCCCTTCCATTTTGTATGCTGTATTGTGCACTGTATTTAAATATAGCACTAATAAGTTGACTTTCACCTTGATGATATGTTTATCCCATTTAAATGAGTAGTCAATTAAAAAATGCTGAATATTTGTGTGAGGAATATTTCATCTTCAGGTTCCTTGATTCCATAAATGACAGTATCATTTCACAATATGCAAAACATTTTCAGCATTTTACTCCAACTCGGTCACCTCACTTCAGAAAAGTAAATGATGTCCTCATAATCAGCATCCTTCCTTTTAAGAAACTGGCAATGATTTGACCCCTATAAACATAAAATTCACAGCTTTGTTGATGAGTTGCATAACCTTCTTTTGTTGTTGTTGTTGTTGTTGTTTTGAGACAGGGTCTCCCTACAGATTTCAGGCTAGTTTTGAATTTACTATTTGAACTCATGGTGATTTTCCTGCCTCAGCCTCCTGAGTACTGGGATTATGGGTGTGCATCAAAGTCAGCTCCCATGACATACACTTTTAAAGCTTTCTCACATGAATTTCCTTGATGTATGAGGCAGGGCTATTTCACTAAATGTGACTTGCCAGCAGCAACTTCATCATCTCTTATTATTTATTTGCCCTTTCTTAGAAGAAGCATGTCACCATATTTTGAGCAGTCATGTGGATAAATATACACAACAGGCGGTGATAGCTGCGGTAAACCTATGAGTCTCTGAGGGCAGTGGGTGACCTCAACAGTGAGCGTAGAAGTGAATTCTCCTTCAGTTGAGATGATTGTAGCCATAGACGACACCCTGATTGAAATCTTATAAGACATCCTGACCTAAAAACATCCAGTTAACCTGCATCTGGATTTTGGATTCACAGAAACTATGAGGTTATAAATGTCTCTCGTTTAAAGCAAGTAAGATTTGGAGCTAATTTGTTACACATTGATAGGTAACAAACAGACTCAAATGTATCAACTACAATAAGCTTTTAAAGGTAATATTCTACATGTCAGGTGTGTGGGTTTATGTATGGGTATGTGCCTGTGACTAAACACAGAGTATCACAGGAGGGAATGTTTATTTTGGCTTGTGATTTAGAGGTTTCAATCCATAGTTGGCTGGTTCCACTGCTGTGGGCCTGACAGGAGGTACAGCCAACATGGCGGAAGGGCAAGGCAGAGTAAAGTTGCTACCTCATGGCAGCCAGAAAGCACAGAAGGTGAGAAAGAGCCAGAGAGAAAGGTGACAAGATATGGTCTACAAGGCCATGTCCCCCTCTAGGCCCCACCTTCTAATTTTCTATTGTCTCCAAATAAAGCCATCACATTTTTATCTTATCAGTGGATTAATCTATTTGATGAAGGTAGAGTCCTCAAGATTCAAACACCATCTAAAAGCCCCACTGCTGAAAATGTGAGACTCCTGGGGGACATTTTAGATTATACATAACCCTTGGTCTATAATTTCTATAAATTTAAGTAAAGTAAAAAAGATAATTTCTTTTGCTATAGTTTCTGTCATTCTCCCTTGTCCAAAATCTTGCTCTTGGAATTCTTAGCCTCTAGAACTGTGAGGAATAAATTTATGTTCATTATAAATTATTCAGTTTCAGATATTTTGTTATACTAGTAGAAGCACACACAAAAAAAACTAAGTTCCTTGGGTCTTTGTATAACATAGAAGCAGAATGATTCTGTTAAAACATAAGTCAGATTGTGTCTTTCTTCTGTTTAAAACTGCACTGACTGCTCAGTGCACCAGAAAGAGACGTGAGAATGGCCCAAATTGTTCTCTAGCCCCAGTCTTAAAATTTTATAACCCAGGAACTCCTTACCTATACAATAAAACCCTACCTTATTCCAGACAAGAAGTTGTTGTTGTTGCTTTGTTTTGTTTTTGTTTTTGTTTGTTGTTTTGGCCAGGTTCCTATTTTCCAGAAATACTATTTTTAGACTTTGACTCTAGTTGTGTACACTTTCTGAAATGTTCTTCACCCAAATATGCCCTTGGCTAACTACGTTTTCTTCAAGTTTTGCTCACATGTTCACCTTCTCCAGGACTCCTATGCTGGCCTCAGTCAAATATTGTAACTCCGTATGCCATGTCCTAGCCTTCAGAATTCTTCAATTGTCATCCTCAAATATTTAAATATGTTTATTATTTATTACATTAGTTTTTCTGCCCCTGTCAACTAAACAATAAGCTCCATGAAAGGAGGGGTTTTTGTTTTTTTCACTATTATATCTCTATCACTTTGATGATTACTGGGTACCTATTAGGCATTCAATAAATACTAATTGAAATGAACCACGAGCTGACTTTAATTGACTTGTATTTTTACTTCTCAATATGTGAAAAATAGCTACAAAGTATTGATGATAAGTAGGTAAAAATATTGAAAAAGTTATAGCCACCAAATAAGGGAAAGCATTCTGGCAGCAGAGTCTTTGTTTTCTCTCAAAATAAATAACCTGATGGAGCATATTATCAAATAGGGACATGATTTATTCATTACCGTTTGCTACATCTTGACTGAGAAAATTAAATTGTTTTGTAGCTGCTTGATACACTCTGAGACCTTTTCAATTTCCTCTCTGTTCTTTCCCTGTTAATTTTTCTTGTTTTCTTTCAAGGACTGTAGGCAAGTAAGCAATATTCTGCTTCTCTGGCAAATAATTGATCACTTGGCTTCTTGAACTTCTTCATGGATAATATGTCTCTACAGGTTTGTTTAGCATCCTGAGCAGGGCTAGGGAACTGAAGAATTATTTCTTACTGGAGACTATACAAGCAAAGAGGGTAAATGCTTCTTATTTTGGCCACAGTGCAGAATAAAACAGATGACCAGAAAAAGGCACTTCTCAACATTGCTTTTAAAAAATGTATTTCACTGATCTTCTTTGCCTCAGGGAAAATGATTTTCAGATCAACATTTTTGTTGTTGTTTATAGCCACATGACTGAAAACAAAAAAGGCAAATTTGGCATCTAACTCTAGATGATAAAGTAGATTAAATAAAAATCAATTTCCTTTGTACTTAATATAAGGAGATGGTTCAAGGATTTAGCTCAGTGGTTCCACCACCTGACTTGCAAGCACAAGGTCTTGAGTTCGATCTCTGGAACAAAAAAAAATTAGGTGAAACATTATTGACAAAATGAAATGCATGTTTCTAAAATATCTTTATATTAAAAATTTATGTATAATAAAATATTTCCAAAATCTCAATTGAGATTTAATAATTGTAACAACATCTAATACGACCAAATACTAGAGCAGGATTTAGAAAATTAATTACCACTTTTTGTAAAAAAAAACATTTTATTGAAACATAGCTATGCCCACTGTTTATCATGTTGTCTATGGCTACATTCATACAACAACAGCAGAACTGAATAGCTGTGACAGAAATAGGTAGCCTACAAACATAAAATATATATTGTCTTAGGCCCCTTATAAAAGAAATTTCCTAATTCTTATTCCAAACCCAAAAACCACAAACATTAAAGCAATTATTTATATTTCATTGAATATAATATTGACGTTAACCCCCACATTTACTTCCACCATGTAAGAAGAAAAGAAACAGGGGAATTTCAGTTTTAGGTTCTAGGTAGTTGGCAGAATTATCTAGACAGAGACAAAACTGCGGATGCTCCCTGAGTTCTGATAAATCCATTGTGAATGGAAAATGTAAGTTGAAAATGTGGTAGAAACACCTTGCCTATTGGACATCATAGCTGAGCAACACGGTACACTGCAGTATCAGCTGTTTACCCTGGTGACCACGCGGCCGCCTGGGAGGTGTGGCTTCTGCCACTGTCCACCATCACAGTAGAATATTATATTGCATACTGCTAGCCCAGGAAAATATAAAAAACACTCCAAGTGCATTTTCTATTGAATGTTATGCCTTTCACACTATTATAAAGACAAAAATCATAAGTCAGGGACCATCTGTACTGGCTTACATTAGCCTCGTGGGCTGGCCTCTCTCCTGTCCCTGCATGATCCTTTATTTATCCTCCAAGGACTTTTAAGTATCTCAGCACATGAGTTTTTCTTGAGACATGTTTAACCGAAGTGTGTGTCTTTCTTTCTTTTTCTTTCTTTCCTTTCTTTCTTTCCTTCCTTCTTTCTTTTTCTTCCTCTCTCTCTGTTTCTCTCTTTCTTTCTTTCTTTCTTTCTTTCTTTCTTTTCTTTCCCCCTCCCTCCTTCCCTCCCTTTCTTCCTTCCTTGATACTAGAGATTGAACCCAGGGGTCCTCCACCACTGAGCTAGATCCTTAGGTCTTTTTATTCTTTATTTGAGATAGAGGCTCACTAAGATTCCCATGCTGGCCTTGAATTTGAGATTCTTCTGCCTCAGCTGGCCAAGTAATCAGGACTACAGGCATGTGTCAACATATCTGACATATTCACCTTTTCTAATGTGACCTGACTGTACCTTTCTTCTTTAATTGACCTTGTCTCTTTAGATCGTGGTTGGATGCACCATGTTGATTTGGCCTGTAAACATTTGATTGCTGTTAACAACTTTGTTAATCATCACTACCTGGATTCTGTGTCTTGGTCTTGATTTTTGAAAGTTGAACAACAGCAATGATTTCCAACTTTTGATTCTCTGATTCACACCTCAGGCTGCCTTTATAAAAAAAGTGACAGGGGATGCAGCTCATTGTGTTTAAATTCCCAACATTACTACCAAAAAGAGGTCCAGTATTTTAATAGGTTATTAAAAAAAATAGGAACCAGAAGTATTTAAAGACAGTGTGTCAGTCAGTTTTTCATTGCTGTGACAAAATACTTAAGAAAGTCAGTTTAAAGGAGGAAAAATTTGGCTCAAAGCTTTCAGTCTGTAGTGGACTACATCCATTACTGTGGGCCAGAGGTTACCAGAACATCATAGCAGAAGGGTGAAATGGAACAAAGCTGTTTATCTCATAGCAACGAAGATACAGACTAAGAGAAAGAGCCATTGAAGAAGAAGGGGCTGGAGACAAAATATACCTGGCGAAGCCACGTGCCCAGGGACATACTTCAAATCCAATCAAGCCCTACATCTGTATAAATCCATTGAGCAACAGACTCATCAATGGAGTACTCCATTAATGGAGTACTATCACTTTTCAAGGTTCATCTGAACACTGCTGTACCGGAGACCAAACCTTCAATACAGGAATCATGGGGAACATGTATCAAACCATAATGAAGATGAGCAGAAAATTAGTGCTGCTAATTTTTTAAATCCCACAATTGTGCTCCATTCTGAGAAAGGAAACCAGTTATTTTGTGTATCAACACATAGAAGATAAAGAGATTCCAATAAGAGTAAAACAGGAGAGAAGGAACATACTTCGTGTTGTACTGTTAGACTTCATAGAGAAGTTAAGGAATGTGAGCTGAGAACTAGAAGTTGACAAAAATAGGCTCAAGAAATGTCCATTGCTTTTTACCCTTTAACAGTCATTTGGGTAGAGAGGCAAACTGATGGCTGATGGGAACTGTAATGTTGACTACTTATGTAATAATTTTTAAGAATTTTTTAAATTTTTATTAGTATATGTTTGTGGTACATGATGGTATATTTCCTGTGGAAATACCTAATTCTTTTTTGCCATCTACTTTCCCTCCCATCCTTCCTCCATCTCTTGGTCCCTTTCTCTTTTACAAAAGATCTTTCTCTTGTTTCTTATTATCTATCTTTTATTTTGCTATTTAATTTCTTTATAATTTGAGTTTCTCATCTGAGAGAAATTATGCCATCCTTAAGCTTATGTATCTAATTAATTTTGCTTAGCATTATGTTCTCAAGATGCATCTATTTTTCCACAAATGACTTAGGTTTAGGCTTCTTTGTGGCCGAGTAGTATTCCCTTGTGTTTACACACCAAATTTTCTTCACCCATTTATCTGTTGATGGATATGTAGACCACTTCCAAGACTTACCTATTATAAGTCATGCAATAATTTTGTCTGTGACCAAAAGTGATTGACTCAGAATTGGAGTCTAGATGTAGACTGCTTTTAGGTCCTGGGTAAAGGAAGCTGAAGATGAGCAGTCTTGTTTCAAAAGGGCAAAAGGGAGTTTTCATCTTTGGGGGAGAATCGGATTTAAGATGTAAACACAGTGGAGTTTAAGATAGATACAGAGCTGTATGAAGTCAGAACGAACAGGGAAAATTATTTGTAGTGGAACAGGGTTCCATGTGGCACTGTTGAAAGAGATGTGGGGTGAGGAAGATGCTGCGCTTGCCTCCAAGAAGATCAAGATACACATTTAGTCAACTGATACATACGAGCCTACTACACGCCAGAAGACATTGCTCTGGGAACCGAAGACACAGTAGGGGGTAAAAGTGGAAGTCTGGGTCCTCAGAGAAATCGTATTCCAGTGGGTAGACATGGGAACAAGTAAATTATTTATCCATTTGAAGAGCTGTAACATCTTCTCCGCCCCATGAATAGACATTTTACTTCATTTTTAAGTTCCTATAAAGCTACAAGGGACTTAAAAATGGGGGAGATTGTCCATTCAGTGAAGTGTGGCAAGTAGGTGGAGATAAGCAGCAGTTCACTGTGGAGAAGGGATGATGCTTGAGGTGAGCCCTGAAAGGAAGGAGAGCTGGTTTCCACCCTGTGAGTCACGTAGGCAAGGGCAGGACAGGCGGCGGAGGGCGGGGCAGTGTGAGCAACCGCTTGGAGGCTGGCAGGAAACCGAGAAGGACGGGCAGATGAGTCATAGGAGAGGAAACAGCAGCGCGAGGATGAGGACGCGAGAGGACAGACGATGACAGGAGCGTGCACTTTGGGTGGGAGCCAAGGATGTCAGGAACGAATAGCTCTGTGGGATTAAGTGACCCCAAAGTTCTGAAAGCGGCTGGCCTGGAGTTCTGTTTGTCCTGGCACAGGAGCCCCGAGGGGTGCTTCCTTCGTGGCTGAGCCTAATCAGCAGGCTTGGTCAGACTTCCAGAATGGGCGCCTGGTGAAAGTACATTGTGCCTGTTGAGCCTGGTCCAGCTTGGCTGGGAGGACCGTGGTGAAGTGAGGCTCGGGAGTGATGGAAGCTGATGGGAAGCGAAAGGTTCCGCTTGGTCTGGTGGGTGCACAGTTACAAGGAGGCCTCTGGGCAGGCACCGATGAGGGCCTCACGCGGGCCGCGTCGTCAGGAGCGAGGCTTCTGGTTTTCGTCCAAGATGAAGAGGTCAGGATCAATGAAGTCTTAGGCTCTTTTTAAACTCTAAAATTCCAAGAATCTATTTGTCAGCACAACTTCTTGAGATCAAGAAAAGTGCTTTTCTTGAAACTTCTCTAATATTACTTTGGATCAATTCCCTTCTCAAAACAACAAAACAACCTTTAGTAGACTGTTCAGCACATAATAGAAGTATAATCAATATATAATTAAGTGATTTTCATCATGACAGGATATTTTTATTTTTCACATGAAAAAAGCAGCTATTATAAATTCTACGTGCAAGTCATGCGGACTGTGTTTATATCATCATTTTTCTCCTCTTTTTCTTTGATTTTCTGACTACAAATGCTTCCAAGTTTTATTCTTTGTGGTTTTCCACTGGCAGCCCACATGTAAATTAACTCACATCAAAAGAACTGGGTCTTAAAAACAACAGAGTTGGAGGTAAATAAATATTTTTATAAAGCTTTTCAAATTTAGTAATTTTCACTGACCTGAATTGTGTCATTATTTTGTGCAAATATTAGCACACTAACAAAAAACTAGGGATGCAATAAAATGTCAAATAAATAAAGTTTTAAAATTATCTGCAAAGATGCCTTAAACCTTTGAGTTTGGGAAGAATGTCTCCCTGTTATTTTCTCAGATAAGTAAATTTTAATTGATTTCTTCTTTCTTTTCAACGCTCTCCCCTAACATTTGCGGAATATCTTCCAGCTCACCTCGGCAATGGATGCTTGAAATGAGGATAGAGCTAAGCGTATACATATATATGTAGTTTTCGATACTCAAATACCTATGATAAAATTTATTTTATAAAGTAGTTCTAATAAAAGATGAGCAACAACTAAAATATAATAAAGCAATTATAAAAATATAGCGTAATAAAATTTCCAACGTCATTAGTCTTCTGCATTATTAAGTAAAATAAAGGTATTTGAACACAAGCACTGTCAGTCTCAGAACTGAGAAGACTACAAATAACTAATGAGTGGATACAGTATGAATATATTGGACAAAGGAATAATTCACATTTTGAGCAGTATGGAGCAGTACTGTTTAGGATTTGACCACACTACTCAGAAAGACACACAATTTAAAACACATGAGTTCTTTATTTATAGAAATTCCATTTAATACGTTTGGACTAGGGTGAAGTCACACACGTGTAAATACCAAATAGTTTCTCTGGTGTGAAAAACTGTAATAGTACATAAGATCCTAATGAGATAATTGACACTGTGAAATAGGAAGAAAAGGTCTAAAAGTGTAGGGAAACTGGGAAGGGTAAGGGAAAGGTAATAAGGGAAAAGAAAAAATATGAGAAAAAGAAAAAATTGATATAAAGTGTTTGTAAATGGGGAGGGGAGGAAGGGGTGAAGGGAGAGCAGGGACAAGGGGCAAAAATGAGAATCAAGACCTGTCACGTAAAGGTACAAGATCTTAATAATGAATGTAACTGTACTGTATACCTAAAATGTACCAATAAACTCAATGAGGAAAAAAATAAAAATATGTTTGGACTAGAGTTGATTATAGGTAACTGAAACTGTAGAAAGCAAAATTGTGGGTAATTAAGATGAACTATGGTAGTAAAACCGTAGCTAAAGAGAAACTAGTATTTTTAGCATTCTTTTCACCTGTTGTGACTTTTGTCCTTATTAATGTTTACCATCTTTCATATGGAGAGTCTGTTGTGATCTCTTGCATATGCTCTTCAGTCTTTTGTTGGTAATATGTGAACCCTGACCAGGAACGAACTCAAATCCCGATTCATGGAAGCCCTTTGGATACTGTCAGTTTACAGAAAACTCAACTATAGCTCTGTGATTGCACTGCTATTTGTAATTACCCTTTGTATACAATCTTTGAGCCATTTTCAATCCATGTAATAGCTCATCTGTCCAAATCAATTTATATTAATTTTTCAAGTGAGATTTGGTGAGGGTCAAATACATACGAAGGTCTCCGTGTTCCAGTCATCCAGGGGTTATGGTCATTAGAGTTTTTAAAAAGTAGAGATGAGATGGGTGAGCAGAAATCCAATTTCACTGGTGTGCTGTGCTGTGCCAGCTCACCATCTAGTGAAAACCCATGTGAGGAAGGGCTGATGCAGCCACAAGTGTAGCAGTGATACTAAGCTGAGGAGTTTTCATTGGAACTGCAGTCCCAGCTATTCCTCACTGCCCTCCATCATATTACCTAACGAAGTGGACCCCCTTTTTAGCAGCTCTACCCAGGAATCTTTGAGTCATTTTTGATCTTCTTTTATCCTTTAGTCAACATCTTATCTATGAGGTGAAGCCAAATTTGGAGAGTCCATCAGATTCGCTCTCTCACTGCACTATGCCTGCCTCTCTCTCCTGCATGTGCACAGTTACAGTTATCAACACTGCCTCAGCTTGGAACTCATTTTTAGCCAGCTGGACTTCCCTGACTGTGCGTGTATTCTCTGGTATATAGGTAGTCACTTGGCTGCTTCGGATTTTGAAAGTCCACTGTTCGAGGTGACCCTGATGCCATGGCATAGGCCTCATTATTCAAGGAGTTTATGTTCTTAAGTGAAGTTGCACTGGAGTGTTGGCTCATACTGCCTCTCATTTTCTGAAAGAAAACATCTGCCTTTCTTATTTTTTAAGTCTGAAGTTGTTTCATCTCAATAAAAAATGAACAGATTTTGTCTGTGGTGGGAAAGGGAACTGGTAAGCAGGGGAAGAAATTGTGAAGCTCTGGCCTGTGTGGTCTGGGAGTCATTTTAGTACTTCTACACAATCTTGTGAAGTTTTAAAAGACAGTCCTAGCCTGGCTCCCCGTATTCTGCCTTTTTGTTGTTGTTTTGCAAATCACCCTATGCAAAACTCTCAAAACTCAGTATTGACATTAAGTGATTACAAGTTATATGTTCAATTCCTTGTACATACTTGAATGTATCTCTTCTGAAATGAGAATAGACACCAGTGTTTCATTCTGCCTTGTTTCTAAAGTACCTTGGTCTTGCTTGGCCATGTGAACTTTGCACTGAACAACTTTCTCAAATCTCTGCACCAAAATGAATTTTATAGTATTTGACCTTTTTATGTAACAAATCAGACCCATCTGTAATTAAATTAAACTTTTCATGGGATGAACCCAACTATGAAATGTCATCTTATCTTTAGCGGTAGAAGCTGAAGCAGAAACATCAGACACTGTAGACAAGAAAGAGTCAAAACAGATCATTAACACCAGACTAAATGCCTTTAGACAGTTTTACAATGTCTTCATGCTTAGCTGTTGAAAATAAGCTGTCAAAACTATGTTGCTGTCTGTTCAAAGAATACAAAGTAATATACTAAACACATTTGCTTTGGAGAATGTCTGGAGCAGCTTGGATAAAGATGAACAACTTCACATGGGTATATGAATGCTGTTTCTGAGACAAGAGCACTACAGGTAGACACGCTGTATTACACATACAAGGCTGTTCTTTGCTAATAAAAGCTAATAGAAAATGAGGAAGAACCAGTTAGAACACATGAAATGAAAACCAACATTAGAAGATATAATTTAGCAGTAAACACTGAAATATGTCTTAAATCACTTTTAACATTTGAGAATGTATTTACACTCGTAATTATGATTCTTTCCAAACTTGTTAATGACGAATGAGGGAAGCTCAGCTCTAATTTTCAAATTTCAGACATAACTGCTGTCATATTCTAGGCTTCAAAAGTTTAAACAGGTATAGTGAAGCTAGTGAGAAACCTGAATAAAGCTTGCTACAATTTTATTACCTGTTTGTTGCGTTTTCTCAGTCATCAATTTGCAGAAGTTCTTGTTTCAGGAAGTAACAAATGTTCTGTGGGATCAGGCAGGAGCTGGTGGTGCCCTACCCCTGTGAACAGTAAAATAGTGTGTACAATGCATGTAATATTATGACTGGTCCATCATAGGTGCATGATAAATGCCTTTCCCATTCATGAAAACTGTGATCAGGTGCTGATTTCCACATATGATGCTTTAACATCTGCAACCTTAATCTTGCCCAGCTGGATAAATATCTACATTTAAAAGAGCACAAAAATACTCAGGTAGAGCAGACACAGTGGTCCTCACTATTTTCTCTTCAAAGACAAGTAGGAATAAATCGGGGAGACTTTTGTAGTTAAGTAAATCTGTTTTCTAATTTAGGCCATAGTAGATAAGAGACTTTTGTGAGCTTTCATTTTATCACTACTTTATAATGTTTTTGATGAGAGTGAAATGAAATAATGTTCATGAAATGAACATCAAATTGTTCAATTCATAGCAGGCATTCATGTTGTCAAGAGCTATGAACAATGTCAAAGTACTACCTGAGAAGGCAGGAACAACAATCACATCGACCAAATGACGCAATTCTGGTCAGTGAAGCCAGTAGCAGGGAAGTTGCCGGGGAAGCTGGGTTATACTCTCAATGTGCAATGACCCCAGGTTCATAGCAGCAAACCTAATCTCAGATTAGTTCCTAATAACACTGCTTTGACCATGTGGGGTCCATAGAGAGCATCAGTGGTATTCAAGGTATAGTGTAAGCATTATAATCACCTGGATACCGTGTTAAGCCTGGAAGCCTTGTTAAGCCTATCCCTTGTTTATGAATCAGGGTCTTTATTAGCACTCTAGGTGCTTCTAATATTAATTTATGGATTGGTAATATATTTGCAGTAGATATGGATGAGTTTCCTCCTCTGGCTTCAGCCACATCTGAATAAAGAGCCTCAGTGTTCCCTTCAATGTTTGAACAGTAATGTGTTCAACTTCTGCCCTAGGTGTCTTCTGATGCCAATGAATGTGGTCAGAATTTCAGCAGCAAAATGCTGGACCAAAAGAAAGTACAAGGTGGCGAATCAATGTTTCTTCTTCAACTCAGGTGGACAATTCTAGATGTTCTGTGGACTTCTCAGGAGGTCCCAGTAGACTAATATATCCTTTCTAGTAGCAATCCTGAAAACACACTCACATCTAGACACCCCCCATGCACACTTATTCATTCCACATTCATTGCAAACTTATTTCTGTTTTCTGGAATCACCTTCCAAATGAACTCTTGCACGTAAGCTTTTACCCCAAATACTGACTTTGAGACCACACAAATTAAGGCAATGTGGTCATAGAAAACGTGTTCAGTAGAAAGGAGATGTCTTGTTTTCAAGTAGACACCTTATAAAACATTCAATAAGAGAGTGAATTTAAAAAGGTGATGTTCAGGAGGACAAAGGGGTTTTTGTTTCTAGAATTGTAGCCAGAACCATATAGGGCAGAAAGAAAGCAGGAACAGAACTGGGCCGAGTCTGCATAGTCCGTTTGAGTGGATGACAGGTCAAGTCCAAGATACACTGATGCCAACAAGAGCAAAGGCATGCTAGTATTGAGTAGTTGGAGAAAACTGGTATCACGTAGTTAGAGAATCCAAACCACTATGTCCTGCAACAAAAATGTTCTCAGTGAGCAGTAAAAAATTAACCTTTCCTGAAAAGAGACTTAACCTTTGCCTTTCATACCTGAAGGTAATTTTTAATCCCTCAAACTGTCTTCACCTGTTGACCTAGAGGCTTTCTTGATTATCTATGCAAACACTGATTTACAGCACAGGGACTTTGGCAACGTGTTAACTTTGGCCTCTGAAATGGCTGGAGACTAAAGTCAGTCATGCAGGCAGCCAGTCACATTCATGTGACTAAAGCCTTAAGACTCAAGGCAAGAAACCTGGGGTGAACACCCCTAGTTGGCAATATTCCATGTTTAATGTCACATGCCATTTTTTTATTTTATGAAAAATAAAACAAAATTTCATAACAGTAGGAGAATGATAGTTAATATACTGTGCCTTATCGTCAAAGTAGTTACTATCTTACAAAAAAGGAACAGACAAATATTAGCACAGACCTTTCTTTTCAGTGAACTAAGGGAAACTAGTAATACGACAGTATTTCCAAGACTGATATACAAATTTATTGCAATCCCTCTCAAAATACCAACGGCATGTTCACAGATCTAGAGAAAACAATCCTAAAACTCATAGGGAACAAGAAGAGATCCAAAAGATGAAAAATAATCCCGCAAAGCCACTGACATTAGAATCCCAGATTTGAAGTCATATTGTACTGTAAAGCTATGGTGATTAAAACCGCATTGCATTGTATTAAAATAGCATTGTAAAGTAGCATGAAAACTGACATGCTCATCAGAGGAATGACATGAAAGAAGCAGAAACAATCCCAGGCAATATAGCTATTTGACAATAGACAAAGGGATCAGAAACCTCTACTGGAGGAAAGATACCTCTTTAATAATCAGAGGAAAATTGGATATTCACATCCAGAAATATGCATGGTCTGCCTCCACTTGGAGAGAACAAATGTAAGTTCCATACCTTGATGTCTCCTGGCCTTATCGTATGCTTTTGTTTCTTTTCCTGAATTAATCCATCATGGAATCTAATGATTTTTCTGAATACCAAGGGTGATATTGGGACCTCTTGAACTTGTGTTGGTGTCAGAAGTGAGGATAACCATGAGGAGTTTCAAAATCTTTTAGTTAATATCTATAAGTTCAGAAACAGGGAGGTCTTGATAGCTAATTTTTTTTTAAAGCTACTAGTAACTAATGCTTAGACGCCATCTTATGTATTATACAATAGAAGTGTCCCGTGAATTTTATTTATAAAAAAGGTGCTATATCCCATAAACCAGAATTCAGATCATGAATAGACTAATTCTTGTGGAACAATCCTGATTACAGTAAAATTGGCTGGTGGCTAAATGAATATGATCTTGCTTTTTGAATTTTGATAGTAATTCTATTTTAGCAAGCATTATCACCCTATCCCTCCCTAAAGACATGATTGGAATAGAAGCTATATTGGATTAGTTATGTCCAATTTTTCACAAAGGTGCTGATTGCCATCTCACAACCTAGAGAAGATTGGTTTTACACTTATATTTATATAATTGGTTTTATGAATGTCTTTAAATACAGTGCACATTCCTCCCCTGCCCCATAAAGCTGAGAAGTCTTGCCTCTATTTGAATTTCTGTTCATCAGTCTATCTAAAGATAAAGGCTGATGATCAATGCTCACTTTATATTTTTTTTGTCTTTCCTGTATCAGTTTTGGGAAAATGCCTTGCATATAAAAGGTTATCTTCTAATAAGGTTTCATATTATGTTAAATAGAGAGTAGCTCACATTTCTAGTATTTTATCAAGTTCTAAGGTGCTTTTAAAAGTCAGAGCGACAAGACAGAATCAAGTTAAAATTTATTTTCAATTGTTTACTAAATCATGCTAAGTTGTAATTTAGGCTCGTCTTTAGTTATTCATAAATACATAAAATTGTAGGAATAATGCGTATGCACGTTTAGTGGTGTTTTATGAATTTATTAGATTAAGGTCAAAGAAATGTAACATCAGTAAAGTTTGGTAAGTTATGTCATTTAAAAGATTAATGTAAACATTTTTAAAAACATTAGAAACTTACTCTTTTATTAATTTTGAATTGTGCACTATTTAGTCATCCAAAAGTTGTGGATTAGGATTAATGTTTGTCACAAAATCAAATAGAATTTATAACATTTATCAGATTATTGTCTCCCTCTAGCATGTTAATTAAATGAGTTAAATTTTGTATCTATAATTAGTATTAAGTAATAATTAAATCAAGGCTATGGTCTTTTGTAAATCAAAGATATACAATCCAATTATATCTCTATTATCAAGTTTCTGCCTTTGATAATTTCTTTTTACGGTATGCAATTTTTTTGTGTGTGTAGTTTAAAAGAGTTGAGTCATACATTTGAGAATACTATAGATGGCCAAGATTAAGGGGACAGTAAAGCTAGGGTCCCACCTACCTAATTCAAATTTAGGGGTTCTAGACCACCAGAGACCTTGCTGCTGGGATAGAAAGGCATTTTAGAAGGATGGGATGGACTCGCAACCCTTGGCTGAGTAATTTGTATTCTCTTTCTAGCCAACTGCAACTAGACATCAACTAGAAGTGATAACAATACTGCTAAATTTGCTTTAATTAATGTCAGGTCTCTGAGTAATAAATCACCATTAATTCTTGAGTTAGTTTTTTGGAAAAGGTCTAGTCTTTTTGGTTGTTGCTGAAATTTGGCTAGGAAAGTCCCTTGCTTATAGAAATTTGTCTGCTTGATCATTTTCTTTACCTTTCTTTTTTTTTTGAAGATGAGATACCATGTTGCCAGACCTTTGCATAGACCTACACTTATTACCCACGTGATAATTTATTTCAGGTATTTTAGCAATGCACATAAACCTATACATTAATGAGAGTTTAGAGACATGTCTCAGAGTTAAATTTCATATATAATATGGGGTTTTTAAAAAGGGAAAATGCCCTAATTATAGGAAATAAATGCACTTCCTAACTTCCTTTTCAGCTTTTTCTGATGGCAGTAAAGCCTTCGTATCCTCTCTGAATAATTTAGAGGAATATTTTTGTGTTGTAGAAAAGGGCTGTGTGTTTGAGCAGCAGTGGTGGTGGTGGTGGTGGTGGTGGTCCTGTGTGTGTGTGTGTGTGTGTGTGTGTGTGTGCTCACATATGTGTGGTTCAGGTTCCCTTGGGTTTTAGGCATGTCCTTTCTTAATTCAATCTCTTTGAACTGGTTGGTCTGGTTTAGTCTAGATTCCCTTAACTTAGGACCACATTTGCAGAATAACTGCTTGCTTCTGAGGTTTCCTAGGTTCCATTTTCAGCTCAATTTTGGTTTTGATTTCATGCTTCCACTGGGTGACTGTGCTTCTTTGTAGTTTGCACTGTCACTGTCATATGCATACAGGAAATGGATAGGTCAAACCCTGGTCTGGGCTGATCTTACAGAAATTTGATGTTTTGTGTACAAATGCCTCCTTGATATTTAACCATAGGTCATTTGAAATTTTGTTAAAAGTAAAAGATACAAAACAGCATTAGTGATCAATAAATTCACAAATGTCATGAATCCTGGAATCTTTCTTAAGAGTTGTAATTTGTGTGGGTTCTCTAGGTTTTTGGAGAAATGTTGTCTGACCCAAGTTAACACAGAAACCGTTTTCTTACTGCATTATACTTCCACTCAGTGAATATGCTAAGCTACCACATTAGGGATCTGGCCAAGCTGCTGAGTCAATTTTTAATTAATTTTAGTCAGCGTAGGTGATGGGGGTGAGTAAAAGAGAATTGGACTGGGTCAGAGATCCTGGTACTGACATGTGACGCTCACCAGAGATAATTTACTGAACCTCATTTTCACATCCATTAATTCAGTGGGAGGTGGTTGATCAAACTACAAGTTCCTCAAGGCCTTACCACTACTAAACATTCTGTGAATCATTTTAAATGTTTATCTACAACCAGTGAATTGCTTATCAATTTCGTCATTTAGGAAGAACCAGAAACAAAGTAAGTGTATAAAAATTCAATTCATCTAGTTGTTGTTGTTGTTGTTGTTCAAACAACTTCTGGCAGATGATGTTGGATTTGAAAAATAATTAAAATGTTAATGAAAATAGGCTGGGGATTTAGCTCAGTGGTGCTACTGACTGCTTTGCAATCAAAAGGTCCAGAGTTTGATCCCTGGTACCAAAAATTAAAAAAAAAGTTAATGAAAATAAAGACAGAATTATTTATGGACTTGTGAATTGATGTAGTGTGTTAGCCTTCCATTATTATGGCAAAATACCTAGACAATCAATTTAAAAGGAAGAAAGGTTTATTTTGGCTCAAGGTTTCAGAGGTTTCAGTCCATGATCATCTGGTTCCATTGCTTTAGGCTTGTAGTGGTGCAGTCCACATATGTGGTGGAAGAGGCCCGTTCGCCTTATTTTAGCCAGAAAGCACAGAGATGAAGGAGTCTGGGTGGCAATATCCCCTTCATGGATATAATTCTAATAATTTAACTTCTTACAACTCAGCCCCAACTCTTAACCACTCTGTGACCTCCCAACGTGGTCAGAGACTGAGGGCCTAGACTTCAACACAAGGCCTTTGGGGGCATTTCAGACCCCAATGATAACACATTGAATCTTTTAAGTTATCATGGACTAGTTAGAATTGAATGTTTCTTTCATAGTATCTTTACTAAACAAATTCATATTTTTTCAATTTTCTTTGGCTACAATAATTTCTAAGTACTCTCTATGCAGTCATTACTTAAAATTCTCATGAAGCAACCAGCTTCTTAAAAGCTTTGCGCTTATTCATCCCTCAACTCTGATTATCAAAGCCTCATTTACATCCAATCAAAAAGCACAACTATATCAATGTCTTGTTATACTTAAATAATTTGCTAGCTTCATTCCAGCAGTGATTTTTGCGGGGTAAGGGTGGAAACTATAAAAAAAAGAGAAGATTGAGAATAATTCTGTAACATTCTTTAAGATATGACAGATATGGATTGTTTGAATTGCCTCCTCACCTCACTGCAAGGGATTCCATCCTGGGGTAGTGAGGCTGGCCAAATACATAGCATCTGGTAAGGGGAGATGAGCTTGATATCAGTTTATTAGTCATATGTAACTACCTTGCAGGGAAGAAGGATACTGTTTGCTTCACAGGCTCACTCAGGACAGAGTGAACCATCAGGGCTGGAGAGGCAGCACCATGATTACCCAATTGGATGTGATTGATTTGGCTGAAATCCATAGGAAGGCAGGGAGCTAAAACCCACTACTCAGAGATAAGCCAGAATTGTGTTGGACCCTTCACTAAGGAGAGTTATTTAATGGGGCTCCTTATTCACAGGAGCAAGGAATTGGAACAACTGAGCTCTACCACTTTTAGCAGTAAAATACATGCATATATGAGGCTTCATTTTTATGCTAAAGCAAACTGATGAATATTAGGTACATCATATTTAAATAAAGTATAGGGAATTTTTATTACAGGGAATATATATATTTTTTGAAAATCTCTCAGAATATTGAAGATTTAATGAGTGACATCAAAATCCAGGAGAAAGTTCTTGTTTGGATAGAAAGAACTGGATGCATTTTAGATACTTTCAGTTGTAAACTTTTATGATTCTTTATCATTTGACTAATGAATAGTGCTTGTTTTCCTCATGCATTTAAAAATATCTTTCCCTGGTTTTAATTTTTCTTTTTGTTCCACAGCTTTTCTGCATAGGGAATCTAAACTCTTTCTACACTGTACATCGCTTGTGTTTGTTTTCCTTAGCTTTCACATTTTATATTTGTATTTACAATTTTAGGTTTGCTCAGTCCCTTTGTCTTTAAGAAAATGCTGTGTAACTGGTAATTAAATACATTGATTTATAAATATTATTTACATAAATTATAACACACTTATAATGAGAAGAACCTGTTCCAAATAATAGCATGAGGATGGAAATAATGTTATTGAAAGGCTTTTTTTTCAATAAATGCTACTGAGTGGCATATTTCTTTAGAGGAATTACAGTGTATCTATAGTGATTAAATTGTCTCAGTGGTACTTTTTTGAAAGTACTGCATCCTGGGAAGGTGGTCAGTCCTACATAAACTGGAATGATAAGTCACCCTACTTCTGTTTCAGCAGGTCATAAATAGATAAAAGGAGATTGTTATATTATTTTGTAGAAGTGTTCTATTTGTGGCTCTGTCTTTAGCCAGCAAAATTTTTCTGGGTGCATAGTAGGTTTTCAAAAATATTTGGTGATGTAAGACTAAGAATATACCTATGAGGCAGTGTCTAATGAATTCAGAAGAACTCACTGAAAGATCATCCAAAACTGTTATGGATATGATATAATATAGTGCTCTGATTTGAAGATACCCAGAAAAGTATACTGAATCAATGAAAATGAATCAGTGTTCCAAAACGTGAATGTGGATCCATCTGTAATGAGTAATTGTTGAAACTACTAAGTTAAAAAGCCAAGCGCTTGTTTATCATATTTTTCAAAGCATAATTTGTGATATTTTCAAACCTGTGAAATCACCAGGTTCACCAAACCTCATGACGATCACGCATCACCACTTGAGTCTGATGACATAGAAATCTTGCTGGGAAAAAACCCTACATTTGAGAAGAAACTCAGAGGCTACCTGCTGCAGTCTGGCCAGCAGAGGGCGTTGGTGCACCTACACAGAATGCAAGGTCCACAATGGGATGAGTCCTCAGGGTCAACAAGATACCTCTCTGATACTGCTGAAAACTAAAAACAGTGGGAAAACGTTTTATTATGGAAACCACTGAAACCACCCGATAGAAAAACAATGCCATTTTGCATAAGTCATGGTTAGCTTGTGAATAGTCTGTCACCCACAAATATATGTGTCCTACTTTTACTTTAACCTAAAATAGAACAAAAATAATACTACAATCAGCTATCCTTTCTGAGGACCAATGCAAAAACTAGCAAGCTAAAAAACACTAAATATTCAAATTAGGAAAAATAGATTGGACAAAGTCTAAAGATGTGCCTAGCCTAAAATTAATTATATTTGTAGTTTCTGATGATGACACCTAACATATTTAGTGCCTTCAAGCTTCCTGTACTATTTTAAACATGCTAGCTTGCTACAACATTTGGGTATGTGACCTACTTTTGGCTTACATATAAGATGCCAATGACAGAGCAATTAATTTAGACAAAATAGCTGGATAGATTGGAACCAGTTATTCTGAAATAAGTCTATTTTTGTCTGTTCTTATCCATGATATTCTCCAATTACATACTACCTATTAAATAACATACCGTATTTGGCACTATTAACATACTTTTAACCAGTGACACAAGCTACTTACAAGTATTAAGGGAAATCACCAAAACTAAACCTGGCTATCTGGTTTGTGTACTAATATGCCCAATTGACCTGCAAATGTTAATTTGGAAAAAAAAATAAGGGTATGTTGTTTTTCCACAAAGAAAAAACATTGTATATGTGTACAAGAAGGAAATACATTTTTTGACAGAGTTAGAAATTTTACTTTAAGAAAGTACACGGAAAATCTTTGGAAATGAGAACATAATTGTGCATTGAGGAAGGGTCTGGACTGCCAAGAGACATTTTATTTCCTCCGCTGAACAGGAAGAGGAAGATGAGGGCTGTGGTGGCTGTTCCTAACCTGCCTGTAGCAGTGACATTGTTGAATGGCTTTTCTAGCTTTCATTTTTTCCAAGGTAGTGACAGCTGTTTGGCTTCTCCCACTGGACCCTGCAGTCATTTGTTACCCCACAACAAAATATGGTTGATCACAGTTAGGGAAAATGGGTTCTGTGACTTGGCATTTATATTCTGCCCTAGTTCTGCTGGGCTCCATTATCGGAAAATGAAACAAAAGCGGAAAACCACACGTGAACAACGAATCTCTTATAGGAACCCCTGTCCCTGTCCCTAGAAACAAAATGACAAATCTGCAGCAAAGCTATTGGAGGTTTAAATTCACTTGAGAATGGCATACAGTTCACTTTACCTCAGGAACAGATCTTGCTCAAGCACCGTCTCCTAACAGGTGGGCTGTTGGCTGGCCTTGACTAACCGGAAGCTCGAGTCCACTATGTTCTTTGGATTTGTCTATATCCATACATGTGTTAAACAGAAATTGATTTTTTAAAGGAGACTTCATAAAAGCAGCAAGAAATATAGCTGGAGAATGACTAAATAAATAGTTTAGAATGCACTATTGCTTATTACATTAAATCCCTAGAAACAGTGCTCAGCTGTGACTAAAATGAGATCCTAGGATTTCCTGCCTATCTCTTCTAGCTACGAACAATTAAAAGGTGTTGACCCCGAGTCTTTCATTCTGTAATTGTTTACATTTTTATCCTGGTTGATTTTCCTCTGCTTTCTTTCTTTATTTTTAATGTTCCCAGCCTCAGTGTAGTCACTTCCTCGAGTTAAGATAGATGTGCTAATTAGAAGAATCTCTAGTCTATTTGCAATCATATAGGGTACTGTCTAAAAAAGAAGGCCCTTTTCAGTTGAATTTCCACAGCTTGTATTTTCATTTTCATTTATTACTATATACTGAATATGTGAAACTGCTCCATTTCTACAAATATGCCCTATTGTAATTCTTGATGATGTATAATTTCCTCATCTTTGCTATTGCAGTCAGACCAAATTAGAATGATGTTTTCCTGTAACACACTGAACTTACTATTTCTTGCACTTATCAAACTATATTCTAATTTGTTTGTTTGTGTATCATTCATTCCACATTAGATTGCAAACTCAGGACAGGATTAATGCTATTTTTATTTGTTCATTCATGCAACCAATGAATAATTTATCCATGCCTCACTATTTGTTGAACACCTACTATGTGCTAGGCATCCCTCACCCCAATTTAGGATCAAAGCAGACATTTTCCCGCAATCATTAAATAAGCATTGAATGCATAGTCTAATGAGGCAGGGAGACATTAATCAAATAGTCAAACAAATAAAATGTATAATAATTAAATGTGTTGAAAGAAGGGAAGCTACGTGACACCGTGAGAACAATTAAATCTACTCAGGGGGTGATGTCAGTGACAGAGAAGAACTCGCTCAACAGGTGACTTCTGAGCTGATATCTGAAAGATAAATTAAAGTTGATCAGAGAAAAAGGTGGAAAATAAGATTCCAGGCTACAGAGCAGAATGCTAAAAGTTTCAAGGCAGACAGGACAAGTCTGAGAATTGAAAGAAGAGTATTGTAGTTGGATCCTAAAGAATATAGAAGAGATGGGCAATAGAAGCTGGATAAATCAATGTGAATTGCATTATGTGGGGTATTGGGAGCTGTTTTAGGGAAGTCATCTCTTATCTCACAAAGAAGGGAGGGAGGGAGATGATCCCGGGAGAAAGTGCCCTGCTTCCAAGGCAGGGCATGGACCAGATAGAGTCAGAGTAAGCACAGAGATTTATTAATGTGGCTTCTGTAGCAATCCAGGAAAGGAATGATAGAGTTTTGAACTGGACGGTGGTGGTAGACATGTAACAGAAAGTGTCACAGTGCTGGGATGAAACCAGGTCCATATAATTCCAACAAAGAAAATCTTAGTAGAAATGTATGTTCATTAGTGTTGAACCTTGCTAGAGTTTTTTCATTGTGTAGCTTGGTTGCCACTGTGTTTTCAGCTCCCTACCCAAAGTAGGATATTATTCAAGGGCAGAAGGAAGAGAATATGAAAAGAAATTCAGAATGAAGTACATATTTTTAACCAGGCTTTTATTAGAAATAAATCTCTGTATGACTGCTTACCACCATGCACAACTTCCAAAATCTGTTGCCAGTCTCTGACAGAAAGTAGCTTTCAGATTGAATGTAAAGTTTAATTATTTGTTATTGCTTTATGTAGTGGTCATTTTCAGTGCTAGTTTGGAAAGGATGTGATCTGCGCTTTGTGGGATTGAACACTGTGCTCCTTTAGTACCTTTGCCACTGGTATGCTGTATAAAAAAGGGGATGAAATGGGCACCACAACCCCTGCTTCTGTAGGTTATGCCATGGCTACTTCCTGCACCACAAAATGATAGAAATGATGTTTAGTTTGCCTGAAGTTGATTTCAGTTCTTTCTTTTTCACATATTTTATACCCATGTGTACTTGTACTGCATTGGCTTAGACGCCACACATTTGCACGTGCACACGTGTCCATTTTGTTCTCTCAACCAGAATCATATGTTGTGATTAGAGAATTACTTAATAAGAAGAAAATGGCCACTATGTCTATAGCAATGCATCTTCTTTTGACTACATATCAGTTAAACCCACTGAAAATAATGCATTTCAAAGACAAATGTTTAGCTCATTTTTGTGGAAAAAAGGGATAAATTGGCATATATTCAAGGGCCCCTAAACTCTCCAAAAGCACCATTTTAGGATTGAAATCAGTGTCTGCTTGCTCCACACCTATTCCCTACTATTGATCTATTGCCTCATTTTCAGCTGCTCTTTTCCTACTTTCATATCATTTAACACCTATTGGTCATAATGGAAAGCTCCACTTCACCAGTAATTCCTGTCTCTACACTGAAAAGGTCCTCAGTTTCATTCCAAGTTGACCTTAAAACTTCTCATATGGGTGCTGAAAAGTTTTTTTTTTTTAATTCATCCTCTTTAGCATCACTCTTAGAAGATCTCCAAAGAATTGAGTGTGCATTTGGTCCCCAAAAGTTCAGAAGTTCAGCCTAGCATTTGAAGATCTGAACATATTCTATCAACATAAGGAAAAACACCCCCAAATATAAAGTCCAAATTCCAAAATGGGCATCTGAAATGAACAGACCTTTCTCTAGGAAATAAAAGCAGCAAATAAACATTGAAAAATGTTCAGAATCACTGGTCATTGGGGAGGTTCAGATGAAAACAACATTGAGATTCTAGTATATGTGCTGCCAAAGAGAGCATAACACTGAGATTCTAACTTACCCCTGAAGGAATGGCTGCTATCAAGAAATCAACCAACAATAAATGCTGGAGGGACTTTGGGGAGATGGGATCGCTTCTTCATTGCTGGTGGGAGTGCAGATTGACTGGTGCAACCACTGTGGAAAATCAATATGGAGATACTTCACAAAAGTAGGATAGGAGGTACCATTTGACCCAGCTACTCCCCTGCTAGGTATCTATCTTCCCAAAGAATTAAAAGAATCATACCACAGTGATATATGTGCACCCATATTTATAGAGGCACAGTTTGTAATAAATAGCTAAAACTTGGAAACAGCCCAATTGCTCATCAACTGGAGACAGGATAAAGTGTGTGTGTGTGTGTGTGTGTGTCTGTCTGTCTATCTAGCTATCTATCTATATTTATATATATAGTGGAGTACTAGCCATGAAGAATGAGAGACTAGAAACATTTATAGCTAAATGGATGCACATTGAGGTGATATTCAAGTGAAATAAACAGGACACACATGTGCAAATACCGAATAGTCTCTCTGGTGTGAAAAACTAAAAGTGTAAATAAGGGTCAAAATTTATAATCGATAATGTGAAATAGGAAGAAAAGTCCTAAAAGGGAAGGGGAAGTGGGAGGGGTAAGGGAAAGGAAACAAGGCAAAGGAAAAGAATATGAGAGAAGGAAAAAACAAAGTCTTTGGAAATAGGGAGGGTGGAGGGGTTGAAGGAAGGGCATAGGATTGGGGAAAAATAAGAACCAAGATATATCATGTAAGTAGAAGTTCGCTATGATGAATGTAACTGTATTACATGCCTAAAATGTACCAATAAACTTAATGAAAAAAATCATAGGGAAAGACAGAATCAGTTCCCTCTGTTATTGTAAGATGATATCAATTGCTCCCAAATCCCCAAGTGTAAGAAGTCTAAATAGGCACATGCAAAGCTAATTCCCATCATCCCTCAGATATCAAGATCTAACAAGAAACCCCAAGTGAGAATATTAATCCCTTGGCAGGCTTAATTTGCCCCAGTACAATAATGTTGAGGGTCAAATGATGAAATTTGTAGCAAGAATTCACCATCATACTGCTGTTGCCTACTCTTGTATCATTACTGTATAAGCTGGAAGAATGTTTAAATGAATATTGATTTGTATTCATTTAGACAGCAGAAAATGTACAGTGAAATAAAAAGAATTGTGCTAGTGACTTCCGGTGCTTGTCTCTAGCTGGTTACCCTCTTCTTTCTGGCACAACAGGGGAAAATGTACTTCCCTAACCTTGCAATTAGCCTAAAGTATGCATCCAGTCCCTGGCAAAGTCTTGTGAGAAGTGACATATGTTGTGCTGTCACTACAAGGCTAAAGCATTTAATTGCTGCTGTGAGCATTCCCTTTTCCTGCTGCATTGACTGAGAAAGTGCATGCTGCAGATGATGCAGTTTTCATGTGGTATGCTATGGTAGAGAGAAGCCCAGCAGAGACCCCTGAGATAGTCTGCGACTGCATGGACAACAGATACTAGAGAGAGTCACCGGAAGCCCACAGCAGAATTTGCAGGAGTAAGAAATGTCTACTAGTCAAACTACTGAGATTTGGGGTTTGCTACTATAGCATACTTGCATTATCCTGATTAATGCAGGAACTCTGGAAAAGCCCTTGAATTTTTATCACATGCAATAATTGTAGACAGTGGCATCCATTACTAAAAACTGAAGGAGAAATCACAATAAATAATGGAAACTGACACCTATTTCCCTGGTAATAATTTGGTTTGTCTCTTGGTTTTAGAATGAACTATCCCACCTGTGATTTCATAGACTGCACTACATCAGTTTTTTTTTTAATATATTCTGCTATTATTCTCATATGGTACAATTCATCATTTCTAAGCATGCAATTTTATAAATCTTTATGAATATGTGTAATTGTGAAATTACTATTGACATCAAGATATAGATCGAATATTTTCATCACTCCAAAACTTTCTCTTTTGCTCCTTTATAACCAAATTCTCTTCTCTCATCCCCAATGCCTTGCCAATCACTTCTTTCTGTACATTTTATTTCACTATTTTCAGATGTGATCAAATGATGTATAATTCTTTTGTATCTGGCTTCTTTCATTAGTGTAATCATTTGGAGATTCATCTGTGTTTTTTATCTATAGTTCATTTCTTTTGCTCGTAAATATTACTTTGTTTTATGGAATTATAATTTGTTTATCCACTCACCAAGTGGTGAGCATATGGATTGCTTTAAATTTACAGAAATTAGAATAAAACTTTATGAACATTCACATATAGGTCTTTTTGTGGACATGTAATGTCATTACACTTGGGAAATGCTTGGAATAGGTATTGAATAGTCATATGATAATTGTATGTGTTTATTTCGCAAAATTGTTTTCATGTTGTTGTAATGTATGCATTATCATTAAAGAAATGAATGAATTATAGATGCTTGCCGTACTTATCAGCAATATATCAATTTTTAAAATTGTATGCCCTTCAATATGTGTACAATCGTATCCCACTTTGATTTTGTAATTGACATTTCTTTAATGGTATTGGCCATCTTTTCACATGCTTACCATTTGAAGTTCTTTTTTGGTGATTTTATTCAAATTCATTCTTTTCTTTAAAGTTTGATTTTCTGTCTTTTCATTGTTCAGTTATAGTGTTCTAGATATTTTAGATCATGTAGTATAGGCACAAATTATTTTATCATATATATGTGTGTGTGTGTGTGTGTGTGTGTGTGTGTGTGTGTGTATGTATGTTTATTGCATCATTTTTTGAAATCAAACTCAGTTTGAAAGAACCTGAGATTAAAAGGGGTAAAAACATCATCAAAGCATATTTTATCCCTTGGTCTTTTTGAGCTTTGGGAAGAACTGTGAATGGAAAAAATATAGCTGCCCTCACATATTCTTCTGTACAAGTAGAACTTCTTCATCACTTTCTCTTTACTCTGCTGTGTCTGTAATTTTCTAACCACCTTGAGGGATCTTCCAGTCTCATGTCCAAGTCTCTCAAGACTTTCCAATTCAGAGTGGCTTAAACAAGACTTTACAGGTACCTGTAGTCCTTGCTACTTGGGACCTTGAAATGGGAGCATTTCTTGAATCCAGAAATTCTGCATCAGCCTAAGAAACATAGCAAGCTAGTCTCTTAAAACAGACTATTCTGATGGTGTTCGTTGTTATAAAATAATTATTAAAATACTTCAGTGTATCTCATTATGCTAGTTTCTGTTTTTCTCAGATGAAGACCTTAATAAAATTATATTTGCTGATGATAAATCCTTGAAGAAACCACCTAAGTAAATAGGAAAAATTACTTACATTCTGGAAATTTTGCTGGAAATAATAATTTAAATTTAAAATGAATTTGAATCAAAGTGGTTTATGACTAAAACAACTTCTATGCTAGTTAGCAGAATTACTCAAGTTTGTATTTCTTCCTCAGGATATTTTTTAAATTCATTCTAAAAAGATTTGGAAGCCTTATTTTCTATTTTAATTAAAAATTTACAGGTCCTTGAAGGGAGAGCACGGACAAGGGGAAAAACATGAGAACCAAGACCTGTCATGTAAAGGTACAAGATCCCAATAATGAATGTAATTGTACTGTGTACCTAAGATGCACCAATAAACTCAATAAAAGAAAAAAAATTTACAGTTGTTTTATAGGCTGGAAAATTATAACTTCTCTAAGGTAAATTCTTAACAAAAGAGTTCTAGTACTTGGATAGTAATAAGCTAAATAATAAATGTGCTTTTGCTCAGTCTCCGTTGGTTTAGAAAAGAGCTGAACTCAGAAGCTGATTTCAATATGTCATAAATAATATTTATAATAAAACTAGTATATGGTATTTATTATTTACTAATATTTAGAGATAAAAATATTTCTTATGTTTTAACAAAATAGAAGAAATTATTGATAGCTTCTTTGGTTAACAACATTGAATTCATTAGGTAACTGGATTAATTCAGATAAAGTGGGACATAAGTGAAGCAGTAACATTAATAATCTTAATTTATTAACATTTAGCACATGCTAAACCTACTCTTCATGCTTTATAGGTATTGGCTTAATTAATCCTTGTAGTCTCCCAAAATATTTTTTGTCCTCTGATTTTGAATTGTCTTGGAAAACATGAACATTTAAAACATATTTCTAACAGTAGTAAAATTAAACGTTTAAAATGAGGATTTGAATGCTGGATGTCATTCTGTTAGGTTAAAAACCCAGTTAATCAAGAATGTTTAATTCTAAACAAGACTGAATTTTTGTTGTGACCCAAGCTCATATTTCTACAAGATCTAAAATGCTTGGAATGTCACTGATAGTTTTGGAGTTTAAAAGTTGTATATTTCGGGTAACTACAACCTTGAGGAATCAACTTTTGATACTGTACATTCTTATATGTTTTACTAAAACAAATGATATTAGTAGCTTATAGAATTATGCCTAACATTTTGTTTAACTGATAAGTAGTTTCTGAATTAATGAAAGAACCAGTTTGAATGCTCCATATTGAATATAACAAGAGGAAAGATTAATTCCTGGTCTTTATACTCTTGAGTATAAAATAGAGGTTTTCCTAATATTTTATTTCATTGATGGATATCATGTACATTTTTCCATCAAGCCTCTTACAAAGGAATTCATTTTTTTTGAACTGTGCAGATTGCTTTTTGTTCTCGAATAACAGAGCGATAAATTGGAAAACATGCTCTGAGATCGATTCTTCTCTTGTTACTTGGCGTAGATTTTTGACTAGGCTATCTAAATATATGCCTGCAATAGAAAAAAAGGAAAATGTTCCATTTTTTTCTTCAATTATTTTTGCCAATAGGAAATAAAACATTTTAATATAATTTTCAGGTCAGTAGCATTAGCCAAATAAATAAAAGACAGGATTTAGATGAATTCTAGTGTTTCAATGTAATTTTTAATAGGTCCATCTGGTAGATCAGTCATAAGGTATACTAGTGATTCTCAACCAAGAATAACTCTCTGAAACAGGAGATATTCAACAATGTCTGAAGGGCTGACATTGGTACAGCTGAGGGATTTGCTAGTAACATCTAAAAGCAGAGGACCAAAGGTGTAGGGACAATGAGAAGGATAGGGAAGGGGGAATAAGGGAAAAGGAAAAAAATATGAGAAAATGTAAAAATGGAATTAAAGTGTTTGAAGCGGGGAGGGGAGGGTGAAGGGAGGGTGGGAACAAGGGGAAAAAATGAGAACCAAGACCTGGCGTGTAAAGGTACAAGATCCAAGTAACGAATGTAACTGTACTGTATACCTAGAATGTAACAACAACAACAACAAAAAAGCAGAGGCCAGTGAAAATGCAAGAAAAACTACAGTGAAGGAGACAGCCCTCACAGGAAAGAATTATCCAGCATAAAATGTCAGTACTGATATGCCTGAGAAACTTTGGACTACATGAACAACAAATGAAGACAATCATAAATTACAATGATTACTGAGGCTACAGACACAAAATTATGGTAAGCGGATAGTTTTTAAAATAATATTTCAGAGTGCCAAATGTATCCTTCTACTTTCAGATACAGTGAGTTCTAAGTCATCTGCTATAGTGAGTTCAGTGGGGATTCCCACAGAAAGTATGTCCACTTGGAAACTGAAATTTGCTTTAGAAGAAAGAGGTTTGCAGAGGTCGTTAATTCAAAGATCTCAAGGGGTGGACGGGGACTTACCTCAGTGGTGCCAGCGCCAGCCTCGCAAGAGCAAGGTCCAGAGTTCGATACCCCGTACCAATAACAACAAAAAGATCTCAAGGGGGAGATATCCTGCATCATCCAGATGAACGCCACATTTAATGGCAAATGTCCTAATTATGTAGAAAAGAGGAGAAAAGTCAGGGAGTGGCCATGTGATGACAGAGATAGAAACTGGAGTTATGTAGCTACAAGATATGGTGTGCAGAGAGTCACCAGAAGCTGGAAGAAGCAGGAAGGAATCCAAAAGGAGGATGGTCCTGCTGAAACATCCATTGCAAACTTTCACCTCCAGGACCCTGAAAAATATAATTTTTTGTTCTATTAAGCCACCCATTTGTAGAAATTGTTTATGATAGTCCTAGGAAACTCGTGCACCTATTGATTTTCCCCGATCAAAAGAACTCCTTAAAGAATGAAAGAAAAGTAAAAGAAAAAAGGAAGAAGATGAAGAAATATTTGGGGATTTAGTTCTGGAATAGCTGAAAAGAACAGAGCGGACCTATCTAACTCATTACCCTTGCCAGTAGAATGGGCCAAAAGGACTCACAAGCCAGATGAGTCTCTCAGGGAGCCCTCTACTGGACATTGCGTTCAGCCAGCCTGAACTGGCTGTGAGAAATGAGCTCTACACAGACACTCATCCAAAAGCCAAAACCAGAACCAAAATACACTCGAAAGGTCAAGGCCAGAGAGTTGACGTTTGTCAGGACATTTGCTCCATGGCATTCATTTCATGCTGAATGCGAAGATCATTATAGAGTATGTAGCACTCGGAGATAAAAATAAACCTATTATGAGGAGAACGAGGATTACCCTTTACTTGTTTTTCCACCATTCAGAACATCAGAAACATGAGTCTAGTATGCAGAGCTGCTAAATACAAGATCCCCTCATTCAAAAGATACTCACTGGATCTATTGTTCTGTCCATTTATATCTGTCCATTTAACTCTGAGAATGGGGTTTTTAGTTAAGGACTTACAGACTTTGTAATAGTGACTGACCTAGAGGTTGCTAATCATAGCTATGTAGAATTCACATAATTTCTTGGACATAATAAACTGTACATAGAGTTGGGCATTGGGATTTGGCTTCCTACTTCTGGGGAAAGAAGCTGGTGATAATCTCTAGTATTACTAAGGGAATGGTATACCTAAAAATTATTTTTTGCCTACAAAGTCTGCCTTGGGATATTTCATTCCTTTCTAAAAACTTCATTACTGATCAGTAGTACTCTTTATATGCACATATTCAATTCATTTTAAAGTATTTATAGTTTTATTTGACTCTATGGAAGATTTGGTTTGATTTCCTAAAATGCTGAACTTTAAAAAGTTCTAGGTGAGGATGAGTGCTGCTTTATTTGGGGGCAGTAGACTCAACATTCTAATCTCTGTGGTAGCATAGAAGGGGTGATTTAAATCCCTTTTGATGGAAAAGTTACTACCTGTGCAAAATATAATGAGCAAACAGAATCACTTTTGGTCAAAACATTGGTACCACGATGCCTCTTCTGTTACAACATTAACTATCTCCTGATTAGTATCACACCAAGCTGTCCACATTAGTAGTGATTTGGACAGGAGAAGTTCTGGTCAGTTACTTCAAAGCTATGGATTTCCATGTGGAATATTATAGCATTGGTTTGTTTTGGGAGTGACAAAAAGTTTGTGGTATAGGAAGTCTTCACTATTTTTCTTTATATCTTCCTTGAGACATGAAGCATATATTATATCATTTTTAATTTGAAAAACCACAGTGTTCTAGTTATTTTAAAAATCAAACAACATTGTAAACCTTTCCAAATGTTGTTTATGTGTATAGCCTTACAAGCTCTAGTAGTTAAGTATCTTAGTTGTGCTGTTTGTACGATGTTCCTTTTGTTAGCTGAAAGGAACACCCATATATCATTACATTTAGGTTATCTTGGAATTGAGCATTTATTTATCAGTTTTCTCTTCTTCTTCTTCCAGATACTTGCCTTGGACTTTTTTCCCCCCTTCATTATTAATTCCAAGAAGTGACAAAGGAAAGAGCTGAGAGACAAATCCCGTAACTACCACTGCATTTAACTTTAAAGATATGGAAAGGGTGCTAAATTTAATAACTAGCAGAGAAAGTTATATTTGGATTGATTTACTTACATTAAACCTATTGTTCATCAGAACATGCTCAAGTCAGTTGTAGTGTAAAATGTCCTAATGGGCAGTTTAGCTTTGAAAAGCTGCCTCTTGGGGTTAAGGGACTTTGCTGGCAGGCCCTGGTGCATTTGTGGTCACACTGGGAAGCTCTTTCCCGGTAATGTGATGGTGGGAAGGCCACACTGTTCTCCACTTCAAAAGTTCCTTCCAAGTTACTAAAATGTGCTTCAAAATCATTTGCTAGACAAAAATAATAGATGCTGTATCATACTGTTCTTGTCAGATTTCTCTGCCGTGATATTCACTGTGCAGCAACTTATATATTTCTTTCTGGTTAAAAACAAACACAAACAAATACTAATCCAACACATTAGGAAGAAAGATGACTTGGATCCAAATGCTAATTAGAAGGAAGAGAATTCTAAGACCTTCTGTAGCCCTGTGCCAGGAGGTCCTTCAAGAAATAGGTTACAAATAAAGTAGAGCTTTGGCATTTTCATATTTACATTTATTTGAAAAGATGCACATGCTTTAAAGGGACGGCACGAAACATTACCTACAGAGAACCACCATTTCTTCTTCTACATTCACGATCCTCTTCTGCAATCAATGGATTACAGATGGTTTTATTCCTGTAATTCAGCTGTGAGAAAGAGTGTCCTATATCCCTGACCCTACATCAACTGACAGAGACTCCAGCCCTCTGAGCGAATGAGGGGTTCTTCCTGAAAGAATTTTCAAAACTATTTATGCTTGTTCCTTGAAGTCAAAAGATTAGATGTTAATCACGTTAAGTAAATCTTAGCAGGAATCAGTTATACTGCCCCATGCTTTCCAAACCAGGGAATATTATCTTAATTTGAACTTTTGTATCATACAGTCAGACTGTTTTAATAATAGTCAGTGGTGCATGTGGGCTGCAGCAAAATACTGTCTTGGCCAGAGAGACTGAGGTGTGGGAAGTTGTTATGTCTGGTTTCCCAGAGTAACACTACACACTTTGACTTTCAACGTGTTTGCAACAAACATCTGTTAAACACTGGTGTGCTAGACATTATGCTATTTATGAAGACAGAGAGGTTACCAAGATGTGAGTGCTGCCCTCATAAAGCTTACTGTGTAGTAGCAAAGAGAGACAAATAAATTGGGCTGATAATTACCATTTTCTAAATGTGCTTAATAGATATGGGAACAGCACTCTTCTGGGAGAGTCAAAGGATAAGTTTAACTCTTAAATGAAAATATCTGTATTGCCTAATTGAAAATATCTGATCCTAAATATTCATGTAAAAAGTTATGAACAAAGATGAGAAAGTAAAATGACTTTAAACTCATTACTGAGAAATAACTACTGATGCTATTTTGGTATAGTTTCTCCAGAAATGTTATAGATAGTATTATATAGTGTACTTGTTTACCAGAGTCTTCCTCACAATAAACACTTAGTCTACCTAGTCAACCTGCATTGTGAGAAATTTCCTCCTTTTTATCTTTGTTGGTTCGGAGATCAGACGACCAAACTTATTTGGATGATGTCTAAAAAGACCAAATTTCACTGAACACAGGTCTAAAGGCCTCTTCTCAGAGACCAGAGCCTGAGCTTTAGCACATGGTTTCTATTTTGACTCCTTAAAGGCCCCTTTCCCACTCGCTTCCTTGGTTTTAGCTGTGTTCCTGGTACTTGAGGTTATTGGACAGATGACCTCTCCATAAGTGAGCTGCTTTTTTCTAAATGTAGTTCCTGACTTATAGAAACTAATGAGAATTTGGCAATGCTTGGCTATTAATAGCTTGTCACTATTAAGCAGTGAGCAAAAGTGGCCTCAATTTTAAGCCTCTACTTTAGCAGGGGAACCTGCCAATCTGTTCAAGAAAGGCACATGGCAATTGGTACCCAATGCTAGTTATATCAATCCTGCAGGATCCTTTTTCTATGATTGCTAAATAGAATATAGGATACCTAGTTAAATTTGAATTTAAGTAAATATTGTGTAACTTGGAAAATATAGGTATATATCATATGATGCTTTATGATATATTTATACTAAAAAGTATGCCTTGTTATCTGAAATTCAAATTTAAGTGTCTTGAATTTATTTACTAAGTCTGGCAATACTACTGCCTCTTTTCTGTGTACTCCCTGACTTTAATTAAACTCTTCTCTTTTTCCTTTTTTCTCTTTAGCACAAGGCTGGCTACGAAGGCTCAGTTAAGTTGAGTTTGCTTCACTTATTGCTTGGTTATTGTCCAAATAATCTAAATATTAGGCATGTTTGGTAAGGGAACAAAGTCTTTTAAATAATTTAACCTAAATACAAAAACTATTGTAAGACCACTAAACTAAGACCAATATTCACACACAGTCAGGCACCAGATAATGACATTTCAATCAGTGGCAAACTGATGATCTCATAAGATTATATCACTTAGTGGCATCATGATCATGATAGCTTGTCTAAGTACACTCTTTGCAAAAGGATGAAATTAATGCATTTCTTAGAATATATTGCTGTTATTAACCGACAGAACTGTATATGTAATAGAATCATTCAAATCTTAGAAGAAAAAAATTATTTCAACTTTAAAGTCATCATCTAAATCATAAGAATTTGAAGAAAAACTTTAGAGGTTTCTAATAAAAGTTAAGTTTCAAAATCACAGGAAAAATTAGCTAAATATAGTGGGTCTTTTAAAAATGCCCTTTCAGTGATTCTAAAACCATAGTCAAGGGAATTAATCTATTAATTCCTTTAAAGCTACTGTTAGCACTAAGCCAAGTGCATTGAGATGATTGATCTATTTTTCTCCTTGATGATGACAATGATGATGCTGCTTTTTAGAAAATGCTTTTTCAGAATTGGAGACTAGGATTCCCCTCTCCCTGTTCAATGTTAAAATTTCTGACATATTCTCTTATATTAAGTCCAAAAAAGGCAAAGACTCCATAGTTTGTACCAAATTAGAATTCTACCTCTTACCCTTATTTCCTGGGACTGTGGTGAAATCCCTTAAATGATCTAAGTACCAACTCCAGTATCTGAAGAAGGGGGGAAAATACTTGAGCATTTATAAAGATTAAGTGAGGGAGAAATACATGCAAAAACATGGCTTTACATAATGGGTCTTAAATAAACATCATTCAGCAATGCAATAGCTGTTAGTAGCTAAAATATTTGCTGATTGAACTGCATAAGATTCAGTAGTTGATCCTCCCTTCTTATAATTAATTCTGAAATCTATGATTCCCATCTTCAATCATTCCCTTCCCTTTCTCTACATATCATAGGCATCTTAATTTATTCTACCACCCTAAATATTATAATTTTTTTCACTTCTGGACAAATTCCAAAAGCATATATGGAGAATGATTTTCTCTTCTGTCTCTAATCTAGTAAGTTACTTGCAACCAATAGAACAGAGGTCTTGCATGCAGGGCATTGCCATGTTTTGTAGACTTTTATATTTTCTCTGAAAATATGCATGTCTTCTAATTTTCTATTATTCTTGATGCTTGATATTACTCAAAAATACACTTGCCAATTCTACAATGTTTTTATATAACATTTTACTCAAGGTAAATGATTGAATCAAGTAAAAATTTCTTTGAGTGCTAGATTGAACACTATTGCATATATGGGTTTAAGTGTAGTAAAATGTTTGTCTTCAATTTTTATATTGGATTGTTAAAAAATGCTAGAAAGCAAGTCATTGCCTTATCTGCAAAATTCTGGAAGTACAATGAAGTAACATAACATTAACATTTTTTGTGTTACATAAATACATATTTAAAAGTTTTAGTTTAAAAATGAAGAAGATAGAATGAGTGGATCTACAGCAATCTGGCTTTCCCAGCATCCACCTCTTCCGGGCAATGCAGAGGCTGTCAGGGGTGTTTCAGAGTGAGCAGCTGCATCTATCACTAAGATTATCGCCAGTGTCCCTCTGCTATTTGAGTGGTCTCAAACCATGGCTAGTACATCACATATTTTCATATTTAATTTTCAGCGAGCGCAACTTGGATATGTTTCAGTAAGCTCCATTTATTATAGTATAACAAAATACCTGAGGCTGTGTAATTTGTAAACAACTGAAATTTATTTTCTTACTATGCTGGAAGCTGAGGAGTCCAAGATAAAAGCCCATTGATCCACTGATGGTGTCTTTCTTCTTGTGGGGTGGCTTCTTCACATGGTGGAAGAGGAAAGACCAAAAGTAGATGGACATTTCATTACCCTATGGAAGACGAGATGGAAGGGTAAAATTGACCTCAGTAGTTTTCTTTATTGCTTTTATAAAACCTCAAGTTCCATTTGTGAAATCCTGACCTCAGGATTTAATCATCTTCTAAATGTCCCACCTCCTAAAATTACCACGTTGAGGTTTAAATTTCAAAATAAAATTTACAGAAGACACAAACATTCAAGTCACACCACATTTGTGACTATTTTATTACCTAAACTCTGGAAGGAAGAAACATAAGGTTCCATCTACAAGAATTCAGGCATTTGTGTCGGGCTGGGGCTGAGAGAGTGATTTCAGGCACCAGAGGAAAGGGAAAGATAAGAGCGAACTCACTTTAAGAGAGCTGTGTTCTAATCTAGTGATCTGGAGCCAGCATAGAGCCTGGATGGGGAGGTGGGTAAGGGATGAGGGCACAGTTTGCCAGACGGCTGTAGAAAGAGTACATGAAAATATAAAGCAAACAAGACAGGATAACATTTTAAAACTCAAGTATCCTCCTTCTACGACCCTAGGCTGACTATCTCAGAAAAGAAACACTATCTCTCCAACTTTTCATTGGGACAAGTGAGTATTTTGTTCTTGAATGACAGATTCAAGTGTGACAAATCCCCAGGTAGAGAGAAGAAATAGATGGCATTTTAGGCAGTGCCAGTTTTAAGCTCTGTGACCCTGGGAAGCTGCAGTTCCCCTTGTGATGAATGTGGGAAGGGTGACGATGAAAGTGGTCTCTGCTTGGAAATGCCTGTGGTGTTAAGGCCTCAATCTTTAGGTCCTGGCTTTCTTATTCCAGGGCAGCAAATGAGCATGTGAGACACTGAATGTCTTAATTCTCAGGAGTCAGACAAAATTGCCATTACGAGTGTGAGCTACATCTAACATAAGAAGGGCATTGTTTTATTAATCAAAGAATTTCCACCTTTGATTATGGAGGCACAGGCCCAATTTCACTGCACAAGGCATGGGAAATTTTCCTTGTGACCAGTACAGCAATATCCATGGAAACAATATTTTAATCTCAGAATGTTTCTTCCACAAATCAAAGTGTGAAAGACAAGAGAGTCTTGGTTTATTAGCTATGGCAGCAAGTTTAGGACCCATGGAGAGGTAAAAAATATTTTGGTAGGAAAAATCAATCAAACGTTTAAAGTCAAACAATTAAATAGGAGGATGGTTGAGAAAAATAAATGTATGATATTAATATCACTTAGAATATTTCTGGACTAACTGGTAGGTGGAGTTTACAATGTTTGAAGTATATTTAAATATATGATATGATCTCACATATTTATCCATTCAAATATCCAAGGAATATTTACTGAACCTCTATTAGGTGTTAGATTCTATGCTTTGCTACGAGGGCATGTTAAGAATAAGATACACCAAGCCTCTAATTTACCTTGATGGAATTTATAGCTTAGTTCTTACATACCTTCAAGGAAACTTCACTGTTCTAAAATAATCTTTTTGTTAATCTGAAGCATTGAAATCCAAGGATTTAAAAATAAAAACCTTGAAAATCTATATTATATA
>NW_022900936.1:25451161-25512483 GCF_012274545.1 Fukomys damarensis
TATATATATACTTTTAGTGTGTAGAAACATTGAATGTTGCCCTTGTGACAGTGAGAAAGTGCAGTACCTTTGATATGCTCGACTGTAGAATAATCCATCTCTTCCAAGCGAAATGCTCATTCCCCAAATTTATTTTACAATTTCAGCATTCAGAAATGAGAAGAACACCTGGCAAGCCCGCCAGATGAACTAAATCTACCCAGACAATCAGATGGAGAATAGCGCGTGTAGGCCACTCTCATTCTATATGTTGACCAATATCTTGAATTCAGAAAAGAGGGGTCAAATAATTTCCACTTCCAGGCTCATAAATAAAAATCACTATTATATTTTATGATAAATATGTTTTGTAGAGTACAACCCACACTCTGAAAAATAGCTTGGTCATTTGGATCCCCTTTACTGATATGATGTACACATCAATACCTGCCATGATATGCATTGATAATGAGTCACATAAAATAAATGATTAGTAGCACTTAATATGTTCTAGGCTCCATTGGGCAACAAGATTCTTTTATCATTTCAAAAAGAGAAGAATTAATATATAATATGGTTTAGGATTTTAAAAAATAATATGATTGTAAGAAAGGTAAAACTAAGACAAATGCAAGGAGGGCTGGGGATTTAGCTCAGTGGTGCCTCCACCTGCCTCACAAGTGCAAGGTCCTGAGTTCGATTCCCAGTACCAGACAAACAACACAAAGTTATGATAGCCCAAGAACCTTTCACAGCCTGTACTGCACTTACGCTGAGCCCTGAGAGGATGGCAAGTGTATTACAGGCACGAGTTAGCTAAGGAAATAGCAGGCATGATAAAAACATGTATAAGTAGTACTATGATCTTGCTATGTTTCTAGAGATATAAGTAAATTGATCACTATGCAATAAAATATGAAAGATCACTGAAGAGGATTATTTAGGGAAGAAAAAAAACTAAGCAGAAATGCTTCCTGGGGAGTGAGTAATACACCATGGCTGGCACTGGCATAGAAAAGCATATGTCGTACTCGGTGGCTGTAGAAGAATTAACCAGACAACTGTGTGAAGGCTTGAGGGAGAAGGATAAGACAGTTAGGAACCCAGCCATGGTCCAGGGGTATGATAAGTTAGTCCATACATAAGATTTCACAATTATTTGTGGGGATTCATTAGATGAATGGGTAAGAGGACAAATTATAAAAGTGACTAAATGAAAAGTCCAGTATTTAATAAGACTGAGGAGAGTCCAGAATTATGGGGTAAAGGAGAAGATAAAAGGCAGAATGTCTGCTATTTGGAAGGCCCTGAATAGCACAATGTTTTGTTTTGGAAATTTTCGTTTCGAAAATCGTGTTAATAAGCAATAATTGAAGTGCCTTAAAGAGAAGCTATTAGCATGGCCCTGACTCTGAATGACCTAAATTGCCCTGGTGAAATATACACATTATGAAGCAATGTTTAGAGCAAAGAGGAATATTGAGGTCAATGCAAACCCCAATATCCACAAACAGGTCATTATTCGGATCATCTCCAGATCAAAATGTGAAAAATGCACCATGTTCAAATTAGCATGCAAAATAAAGCGTCAGTATGAAGCAAATTTATGTGATTATACCATGAATAATTCATTAGCATAAGCAATACAATTAGCTGCTTATAATATAATGATATAACTATTGCATTCATGTACAGTAAGCCTGAATCAAAATGTAGTAATAGCAAGACTGCTTTTGAAAACAAAAGAAAGCCCCAAATGTTTCAAGCTCCAAAGTACACAATGACTTTTGTTGTCTCTGGGGCAAAAAAAAAAAAAAAGCAGTAACTAGATAAAACAAATTCACTTGAAAACTGGTTAAGTGAAAATGCTCAGAATCAAGCATTTATGAACATCTTATGAGACATTGGATAAAAGTACTTTCATCAGCACTATGATCTAATTGATGTATTTTATAAACATATATCGTGACTCATTAAAAACATATAAAATCATATGGCTAAATAGTTAAATTGCTACCTATTCTGAATTAAAGGCATTTTGACTATGAAGAAGAATCTCCTTAAAAAATTTAGTAGATCAAAATCAGAGGGTGAACAGAACAGGATGATAAATGCTTGGGCTGGATCAATAAGTAAAAGCCATCTACAGTCTGCTTCAACAGAGCATTTGCTTTCCAGAATAGAGGTTCAATTCACTTCCAGTCCTGTTGTTGCCATTTTCAGGGTGAAATTGCATCTCCCTTGGACTTTGATTTTTTGTTTTAGACTGACATTACTCAATGATAGGCTCCTTGGAACTTAATTCTTCTGTAGTTTTTTAAAAAGCCACTATACTTTCACACATAGAACTCTGGCAGAGTAACATATTTAAACATAGCTTTTTGTTACTTCTAATGGGTTTTGCCTCAACATTAATAGACATAAGTAAAATATGTACCTTGAAAATTGTAAACCAGAAAAGTCATTTCTAAACAAAGGAAAAATAACACAATATTCTTATCATAAGTTGTTGTCCATGTCAGTGACCCATTTTATGGGTAAAGATTAGTGATGTTTGAGGCTGCTTCAAGTAAAATCATACATCTCGGGCAAAATGCATTTTTTACACTGAATTTCCCATGAGAGCAGTTTCAAGTCATTCATTATATTTCCCAACCATAATAGCCAGTAATTCATTATTGTACATCTCTTACACATTCCATAACTCTATGTATGTGTATCTGTGAAATTACATTTATTTAGTGGTAACTCCTGGTGTAACAAGCCCTCTCTTAACTATATATATATATTCCCTTTTAAGTCCCTTAAAAACTCTCTAAGAAAGACTTGCATTTCTGGTAATATAACGAAGAAAATATCCTGCAAAACCTGTCTATTGAAAAACATTTTCAATACTGAAAAACTATGCAAAAACATGCAAACATCCACACTCACATTGCTGAACAGGCAAGAAAGGTCAAACTAAGCCAAAGCATGAGTTCTAAATAAGACGTACTGGCTGAACTACAAGTGATTTCCAGAATTATCGAAGAAGAGTGTTCTTCTTATTAATGGATCTTGTGTAGTTAGAAGAGATCAAGTTTTGGACTTCCAAAATATGTGCCAGAACTTCAATTACAGCTTGAATTCCAAAAGAATCCTTAATGAAATGGGTAACTAGAAACAAAGCAAAATAACTTTATCACATAAAGGCTGTTATCAAGAAAAATTGATTCTTTTCTTTGTCTTGATGTAAGGAGAAAAAGCAATTTGCTACTAATAAATTTAGCCAAATAGCAAAATATAAAATCAACATACGAAGATGTATACAATATTATAAAGATTATTTTTTTCTTTTGTTTTTGGTACTGGGGATCGAACTCAGGTCCTTATACTTGTAAGGCAGGCAGCAGAACCACTGAGCTAAATCCCCAGCCCTCCAGATTATTCCTATATAGTAATAGTAGCGATGAATGATAAAAATAAAACTACAAAGAAATTCTTTTTTACAAAAGAATCAAAAAGATGAAAATACTAAGTAGTAAATTTACCCAGTGAGGTAGGTAGAGGACTTAGGCATTAAAATTCTCAAAATATTACTGAGAGAAATTAAAGAAAATATAAATAAATGGCAAAACATTCCATGATCATCAATTATGAAGATGTTATTAAAATGGCAATGTCACCCAAAGTGACCTACCAATTAAAATAAAAACTTGTATTTGAATAATCATAGCAGCACTATTCACAACAATCCAATGATAGAAATAACCCAAGTGTTTACCAATGGATGGATGGATAAACAGCATGTACTATATACCTACAATTATAAAAAATAATGAAGTATTGAGACATGCTGCAACATAGACAAACATGAATGTTACACTAAATGATACAATTCAGATATCAAGCATCATATATTATATGATCCCATTTATATGACACACATATTCAGAAGAGGCAGTAGAGTTAGAAATCACATTAGTAGCTTCCAGGAGATTAGATTGAGGAGGTAATTTGTAATAACTGCTTGCTGCTATGTATAGGTTTGGGTTTTTCTGGGGTTATTAAAATGTTTGGAACTAGATAGAGGTGATGGTTTGTACAACATGATGAATACACTAAATGCCATTAGGTACTTACTTTAAAGTGGTTAGTTTTATATTATGAAAGATTTACCTCAAAAAGCAACTCAAGAAAGAAGATCCCTACTAGAAGTTAATAAACACATGTTGGTCCTATTGTGGGCTTGTGCTCTGAATTTATACCACCTGCTATTGTACCAGCTGCTCAAGAGCATAAAGAAGCACACAAATCTTTTGGAGAAACACACAAACCTGACCTCACACCAATGACACACACAAAAAAATGCAATAGGAAATAAAAACATCGAGATTAAGAAAGAATATAAACAGCAAAGGGAAGAATCATATTCATAAAAATTTCAGATATTTGAATTATTGAATTTAGAATATAAAAATAAAGAATATCTCATATGTTAAAAGTCAAAGGAATTCATTCATCATTTTAGCCAGGAGACTATGGAAATTAATTATGCAAAGTTGATGAAAAATAAAAAGATAAAAAGACAGAACATTAATCAATTAAAAATATAACTTGAAATTAATAATCTAAGAGAAATTTTAAATCGCACATTAGACATAGCTGAAGAGAGAATTCACAACTGAAAAATAGAGTAGAAGAAATAACAAGAATAAAGCTTAAGAAAAAATTTAGAAAACATGAAATAGAGGCCAAGAAACATTAAAGTTAGATGGTATGGTCGAGTTATAATTTCACAAGAAAACAGGAAATGCAGGAATATCACTATAGGGAGATATAATTGTTGAGAATTTTCCAATACTGATGACAAAGTAAAACACATATTCACAAGACCGCTTTAAATCTACATAGCTAGCAAAAACACACCACACATCTGGACAAGGGGTTGTCTCTAATGATGCCCTTCTTGCTAGCAGAGATGGTGCAGGGCATCTCACAGCAAGAGACACAGGGACTCTTTGTGTGTAAGTGTGTGTGTCTGCTATGCCTGCTCTCTGTCTCCTTGTAAATACACTAATATCAGTTATGAGGGCTCCATCCTGATGACTTTATCT
This sequence comes from Fukomys damarensis, assembly GCF_012274545.1. NCBI lineage: Eukaryota > Metazoa > Chordata > Mammalia > Rodentia > Bathyergidae > Fukomys > Fukomys damarensis. The sequence goes on from NW_022900936.1 coordinate 25,456,237, forward strand.
ATTTCTAATCACTTCCCACAGCCTAACTTGTGAACATTTACCAGTTGTTTCCTTCTTAATGCCTAACAATGAGGATTAAACTCATGAACTTTGAGGGTATCAAAACACAGACCTACTACATGCTATCTTCATGGACAGTCATATTGTGTATTATAGTTGTAATATAGGAATTTTGGTAGAACAGACCCAATTAAGTCTGTAGTACCTGCTTCCAAAAAAAAAAAAAAAAAAGAGCTGTCTCTAAATGCCTGAAGTTCCATTTGGAGGAGATCCTATGATAGAATTCATTCCATTCCTTATGTATTTAAAGGAGAAATTAGGTGCCAGCTTTTCCTACTTTTCACTGTAAATGCCTTCTCAGCTCAGGTCTTCTCTGCTCTGTATCTGGCTCTTTTTGCAGGCAGGTCACTGGTTGCCTTCAGCCACAGGCTGCAATGGGTGCAGGCAGTAAATGGACTGCATGGAAGAGAAGCTAGGGTATTTCTTTCCTTTCCTGCTCTTCTCTTGCTTTAACTTTGCAACAACTTTGCTTTATACCTCCAAAACCATAGCTTGAACTGGGCAAGCCTTCCTCCACTGTTCCACTCCTCACTAGGTTCTGGTAAACCCTTTCCTTGCTCCTCAACATAAAGGTGAAATCATTGCTAGGTCTTGGGTAATTCCTGAAAGTCTGCCCACACTTCTAGAGAGTTGTTCCATCAATATCTTTTTACTTAAATTGCATGAAGGGTGAATTACAATTCTTACTGGGACTCAAAACCTGACCAGCTTTGCTTAAAGATTGTTTTCAGTTTAACATTCAAGTAAATAGACTTGCATGCCATGTCATGTTTGTTTTGGAAAGAAAATATAGCTAGAGATCCATCTGAACTAGAAAGGAAATATGAGAAAAATAAAGGGAAATGCTAGAAGGAATGAAAGGGACCTTGCAAGCCTGCATAAAGAAGTTGTAACTTATACCCTTAGAAAACATCCACATTGCAAAGGGTCCTTCACTAGGGAACTATATAGATAAATGCCCTTTGGTCATTTTATGAATAAATTGGACATCATTACCCAAGTATTGTCCATTCCTTCAATGGAAAGGTTATAAGAGGAGATCATTCATTTTCTTTATGACTCATTCTTTTCATTTTTCCCCTTCAGAATGAGAACAAGTAGAAATTTTTGATCCTTTAGTTTAAAACAGGTCATATCCCTCTCTAGCTTTGTCAGAGAAGTCTTACTTCCCTAAACTGAGTGACTGGGTATATTCAGGGAGTTCCTCTAAGCAATGTAGCTGAATTTCAAAATTCTTTCCTTTCTCTGTGTTGAAATTTTGTGTGGTGCAAAGGTGTTGGAATTGATTTGCAAATACAGAGATAGGTCATAAAAGTCCAAAGGCAATAGGTCGGAGTGGGCACTGGGAAACACCTCCAGAAGAGAAGCAATACAAATGGACCGCAGGCAAGTGCAGACCCAGACGCTGTGATACTTTCAGCCTTTGGTCAAGAAAGGGGATCTGAAGAGAGGAGTACAAAGACTAAGGAGGGAAAAGAAGTTCCCTTTGGTGACAGTCTTATTGCTGAGACTGAGAACATTGTGAAAGTATTTTTTTTTTCATATAGGTAAGGAATTCCATAAAATTACAAAGAAATGTGTAGGGGAAATATTGAAATTATTTCCTATGCATTTGGGGTTAAATTGTTTTAGCAAATCCTGTTTTGAAAAGGAGATTCAGAAAAAGAGCAAGCAGAAGAATTGCACTTGGCATGCGACGTACAATACTGGGATAAGATGAGGCTTTGATAGATTTTTTGCAAATAAGAAAGGGACCAAGAGATAGAGGGAGGGAAGAGACTGGACAAAAGAGGGTGAAAAAAGAACGGAGTTGTAGTTGCACTCTATCATTTTACCATGAGGATGGGATCACTATGTAAGAAAAACATAAGCTAATAAAAAATAAGAATGAAGAAAAATAAAGAATGCACCTGAAAAGGTAATGAACATTAAAAAATTAAAGAAATGTGATAGGATAATGGTTTAAGTTCATGAATAAATCATTCATATGTATGTGTATGTGTGTGTGTGTGTGTGTATATATAAAAAAAAATATTCCTTAAATTCTCAGGTGCTGTATTTGACTCATGCCCAATCCATTAAAGTACGTCCCATGTATGAGGCCAAGGCGAGAAAGCAATAGTTCGGACAGAGAGGAAAACACTTAAGACTTCCCTAAAGTTCCTTCCCTAAAGGGGATGGTGAGTCAAGAGGCAAATTAAGCAACGGGCAACATTGCTGGGATCCGGGGATAGAATGTTCCATCCCTGGCTTGTTGTCTCTTAAACACCTGGAAGATGGGAAGCAGGACTTCATGACTATTTTCAGTGTACAGAGTGAATTTGTTCTCTAACAGGTAAACAGCAAGTGTTTGTTGACTGACTGCAGAAGTATTTGTATGTCTGACTCCTTCGGTCCTTTTGGCACCTACACTTATATTAGAAGTGAGGACAAAAGGACTCACTTAGCCATACCGGCCTTCCTGGTACAGTGGGTGGGTTAGTAAATTTCAACTTCCAAGCTAGATAGGAGTCTCTCCAAAATGGGGCTAGCTTTGCAGTTAGTTTGCCCTGAGGAAATATTTCCAAACTTGCCCCTGCGATGCTTCAATAGCACTGAAGTGGAATGGAAGCTTTTCATACAGAGACATTCACAGCAGTTATCTGTAATATGTAGGGTTATCAGGCAGATATACCTAAAAGCACCTGCTTGCTTTGTTCTCTCTCTGCCACAAAATGATGATACAGGGATAACAAAGAGAAATATCAGGGAATGTCAAGTCAAACAAATCATAGCTCTTCCCGAGCGGCTTTTGTGACCTTATTCTGAGGTAAGTCACACCTGCAGAAGGGACATTCAGGATAAGTGTGTTTGTCATTTGAAGCTTCTATCTTCTCCAAAAGGAACTCTAAATCTTCCTCATGGAGGCACTGACATTTAGTTTGGCACATTTTCAGATACTAGAAAAAGAACTATGACTTGACATGAAAAAAATATGTCAAGTTAATATAAAGTGGGAGAGACAATTATTTCAAGTCATTTAGAAGGTAATGTGCACATGAATGTACAAATATACAAGTTTCCAGACACTGGTATTTCTATATTTTTTTTGTGAATGAGTACCATGTATATCAAATGAGATACTTGTAGCTTTTGCAAATCTTCTAAAATCAAGTAACATTGTTTTCCTTTGCAATATTCAGAGTTTTTGTTTATTTTAGTGTGTGTGTGTGTGTGTGTGTGTGTGTGTGTGTAGGGGGTATATTATTTTATGTGACAAAATAACCCAAGGATTCTCACAATTTAAAATGTAAGGAACCCACAGAGACTGAGGGGAGACAAAAATATCTCCAAAATAGATGAGCAGCTTGTACTTGATATACTTGCTGAGTTTTTGCTATTTTCCTTGTGTCCAAAGGGGCAACTGGTTTTACATTTCCACACATTTTCGTGCTCTTCTCCAGCTTGGATGTCTTGCAACTTCTATAGTCTTGACATTCAAGGTGATACTTGATCCCTCTGAGTCTTTGATGATCGCTTTACTTATCCCCAGACTGGCTCCTCCATCATGCTACCTTTAAAGATTAAAGGCTGGCCTGTGAATGAAATTAGAAGGGGGGGAAGTTCAATTTTATAATTGCAGCAATGGGACATCTTCCACATTTATTACTGCCTAAGTATCCGTTATTTGAGACAGATTTAACCAAAAAGCTTGATCTCAGAAACATTAATATGTCATGCCCAAATCATATGGAGTCTCTTGAACTCTAAGGGGTAAAAAAGACAGGCTGCTTTTAGACCTTCTGCTTTTCTTATTAACTTTGACCTTAGCTGTTTCTCAATCAGCCTCATACACATCCATTTCATACACTAGAGGTGCAGAAAATTTCATGAGAAAAGCAACCAGCATAAAAATGACTTTTTAAAGAAAGTTCAGCAACCTCTGTATAGATCAAATAGGACACGTTCAAGTCACTGACTTCATTTATTAAATGCACTTCCCTGATGTGTTAAATATCTCTTTCTCCTAAGTGGAAAGGGTTTGTGTGGCTCTTCCTACACCCTCCCTTCCCATCTCCACGATTTATGATGTTCTCCTGACAGGCTTCATATGCCGAGTGCCCATTAGGTAGGAAGGCAGTTTTATCTCTGGGTGAGTCCTCAAGTCAGCCTGAGGTGAGTGTTACTATTCAGCAGTCTCCCTGGAAGTTTATGAAGGAACAAACAAAAAAGAAAGTCACCTGGAATAAATTTCCTAGGGGGAGTTTGCTCTTGCTTTAGGGTTTTCTTTCTTGGTGAACTTTTATGTCATTTTTATAGTATAAACGGACAATGCACTCCCTTTTAACACTATGTAGAACTGAGACAAAGATGACATTAACTTGGTTCAACTGTTTCAAAAAGATCTGGGGAAAACAGTCAAGCTTCCCATGTCTGTAAAGTGGGACCACTTGTTGGAATACTAAGAAGGGAAAAGCACATCTTACATCATAGCATGGCCTTGTGCCTGGGAATCAGATGTAAAATGTTCTAATGTTGTCTGGAAATGGCTGCTAATGCTGAACCCATGTCAGTAGGGTTTATAAAATAGACTCGCAAACCCTCAGAAAACCAAAGCTGCTAGAAGGGATCATCTATGAGTTAAGTCTCTGAATAATTCCAAGTGTCATTTTCCTTTTTTTTTTCTGAATTTCTTTCCTGTAGGATTTGACATCAGAGTATACTCAGAAAGGCTGCTTTCTTCTCTGAGAATGGTTACTCTTAGAGCTCCCATTTAAAGTGGAAATTAGCTGTTTGAAAAAGGATCAATACTTAGATAAGGATTAATTCTACAAATGTTTTGCACAAATTCCTCTAAAATGCAGTTGTAAATTTATGACTCATTTTTCTTTCCTTTAAATAGATTTTATTATAGATCAAGAACTGCCAATAGCTAGGGAGAGTGAAATACAAAATAATTAATATCATCCAACCTGTAACAAGCTGAGATTTCTGAGCACTTCATAGTTAAAGGAATAATTAGTTCTTAAAATCATGAAAATACTAGTTACTGCTGGCTACCTGTCCCGAGGCCTAGTTATTAATACACTGTCACAGTGAAAGAGCTCCAATGAAATCTAAATTTGGTGTTAGAAGTCCATTGCTGTATTAATTATTTGAAATAAAAATGTCACCGTTATGACTCTTTGGAAACTGCTGCACTTAACTTCCAAACTGTTGCTTTTAAAAAGGCTAATTTGGGGTTGGGTACATTAATGTCAATACCCTATAAAACTGCCAGCTAAAAAAATGTCAGCAGAGACAGTTTGTTCTAGCCGATGTCAGCACAAAAGGGTGCCTCAGTTGTTTCATCTCTGAACAGCTGCATACTTCCATTGACATTTGGTGACCTTTCTTTGTGCACCCGGCCTAACCTCTTAGGTTATTTCCTGGCCTCCCTTCTGTGACCTTTGACCAAAGCTGACCTTTAGCTGGAGAATGTGACATTTTGTTCTCCTCTAGCTGACATGTGATGCTCTCATTATTCAAAGGTATGTGAAAATAATGACCCTGAGTGCCCTTTGAGTTTCCTTTCATTTATTGGTTGTTTCTGGTTGCTTGTTCGACATGTACTAGCCCAGGTGAGGGAGGGGAGAGCAAGGATTGGGAGAGGACAAGATGGCCAATGTCTCTTTCAATTCCAAATCTAACTGCTTTTATTCTGCGTGACTCACTTTTGATGTGTACAACTAAACCTTAGTATATTCTCTTTCCTGATTTGAAAACAAATTTGGTCTTTCAACAATAATTCTTTCTGAAATTTAAGAAATTTAGTATAGTCAGTGAAGCTCCTTGTTTGTTTCCATGTTCTTCTAGCTAAAGATATTTCTAAATTTCTGGAGGTAATTTGCCAATTAATAATGTGAAATCTGTTATATTTAACAAACGAATAACACCTATACAATGTAATAGGTGATGAAATGAATAACTGAAAAATTTGTCATTTATTTATATATATATATGATCTGATTGGTTGTTTTCAAGAGTTCACTTGCCACATAAAATACTTTATGCATTTAATTATATGTTGTAGATAAACTTGGTTCTGCTCAGAGATTTAGTGTTGCTTTAAGGTATGTATATATATTAATATATAAATGTGCACAATGGGTACTATATAGACGAAAGGAATTGAATTTAGGCACTGATAAAATAATGGCCATATATTCCTTATGTATTTCTAATCAGACTAGAGACTGTTTATACATAAGAATTTGGAGATATTAAAAATATTATTTGTCTGAAAATATACTACTAAATGCTTTATGACTTTGTGGCATTTGATACTTAGCTTACAAGATAAAGTATTTTTCCATTGAAAAGACTAATTTAGGAAACATTATCCCCCTTAAGTGGCATGTATTTTCTTATATATTGCTCATAGTCAATTCTCGCTTCTTTTTTAGTATTATTACCTTATAATTAAAATTTTATTCATTTGCGTTTGTAGTACATAATGATTACCTTCATTGTGGGGAGTTGGCCCTTCTCATATCATGACTTCTAGAATAGACACAGCCACATTAGAAAATTGAGGACAACAGTTTGTGCTGCTTGGCCAAAATGTAAGCATGATCATCAACTCTGAAATTTCATAACTTTCCAAGGCAAACTATTTAACTGCTGATATGACTGACCTGAGGATTATTATAAGTGCAGTAGCAACTACATAAGCTTCAGCAAAAACAAGGGCCCTCTGACTATGCACATTCAGATAAAGAAAAGTTCATTATTTCTAAACTAGGATACTTTCTAATTTCATAGCCAAACACTTAAAGAAAAAATAATTACACCATTAAACTGTTACTTATTTTTTAGTAGAGTTAAAAAAAATGATCTTTAACCTCATGGGACATTTTGCACCTATGACTTCACCCATTGTTTAAGCCCGAATTCAAGAAAAATTGACAAAGTTCATTACTTTGCTCTAAAAGAGCTATTCTAAAACTACCACTTCTTATTTCTGAATGTATGCAATTAATTTCAAAAAGGACACAAGAGAGGTAGATACTTTAAAAAAACAGATTGTTTCAAGACTCTGAACAATATTTGCCAATCAGCCACCCCTGATGCCAGCAAGGTAGCATCTTCAGGAGGAAGTATGCTTTTATTCCTAATTGTAAAAGGGTACCACCATATGGGCTCTGCCTTCAGCTATCTGAACAGAGGATAAAGAAATCTAATAGATGCATGGAGATTAAATACAAATCAGACATTCATCTGGCCTTCAAGGATAATGACTTTTTTAAAAGAAAGAATGTCATTATAGCACACAAAAACTTCTTTTTTTTATTAGCTTGTAAGCATTTATTTTCCTACTAGCAATTAATAAATAGAGGTGTGTGAAGAGAGAAATTTTCCTTTCCAGAATTATACAGCCACCTCTAGACATACTGACCGGCTCAGATATGGCTCTATTTACTTTAATACAATTAAAGAATATACAAATATGGACTTTAAAAAATACATTGTTGCTATAGCTCTTTAACTTGATTTTATTTAGCTCATTAAGTTTCAGAGATTCTTCAAGAAATTAAAAACACATCTGTTCATTAATTTTAATAGTCACATAACTCTATATACAATAAGTAGCTTTTTTGGTATTGTTGGAGATCAAACCAAAGCTCATAGAAATTTTGAAGTCCTATAAAATTGTTTTTAAAAATATAGTTCCATGAAAAATAGAGCTTCTCCTTAAATCAATGTGTTTGGACAATTCCAATAGCCCTGTTCAAGGAATTCTAGAATTCTACTCAGAGAAAAGTTTTCGGCTCATCTGTAAAATTTATTGTGCCTAATTAGTATATATTGCTTTATCATCCATCAGTCATCGGGGTAGATGTTTCAAATAATCAGATTTAGGACCATTAACTCTTGTAAAATGAACAATGGAGCTAATATCAAAGCCAGACCTCCTTCTTCTCAAACAACACAAACTCCTAGGGTAGGTTTTTGTTGTTTTGGTTTTTGTTTTCCTACAGTACAAACTAGAGAGATTAACAAAGTATGAGATTAAGCTCACCAGATTACTGTGACCAACAGTAATAAAAATTAAAAAAGAATAGGATACTTTTAAAATTGCTACATGCTTGCTCATGTGTTTCAACCCTATCCACATTGAACATTAGTCTCTGCTTCTTGCACTTTTAGAAATTTTTAGCCTAATACTTAAAATATAGTCTTTTATCTTATTTTAAAAACCAATGATATGCTTCATACACTTAGAAAGAAACCTCAAAAATTAATCTGAAGAATATTTCTTCTGATTTGTGCTATGCAAATTGATTTCAGTTTAAATGGCTGTTTTGTTTCCATTCAAATAGGTTTAATACAATAAAGACAAAGTTAAGGATATTTCATGGCCTCTCTCTTCAGTTGAAGAGAATGGAGGTGCTTTGATTAATAGGCCAGGGTGTATATGCTGCCAAGGTAAAATATTTAACAAAGCAAGCTGTGACAGGATTAAAAAAAGAACCAAGAATTGATCAATATTTTGATAATCATGTACATTAAAGTAAAAGGGAATATCTTTATTATATTATTTTGTAGGGTTTTATAAAATTATTAAACCTACTTTAAAGATGTTTGAATTTCCTGATTTGGAAATACTTGGTACAGTCATCTTTATTCATTTGTTATTTCTTTATTTTTGGAAACAGCATTAGGAACTTGTTTTTGCACTTAGCTCATTTTGTTCTCTATAAAGATTTTAACTTGTCAGGCATTTAATCACTATTAAAGAAAAATGTTTTCACTTGTTCAGAAAACTTTTCCCCTAATAATAAAATATGACTTGCCACGTAAGTGTCACCCTTCATAGACAAAGTGCTTTAAAGTGATAACGGGTAAGCAAGTTATAAATGTTTAAAAATCGTGTCTGGCAGGAGACATAAGTTTCCCTCTCCAAACCCCAATAACCTAAAATTGAAGAGAGTCAAGGTCTGTTTCCTGCTTTGTGATACTGCTTTATTGTCATTTAGATGTCTTTAACCACAAAGGCCCCATGCTCCGTGGTTGATTCCTAACAGCTATAAATCTACCTTCTTGGCCAAGTAAGGTTTTCAGAATCTGTTTTGTTAAGCACCAGAAATGTGCACATATGTACAGTAGGAAAGAATTACTTGTGTTTGTGCAACCCTAACTGAATTCTTAGGTCTTTTAATATCTAAGGCCTCAAATTAGCCACGATTTCCAGATTAGTATAAATTTCAAAGTAACACTCCAACTGAGAAAACTGAAACTTTGGTGGCTGAAAATTAGTTAAAAATGATTTTTGTATAGTTTTTTTGAAGTTAATATTGTATGGGTTGTATGATTATATATGATAAAATAATTTCCCCTATAGTTATTTATGTAATCATAACTGTCTCTTGTTCACGTTTAAAATGAAATATATTGCAATTCTTGCTAATTTTACTGAAATGTCCTGCTGTTTGTTAAGAAACTGGTTAGATATCATCAATCTTTTTCTATCATTATTAACTGAAAGTCACAAACTTATTTCTGTCTTTGAATGATTTACTTTAATTTTAGAATAAAAACCTTAATAATAATTATTCCTTTTTTTTCACTAAGTTTATTGGCACATTTGAGGTATACAATACAGTTACATTCAACATTGGGATCTTGTACCTTTACATGATGTATCTTGGTTCTTATTTTTTCACCATTCCTCTGCCCTCCCTTCACCCTCGTTACCTTCCCTACTTGCAAAGACTTTGTTATTTTTAGTTCACTGATTTCAGGACAGAATATTATTTAGGATTAGTGAAGAAATGATTAGATACTGGAGAGGAACGAATAGATTGAAATTCTAAAGCATAGTCAAACTACAGTCTCAGGAATTACCAAAATTTGCTGGTGTGTGTGTGTGTGTGTGTGTGTGTGTGTGCGCGCGCCAGTGAATCTCTTTAATTTGAAACAGAAAATTAATAAGAACATCTTTAAATGTCAGATTTTTATCTTTCCAAAACAACTGATTTCTTACTTTACTGATAAAAGTGAGCATGTATTCCCTCCTTAAGTCAAGAGAAATTTGGAATACTATTTAAAAAATTAATAATAGTCTTTTTCTATCCTGCACTAGAGCTTTTTTATTTCAAAGATCAATAAATTACAGGACATAAGAACAGCATTCTTTAGTGAAATTGGAATACCCATGATATACATGAAATCTGCAATAGAATTTATTTCAGCAGGATAATAGTTAATTTATACTCTTAAGTTCAAAAAGGCAGAGAAGATAACAATCCAATTTAGGTAAAGATGTAGCACACATACGCTGGAGGAAAATAAATGTCAAATAAACCATATCTGAAATTCAGATCACATTTAGATGCACAAAAATGTTAAGAGCAGTAGGGGGGCGATTGTATTCCAATTAAACTTCTTTTACATCAACCATTCTTGGTTTGAAAGTTAATCATATGATTTATAAGGCTCTTGAAGGAATAACAGAGCAGGGGTGTGGGGCAGCTCATGACAGGGAGAAGGAATGGATAACAACATTTTTGAGAAGGACATGAATTACAGTTTGTTGCTGGGGTGCAGTTGTGGTAGGTTAAAAGGAAGTCATTAAAAAACTCAGAGGTATTTACATTTTGTTCTTTTTTGTGTGTAGGATATCATAGACTGAAGATTGTTTTTGAAGACTGGAAAAAGTCAAATAAAGAATTCCACATTTTAAACAATCTTTAAAGAGCCTGTAACCAGACACTAAAGATTTCCCAAGGTTTAGAGTTGCTTGTCAGGGATTCCCTGTGGACAAGGTGGGGTGGCATTTCACAGTGTGTATTCTTTGTAGTTTAGCACAAATAGCAAATAGCAATAGACCTGTTTCGGTTATTGGAAGTTCAAGAGGTTGCTTTGTATCAAATTGCCTTTGGACTTATTTTGGTGACAATAGCACTAACTAAGCAAACAACTTGGGGAAATGTAAAGCATCTCCAGCATGGACCAGGAAAAGAAGTAGGATTTGAGATACTTTTTTTTTTTTCCCCAAAACACAAAGCATAACACATAATGCGGGAACATAAATGAAGGATTTAGAGGCAGGTCTAATGACTTTTTTACTGTCCTCAAATGCCCTTAATGTGCATGCAGTATTGAACCAATAACAGTTTTATAAAACTGATAGGTGAGAGTTGATTTAGTAAATACTGAAAAATACATAGTCAAACCATTTACCAATTCTTGGAAAATTTTGGGTTGTTATGGTGGCTTTTTTTCCTTTTATCAGTATGATGACTAGCAAAGTCTATATACATTGTTTTGACAGTCACTTAAGATACTAGAAATATTTTTCTGTAAACTCTTTCAATTCTTTGTTTCTAGTGTAGTCTTCACACAATAGTTGATTCATTAAACCTCATAATTAGAATTATAAGAAAGGAGATTCAAATGCATATCTTTATTATAATCTTTACTGTAGTGGCATTATCACAACCTTAGTTCTTGTTTATGCAGTAATATGTTTTGATAGTCTAACAATCTAATCTTAAAATATTTCTATCATTAGGGTGCACGAGATAACACTAGGAATAAATATATCTGTGAAGGGATCACTAAGAGTCATGACGTAAATATGTATATAAGATCTTTTCAGAATGCAGATTACATAAATTAGCTCTAAGTGACTTTTAAGAACATTGATTATTGATCTGATAAGCTATTATAGCCATTAGGGCCTTTTGTGTAAATAACAATTTTTGAAGTACATGCTGCTTTATAATAAAATTTCCTTATGAAAAGTATTTAGGATCTCCTGTGTGCTGAATAGGCACTTTTCAATATTAAACACTTGGCCAAAAATACATTTTAAAATTAAGAACCATTTGAATTATATAACTACCAAAATAATAAAAGAGAAAGAAAAAGTAAAACGTGGTGGAGTTACTTAGCATGTGCTTTAGCACTTATATTACTTTAAAATTGCCTATGTGTTTTGTTTTAAATCCCTGTACCCATGATTACATGTTTTGAAACAACAAGCCATTCCATGTTGTACTGATTGCAGTGTATACTCTGCCAAAAGGGAAAATTATATTTCTTAGTGTGGTGTCAATCCCAGTTTTTAAACATTTGGAGGTCTCAAGAAGCCCTGTGCCGTGATAGCTACATGCAGCAAAACTCAAGCATCAAAGGAATGCACATCGCTCTGAAATGAAATATGTCTAGTCAGTGCTCTGGACACAGATCAGGCTTGATTCTTTGTAGCACTTTGTGACACGTCATTTTGGTGTGAAGGGGAAAACCTGTTAGACTACTTTTACTGGCTGAACTTTCAGTAAGGGATACCAATTTTCAAACAAGGACACATAATTTCTACATTGTATGCTACATGAGGGCAGGAACTATGACTTATTTTAAAATACTGACAATATTCTGCTTGATAAGTGTCAATGAATGAACGAATATGTCAACAAGGAAGAAATTTTCCTGTCTATGTAAAAAAGGGTGTTAGGTATCAAAAATAAAGAAAATACATTTCTCTAAGAAAAGATACTGGGAGAAATGTGTCTGAGAATCACTAAATTTTAGAGTGGAAAAATTGTGCTCAGAATTAAAGTTCTTATATACTCAATGCCACATTCATTGAAGTTTTATAAATTTCAGAAAGTTTGGAAATTAATTTTTGAAAGCTTCGATTCTTTCCTTTCTTGCAATCCGAAGCTTTTTTATCTTTCAGTGACAAAGGAATTGCTCTTTACTCTTATTATTTACATCATTCATTATTCATTATTATTTATATCAAATGCAAAAAAGTCCATAGATAAATTTTATAGATCATCCTTGCTTGAGAATTGAAAGTGGAGTTGCTTCTGTACATCGATTTCCTTCCTTGGTTAGAGTATGAGCATGAGGCCAAAGCAGTGCTTTTTCTCCCTGGCCTCCTACCTTCTTTCTGGGTTCTACTGAAAGGGACAGGAGAAGAGGATAGAGGATACCAGGAGCCTTGGAAGAGCCAGTCACCATCTAGGCAGTACTTTTAGGAGGTCATGAGCATCAGTTTTACAGGAAGGACACTATGATGAAAATTCCTTTCAGATCAGTCTGTAGCTCTATAGTATTAAAGGGATTAAAGCAGACTTGGCCTTTGAGATGTCTCTCCTCCTGACTCTATTTCTCTTTTTTCTCTTTCTTTTCAGATATTTCTAAAAGACAAGATCCTGCTGTGTTCCAGGTTGGCCTCAAATTCATTATGTATTCCAGGCTGGCCTTGATCTTGTGATCTTCTTGTCCCAGGCACCTAAAGTGCTGAAAGTATAGGAGTGCGCCGCCACATCCAGCTCCTACCTTACTTCTCATTCATTAGACATGGATAAATGAATGGGGTTTTAAAGTTGAAGAATATTCCAGAAAACTCAGAGCCATCACAAATATATCAATATGAGGGTAATCTCAACAGGCTAATGGCTCAAGTTTAAACCTGTTTTCAAGGAAGGTGAGTTCCAAAAGATGCTTGCATTTCTTTGGAGCCAAAAATCAATACCCTGTGCTATATAAATGTTTGCACTGGTGTGAGATTCTTGCTAGAATTTAAACCAGTCCAGGGTCCCCTGGTGGCATGAACACAGGGTGGGAAACATGACTGAGGTAAATTTCTCAGGTCACGAAGCTCCGTAATAACTGAAGGTTCAACGTTCAGTGCCGAAAGTCAGGACCTCTCTTGAGATTCCCTGGCCATGGGCTATTTTGCTATCACTTCTTTTGCCTTCTGCTCTAGATGTACTCTGCTGCTTTTATTGCTATTGCTGTTGCTTTTATGATTATTATATTTATTAGAGTGTCTTGTTGTGTTCCAGGTGTTGATGTGCTAAAAACAATTTCAAACCCACAAATATCTCACATATTTCAGATGTTCCTTAAAAGGGAGATTGACAATCCTGGGAAAGGCATCACTTCTGAAGAAGCCCAATACATAAGAATTGCTCTTAATAGATTAAGGTTGCTACAAACACAAAGGTTGCTGTAGAGTAGTACCAAGTGAGTTCTCAGCTCTGTGGATGTTATATACACAAACACACTCCAGAAAAAATATCACAGTGGTGATAGTTGTACGTGTGGGGAGTAGCCCAAAAGTTAGGTCTAGTTTTCCCCCAGCCACCTCTCATGGTATAGCGGGAGGAGGCTTCCAGCTGGGCTTCCCTGAAATTGTTTGGAACACAAGCAGTTTTTTTAATATTTTAATCGTTACTGGGATTCCTAAAATAAGTGCTTGCCTGCCATTAAATAATAATACACTGTACACTCACTACCTCTCCTTAAAAATTCACAGCCACTCTGGGAAACAAGCAAGCAAGATTCATTACCCCCACCTGATCGATAAAGAAGTAAGATTTAGGGAGCACTTGCATTTGTGTTTTTCCCACCCTCGTAAACCTTTACTCCTCACTGTCTGCACATTCATAAGGATGTGTTCATTCCCTGATGTCACAGCTTGATTCGGATTCTGTTCACAAGTAAAGCAGTGAAGCACAAATGACTCTAGCAAGGTGCAGGAATCATTTGCACATCAAAGAGAGATACTCAACCTGGGCAGGTGAAGTTCCTACTTCTCTCAGGATTATTGAGTAAGGGAAGAGAAGAGCTCAGAGGAGGCAGCTGTGTTCTAACCTCACCAGTGGAGGGCCATGCATAGGACTCCTCACATGTCATGGCTATGGTCTCCTCATCTGAAAGCCAGGGGATGGCCCTATTTATTTATATCCCCTACTTTGCACTGCACCATATCCTTAAAAATGATAATCATTTGAAGTCCTCTTGGAAATGAGAAGACATTGTTTCACCAAGAAATTGATAGCAGGTATTGGCATAAAGTTACTTCCCAGGAATGTATGCATTGAAAGTAGTGTGTGGATGGTGAAATTTCAGTAGGGATAAATTAGTGTGTGGTAAGGGGCAGTGCATTTGGTGGAGCAGCACAGGAGGTGTAGCGGCCACTTAGATATGCTGCCCATACCCTCCAGTAGGGAAGAATAAACTGTCCAGCTTTAGGACAGAGAATTGGCAGACAGCTTCCGGTTGGCCCCCTGTTCAGAGTAGGCATCAGAAGGGTCCTATTCTCTTCAGGTCACCAGCATCCAGTGACGAGCAAAGGTGAGTGAGTAGCAGAATACAGGCCCAATCCCGGGGCCACATAGAGGGTGAACGGAGGCTGAAAAGTGATTTTCTCCTCAGAGCCCCCTTCATGATGGCCCAGGCTTTGACAGAGCACTGTCACTGCAGGTCAACTTTTCCCTTACCTACTGATAGCAGAAACCTGGGCTAAGTTATGGAGGGGAGAATTGAGGAGAGGATGCTGCAAGAAAGACAAGGCATCAGATAGTCTTTTGAAAACCTCATGTACTACAGAAGAAGGGACCAGAGCAATAAACAGATAAAGCAGGAAAACAAGGACACACTGAGGTTTTCTGAGGAAAATACCTAAATGTGGAGGTCCCGAGAGACAATGAAGTAATTGCTGTGATTCTTCCAGGAGGTCTTTAGGAAGTGTCAAGCTCACAACAGTCTCTGGCTCACTTCCTATTATTTCAAGTTTCTGTTTAGGACTCTCCCAAGGAAGTTGCTCAGCACGATGAATGACCAGATACATTTATTGCTACAAACATGACTTGTAAATTGTTTGCAGATTAAAGTTTTCCATAGATTCCTAAGCAAACTTTGATTGCTATGCTTGACTTTCTGTCCCCATATATACATCTATCACACCAGCAACACGTGAATTACTCCAGAATAAGGCTAAAACAAGTATCATTTGGTTTCTGAGGTCTTTATAAATGCCATTGCACAATCTTTTCTTGTTTAAGAGACTTTTAATATGGAACGGTTCAGTAAAAAGAATGTTCAGTGTCAGTGAGTGTGCCCTGAAAGTCCATGGAAAGATCAGACCTTGAATTTGAGGTCACAAGGGATGTCAGGTCGCTCTTTAATTGAGAGGGGATGGAATATTATCCCGCAGAAACACAGGCAATTAGAATAAGGGTTTATTTTGTGCCAATTTTTACTATTCAAGGGAGGACCAACTTTGGGTGATTATACTCGTATCATTCCAAAAATGGAGCATTTGAGTTTGTTCCAGTTCTTGATAAATGAATTCTTACTGACGAGGACTAAAATCTCCATGTAAGCATTCAGTGCCTTAGCACACTATCTTTTCATCTAGGCACATTTTGAGTCAGTGTTTTAAGCGAAGGGCTGGAGGACAGGAATCCTGAGACTTGGGAATAACCCTGTGGAAAAATCATGAGTGATAAGACACGATTTCATCTTGAACCTCACTTTGTCACCTCAGTAGTTCTGAGCTTGAGATCACTCATATGACTACTCTGAGCCTCAGTTTCTGAATCTGTATAAGGGGATAATAACTACTGCCCTGCAGAATTATTGTGACACATTAGATCATGCACGATGTGCACACGAGGTATTCAGACATAAAATGTATTGACTTTTCTTCCTGCTTATAGGTGATCTAGGGTATTCATCTTCCCTAATAGCCAATTTTCTGAATTTGAATGACCCTTCTCATGAGAAGTTAATAATTAAATGTTGTGAAATTTTCCTCATTTTGGCATGTAAGAGAAATGCTTACCAAATAAAGTAATATTCACCATCTCATTTGAGTGCACAGACTTATTAATAGAGCTTGTTTTCTTGCCTATGACACTGATACAATCATCTTCATATTTTTAAGAATGGTAGCTTATATTTTATGGTTTTATATATTATGTTTCATGCAGTATGTTTTCAAATATAAACATGGTGAATACAAAAGCTTCTTTTATCTTTAAATTCTAGTTCTAGGGGAATATTCTAGGCCTCAGTATTTCCCTTCTTCTATTATCCTTTTAAAGACATGTTATGAGAATGTATAATCTGCGTATTTAAATCTCTCATGCAGATCCTCTGAGAACACTAATAAGAGTTTCAGAATGAAGCCCGCTGTCTTTGAGTACTCATTAATAAGACACTTAGACAGTGCTGTTTAGAGCCTGCTTAGTATCTACAGGCTCTGGGTTCAAAACCTAACACCATTGGGAAAAAAAGGAATAAGCATAAACCCAAAGACCATGTGTGTCATCCTTTCATTATTATTTCCCAATGATTCTCCTAAAAATCTTCCAACTACATCAATTATACATGAGATAAATTTATTATCTTGAACAATCACACAATGATGTTTTGTAAATGAAATGATTTGGTTCACAAATGGTATAAGTTTTATTATTTTCTTTTAAAAATGTCACCTGACTCATCATCAGTATGGTAAGTAACACACCAAACTTTTTCCTGGCTTTGGAGTCAGAGTTGGATTCAAATATTAGTTCCACAACAATTTTATGTAAAAATCTGGGAAATTGCTTACCATTTTGGAGCAAGAGCTCTGCCTCTATTAAGATAGGGTTACTATTGATACTATTTTAAAATGATGTTTTGAAGTGATAAGAGAGTGCACGTGGGTCATACACTCCCTGACATGTAGTAGTCATTCCGTTCATAACTTCATTTAGTACCAATTTTTCCATCTTAACAATTGGAAAAATTGGACTATGGTAAGGACAGAATGAAAGATACATGGTTGCTGTGGGAACATGCAGGAAAATTCTTCCCCCAAAGAGAAAGCTTCTAGAGAAACGATGTCGCATTGGAGATATGATGGGTATGTGGTAGTACCTAACCCTCGTAGGCTAGGGGAACATGTCTTAAATGAAACTACCAATCTTGAGCAGAATATTCTTCACATTTTTGTCATACTAATGGCAGTATCCCTTAAAATATTACTTATTTTGGACATTAACTGTATTTATTTAGGTTCTATTTGGGGGGGTGTTCCGGGGATTGAACTCGGGAATTTACACTTCAAAGGCAGGCAGCAGTACCACTGAGCTAATTCCCTGGTCCTGCATTTATTTAGAATTGAACCTTCCCCAACCTTTGACTCTTAAAGGAATAAGGAACAAAAGAAAGAACAGATAAATTGGACTACACTGAAATTAAACACTTTGTGCTGCAAGCGATACTCTTAAGATTTTAAAAGGGCAATCCATAGAATTGAAAATATTTGCAAATCATATATCTCATAGGGATGGGTATCTAGACTATACGAAAACTCCCACAACTCAATAATTAAAAAAAAAACAAGTAATCAAAAAATGGACTACAGATTTGAATAAACACTTTTTCCATAGAAGATGTAGAATGGCCCATAAGCACATGAAAAAACAAAACAAAACAAAACAAAACACTAGGCTTGTTATTCACTGGGAAATGAAAATTAAAACAGTGATGAGAAACAACAACATACCTACCAGGATGGCTATAATGAAAAAAGCAACAAAGAAGAAAGTAACAACAAATGTTAGTGGAAATTTGGAAAAACTGGAATGCTTACACATTGCTCATAGGTGGCCACTTTGGAAAATAGTTTGGCAGTTTCTCATAAAGGTAACTCCACCATAACCCAGCAATTTCACTTCTAAACATATACTCAAAAGAAATAAAAACCCACACAAACACATGTTTTAAAATGTTCTCAACAAGCACAAATAACCCACATATCAGTGCACGGAAGAAAAATGTGGTTTATCTATAAAAGAGAATAAAATTTGAAGATTAAAAGGAATAAAATACTGGTACATGCTATAACAGAAGTGAACTCTGAAAACTTTCTGCTAATGGAAACCAGCCAATCACTAAAGATGACACCTTAGGTGATTTCATTTACATGAAATTCCAGAATAGGCAAATCTATACTGACAGAGTGCAGAGTGGGGCCCTAGAGCTGGCAGGGTAAGGAGAGCAATGGGAAGGACTATGAGGGGCAATGAATTCCTGACAGTGATGAAATATCCTAACCTTAGATAGCAGCGGTGGCCATAGAACTCTTAGAAAATATTGAAAACATTTACTTTGGTGAATGTTGTGGTATATAAATTATAGTTTAATAAAGGACATTTAAAAACTAACAAAACCATAAAGAATGAGCACTTAGAGGCATTTGTAGCTAAAGGTTGTGCATTGAGGCTATACTTTTAGGTGAAATGAATAGGACACACATGTGTAAATACCAAATAGTCTCTCTGGTGTGAGAAACTAAAAGTGTAAATAAGGATCAAAATGTATAGCAGATGAGGTGAAATAGGAAGAAAAGGGACAAAGAGGAAGGGGAAATAGGAGGGGTAGGGGAAAAGAAAGGGGAATGGAATTAACATGAAAAAAATGGAAAGAAAATCTTTGTAGATAGGGAGGGGTGGAGGGGTTGAAGGTAGGCCAGGGGAATGGGGAAAATAAGAATCAAGTTTTAATATGTAAAGGTATAAATCTCCAATGATGAATGTTACTATATTGTATAACTAAAATGTACCCATAAAATAAAACTAACTAAAAGGCCTGAAGCATTATTGTTAGAAAAGGGTGAAAATTCCATACCCCATTTCATCCCTGAGATCTTTCTGTAAGTATAGATATTTTCAAAAAATGTATCTACACATGCATTTGAACATTTCACTGCATAAATCCAACTACTTTTCAGTTTAAGTGGAACTATGTTTCATAAACTCAGAATGAAGTCTCTGTCAAAGTGATATTGTATCATTACAAAATTGTTTGACTTTATTTATCATGTGAAATTTTTATAGCCTGTTCTGAATTGTTCTGTAGGTCTGTAGGATTGTAGTACTATCAGTCTGCTCAATATGCAAGTTCTAAGGCATCATGTCCAGCAGATACGAGAGACAACATCTGATTTACCTATTGTTTCTCTAACTAATAGTAATAGGCATACCTCCGTTCATGTAATACAATCACTTCATAAAGATTTTAATGCACCAGCTGGACAGACAAAAGCAACTCTGATTTCTTATGTAGTGTACTTTTCAGTCTAGCCATCAAATTTCTTCTTTTCTACCACTTGGATGAAATCTCAAGTATTCACACAATAAAAATGCATCCAGTCAGTTTTATTTATAAATATGATCTCATTCACCAGCTTAAAATATGCAGTATGGGTCATAATCAAATCTCCCACTTTACACCTACTCAGTCCTGCTCCTTGTCAAGGATCAATGCTGTATTAAGCCTGGAAGCCCACAGCAGGCAGGGGTGGACAGACATGCAGTCCCTTCCTCAGAGCTGGGCTTTCTAATTCCTCTAGGTGCAGGTTCAGGAGACTGTGTACCAGGAACCTAAAACATTACTTAGTCGAGAGGACCAGAGGTGGGTGAAATTCTGCTCATATTCTACTCAAGGACCCATGTGCCCTGGGGTCCCACTGCACCCATGAGGAGGAACGCGCAGCATTCAACTTTGCTTGTGTTTATTCACAAGTGTTCTGTTTAGGGGGTGAGGTTGCATCTACTTCAGGAGGGTACTCTTACTTTTCTTTAAAAAGAGGGATTTTTCAACATCACAAAGATGCAGCTCTCCCATACCATCACTCAGCTTCAGCAGTGGCCAAATCTTGTCTTTCCATATGAAGTCGTCCTTCTGGACTCACAGAAGGCTTAGCCACACTGCCTATGAACTTACATCATATTATACCTGCTGGCTACACAAACCCACCCTTTCACAGTCCTCCCGGTTTGTTTAAACCTTCCCTGGCTATTCAGTTTCACTTTCTATGTGAGGTCCCACTGCCTGCCCGGGTACAGACAACCCAAGGGTTCATTTTCTCCTTTTCTTTTCTTCTTTTTTTTTCTCACCTGGGATCAAACTCCTTTGGCTTGCACTTGCGAGGCAGGCCGAGGCACCACTGAGCTAAATCCTCAGGCCACTGCATCATTTTCTAATCATAAGTTATAACCCTTCTCTATCTTTAACTTCCTTTACTTGCCTCTTTCCCTGCCTTTCTGTTTATTTTTCCTCCCTGTCTTTCTAACTAAACCTTTATTTCCTTCTACTCACTTAGTTTTAATAGTCAAATGTTGTTAACTAGAAATATCCGTGCTTTATTCCATTTTCCCACCTGTATTCCTGTGACTCAAAACAATCACTTTTTATTGCTTGTCTCTTCTGGCATTTACCTCCATATTTCTAAATAACATGTGTTTACTGGCATTTCTAGACATTTTTCAATTTTATAAATTGTTTATTTAGTTCTCCTCGAAAGACTACCATTTAGTGTTCTCCCATCAATGGCAGCACATATTTTATGAGTTTTTGGTAGTTCTATGAGACTTTTAAAAATCAATACTTATAGTTTACATTGCTATACCTAAGTTACATTGTTATTCATATCAAATCTTGTACAAAACATGGCTATATTTCCTGTCTTATATAACTTGATTTTTCCTGAATTTAATAACTGCCTCATATATTTGCTTGTATCAATGTATCTGTAAACTGTCCAACTGAATTTGAAACTCATAAATGGGAGTCTGGCATACTGGATTTGTAGTTTTCTTCATTCTGTCCCTCTTGGAACCCTGTGTTTTCCCTTTCAGAATGGACCAAGTGTTCTGCTTAATGCCACCCCCAGTTATATTTCTGGGACTTTCCTTCATCTTCATCTTGGGAATTCCCTTAGATTTTCTCCCACATTCAGTCCTAATTACTAAATAATTTGTCTTTTTTTGATTTAGAATTCATTTACCAAGATCCTCCCAGGAATGTGGTACATCTGAGGTTAGGGGTGGGTGGATGATTATTCTGAGATTTGGTTGCATGTCTGAAAATGTCTTTATTCAACCATCATAACTGATTTATACTTCATTTGGTATAGAATTCCACATTGTGAATCATTTTTCTCTCCAAATTTCATTTGACTTCTAATTGCATTGAACTCTACCTTCCAGGGAGAATCTATTGGCTATACTAATCTAAACCCATTTTGATACTGATCCTTCCTGAAAATTTTTCAAGGCACTGTATTTGTCTCAGATTTTCCTAAAGAGGATTGTTTTTCATTCATTGCAATGTGTGTAAATAAATCATTTAGAAGTCATGCTACAGATATTTATCAAGCTCTTACAATATGCAGAAACTATTTTAGAACTTGTATCTGGGTTTTTATAAGATTTTTTTATTTCCCACTTTTTACCCTTCTTTTTCTATTTTCTTATTTTATAGAGTCCCTAGTATCTGTTTATTGGATGTCCTTGCTTTTTTATTCATTTTCTTACCTCTTTATCACTTATTTTCAATTTTTTTCTATTTATCCTCCTATCCTAAAATACTCTAAATTATCTGCTTTTGCTTTGAAACTGTGACTATTTCTCATAACTACTTGATTATACTCACTAATTAGTTTTCATTTCTCTTGTTTCCCATGAGTGCTTTTCCCCTTTATGTGTTGGATTCCATATTTAATAATAGCAGCTTTTTCGCAAAAGTCTGGATGTCTCTCCATTTCACAGAGAGGCTTTGAAATGTAGGTAATAAGAGAGACTAGGTTCATAGACTGGAAAGGTTTCTTCCTTTGCATAGTAATATTTGCTAAAGCCAGTCTTGTGTTATCCTGCCAAATGGAATATAAATCTAGTAGGCTGCGCTTTGTAACCTCCTGGAGAGGGGGGAAAACAGGGTGAGCCAGGTGTCCACCCGATGCCTTCATTTTCAGCAGGGGGTTTCCTGTCCTTGGTCAGCGTGCCTGCTGTCCACCTGTCCAGACCTTCCCTTTGATGATAATCTTGTAGTAACCCTCTCATTTCTTTTCGAATGAGGGAGGGGTAGTTGATAAGCTGTATGGAATGAGAGAAAGCACTTGGACATGTAAGAACTCCACACAATGTTTATTCATCGATCTGGGCTCAGCCACGTTTTCACCTTTTCTTTCTGAGCTTCCTGATATCTGCCATTCGTGAGCTTTTTCAGGATTCTGGTCTGTCCTTGACTTTTTCCCAGTAGCTATGTAAATTTCCAGAAAACTCAGATCTGTGTATATTA
Organism: Fukomys damarensis; assembly: GCF_012274545.1. Taxonomy (NCBI): domain Eukaryota; kingdom Metazoa; phylum Chordata; class Mammalia; order Rodentia; family Bathyergidae; genus Fukomys; species Fukomys damarensis. Next base: position 25,479,196 of record NW_022900936.1, read on the forward strand.
ATGTTTGGTGGTGACTCATCTGCTTTTTGTCTGCCCCTCTTCCCCTTGTGCTTGCGTTTTGGGGCCTTTAGGGAAATGAACATGTATATCAGTCAGCTACATTTAATTTTCAGTTTTCATTTAGATATTTTTTTAATGTCCTTATTTTCTTTTCCCCTCACTTTATTATTCCGAGTTTTCCAAGTATCCCCTAACATTGACCCTGGCCTGATACTGGTCTGTGAGGTGGGCAGCAAAGTCACAGCAGAAATGGTTTTCAAAATGGCAAGAGGAGATGCAGAAAGTAATAGAGGGGGCTTAACTTGCACATAGGCTATGAATATGGATCACACTGGAGGAGACACTGGGCTGGTCTGAAGTGGGGAGGCAGCTGGTGAACAATAATTATTTCAGACTCAGGATGCCTGAGGAAGGAAACTTTGGCCTTGGGGATATTGACGGGGATGATAAAGGGAGATTCTACACAGAGCATGACGGAGTTGTGTTAACCAGCTAAAAGGAAGAAATGGATTCTATCTACTATATTCTTGTTTTAGCTCCACATTTTTTTTCTATCTGGGGAACTTGCATAACCCTTTGAATCCCAGTTTCAACTGTGAGATGGGATTATTACCAATAACATTTTCCTAGGGTTGCTGTGAAGCTTAAACCTGTTAACACCATAAAATGTTTAATAGGTTTAAGTAATGACTCTAAAAATGTGAGGGAGCTAGTGTGACACGTTAGGTACTTAATAAACATTTTGATACATCTAGAAAGAATCATACTGGACTATCTTTGTCTTAATTTTATAGCCATTTTTGTGTGCTTGTGTTTGCTTGGCCAGAGAATTACCAAAATACTATTTTAATCGTTGCCTCTAGTTGGAATAATTAGGCACATAGCACTACAATTGAAGAGGCATATACTTCCAAATATCTTCCAATAACAGCACTAGGTAGACAAATCATGACTGATTAACCAAGAGCTATGCTTTTCTTGGTCCAATAACAACTCTGCCCCAGGTGTGTCTGCACAGTCTTCCAGGGACTCTGACTGATCAGCAAGGAAGCAAATGGCTGGTAATTTCTAATTTATAAACACTGCTTGACGTAGGTAGTTGGGCATTCTGCCACACTGCTATGTCCTGAAATGGCCCAACTACTTTTCAGTGTGCTCAAAGCAATTTCAAATGACTTAATAACTCTTTACCTAACTCTCCACTGGGGTCCACAGACACCATTGGATAGAGATGGCCCTCAGGATAAGGGGCTCAGGTTACAGCTTCGTGGGGTTTCCAGCTGAACAATGAGTATATTGTAGAAGTCCCATCTGTTGAAGTACTCAAGGGATAAAGAGAGACATAATACAATTAAAGCTTTAAGAAACATACATTTATCTTTGGTTTTACAAAACTGATCTCAATTTGGCAAGATTTTCTTTGGCAAAGGTGTTATAGGTTGGCACTTGGATACACACTGAGGTCTTGCCTATTATGAATCTCGGTGTCTAATGATGAGAACAAGGAGAAGAAACTAATACTATTTAGATGTGTGTGTCGGGGGGATTATTTCTATAAACAATAGCATTCTAATAAGATGGATAACTAACTAGCTGAGATAAAACACTATTTTTTAAAAAATAATAAACATTTTCACATGTTAATAGCATGTGAAGGCTAACTATTGGCAACGGAAAGGACTGAGACAATCTGTGAGGGAAAAGAATGCTGTACTTTCTGGTTACTATCACTTCTACCATCTCTGCCAGAATCCCAGCTCCAAGGGCAGTTTCTTTCTGTTCTCAGGGGCTGCTGTGAGAACAAGACTATTTTACATCCTCCTTGGCAGCCGCCACTCATCACCTCCTGGGCCCCTGCTCTCTGCGTCTGGTGGGATGTTCCTCTCCCACCAGATGCCTTCTCCATGGTCACTTCAAAGTCATTTCATATCGTCTTCCAGCAGCCATCTATGCAGCAACTACACACAGATCTCTCTGCATCAGGGCCTCCTTGCTAGAGATCAGAGCCCAGGCTAACGCACTCAGTGAGCCCATTTGGGTCTCTGCACCTGTTTTTCAGTGTGTTGACAGAAACAAATGCCCTTCCTGAAGTGCGATTTTTTTTTTCCTTCTCTTGTATCTTCCACATTCACTTACAACAAGCTAAATAAAATACAGTATCTGGGTTCAACAGCCTCTTGTTTCTCTGATGAGTTAATTATTGGATATTCGGGGCACCTGCAACCTTGTCTGGGTCTGAAAGGGCATTGGATGGAAGGCAGACGTTCAGACATCCCTTAGCAACTCTGAATGCCATTAAGCTGGTGCCCTCTCTCCATCAAGGTGCCTTAGATCCTGGGCTTCTCATCATTTGTCTAGACAAAATCCTGATTTGTTTAATGAATCTAACCTTATGAGACTCTCCTATCGAGGAAGAAACTCACCCCAGGACTAATCCTAAGGTATATGTTTTTAAGAATCCAAATGGAGTTCCTGGGCCATGTTTTGTCCAGCCAACATGATGAACTCATGATCCTGAACTCAACATCAATTAAATGTCTCTGAAGATGATTAGCTACCTGCATTTGGGGGGCATAATGTCAATTACTATTGACATGTTCTTCATTTTTCTACTTGATGGAAGAAATGGATTCCCAGAAAAGAAAGGGTTTTCTAGAGCCTTGTCCTATCTGTAAAGTTCTAGCATTTAAAGCTTAGTACTATTTAGTGTGGTTCTGGTCTTCCTACCTTGCATAATAGAGACATCAAGCTTTCTCACTTCAAGAAGAAGTAGGAAACTCTTTCCCAGCACCCATGTATTGAAGGCACAACACTGGTGAAAGTCAATTGCCTAATGCCGATTAGGGTCAAGATTACATTTGATCAAGCTGGCTGCCACCTCTTACAATAGCTAAGGTAGACCTAGTAACACAGACTTCAGGATATCTGGTCAGGTTTAAATGTGTTTCACTTTTTATCAAGTAGATTAAAAGAAGACAACTGGGAAAATATCTTGTCTATCAAAGTGAACTATCTGGGACAATAGTTTTTCAATTCCACAATTTTTTCTGTTCTATCAACTTCAAGCTACACCTGCATAAAATGACTTGGTGAAACCAGCTGATCATCAGGCTATGTATTCAGTCCTGTACATGTACCTACTCTATTCACATGTCACAGTACAAAGATTATAGAATCCACCTATTAGTAAACAGAACAATAAACACAATCACATATTACACTGCCATTCATCTCTTATTCCCACTTGTGACTGGATGACCATATCTGAGGTTGGACTCAATTCTGATTCTGAGCCATCAGGTTTCCTTGGGTTCACTTAGTTGAGTCATTTATTCCCATCTTGCCATTTTCTCCCAGCTGCCTATCCAGCCATGTCTGAAACAGTCTGAGGAGCAAACACTGAAAATTTCATGTGTACTCCAGGGGAAATCAAGTTAAGATGCCCAGCAGGGAAGCAACAAATTCAACCTCTCTCCTTGTCTCTCTCTTTCTCACTCTCTCTCTCTCTCTCATACCTCAGTTCACGAACACTTTTCACAAACAGAGGCATTTGGCAACATTTGTTTTTGTTTGTGAACTCCGCATCAGGTGACAAACAGCACCATGGCTATTTTTCCCAGACAAACACAAAAGTGGCCATCTTTTCCATAATTGTTGAGTGAATTAAATAATATAATATAAATATATTTCATAGTATATAATTATATATTTCTTAACATGTACATTGACTTATAAACTATTATCTTTGAAAAGAGATGCATTTTATAAGAATACATGCAATAATTTAAATATGACCAAACATCAAACAATCATCTTTACTTCCCAAATGAGGTAAGGGTAACCCCATCTGAAGCCTCTGCCATATAGAGCAGCACTTAAAGTCCTCTATTCCCTCCTCCTTGAGCCAAGTCTAGGCTTTGAACAGAGAGCTACAGTTCCAAGGAAGCATCAGAATAAGGGGTGCAGCCAGACACAAGCCTGAGCAATTTAAAGATCACAGGAATGAGTAAAGCTATATACCCTATTGCAGGTAAGGTGAGGTAAGAGTCCTGAAGGAACAAGCATTTTCCTCCACAGGCTGAGTTTCCCCATGGTGCAAAGTGAACTGGTCTTAAGTCATCCTGAAAGAGACTCCACTCAAGAAAGACAATTAAAGAGCAAGAGGGGCCCAGTAGTAGTGGCATCTATGTGTGTTGAAGTGGTAGAGTCAGGGACTGAGGGAGGAAATGGGAAGCCAGCATGGATGGCAACAGCCAAATATCAACTAATAATCACTCAATTAATGCCCATATATGGGAAGACCATTGTAGGTTTTGAGGGTTGATAGAATGGATTGCCTGAAATTTGAGAAGCTTTGGGAACTATCATTGGAGGATTAGATTAGGACCAAACTTTGATGAACCTAAATACCATCTTAAATTCCATGTTATGAGCCAGTAAGAGTATGTATATTAGCTTGCAAATGACCATGGTCTTAAATAATTGGGGATTGTATTCTTCTTTGTTTTCATTTAATTTTCTACTATGGACTAGAATTTTTGCAAAATCACATTGAACCAATTTCTTTTGCTTTACTCTTTCCTTTTTTTTCTTTTATCCTTGCATTCAGGTTTTTCTCTTCCAAATTTTTGTTTGTTTCTTTATGTATATTGTCATATTTAATCTTATCTCCAGTGGCCTATGCTAATGTTCAATTGCCTGTTAATATTCCTAATTTGCTGTCATTATGAATGCTTTTAGAAACGTTTTATTCTAAATCTCATCAGGCTGGGGATTTAGCTCAGTGGTGCCATCTGCCTCGCAAGCCCAAGGAGCCAGTTTGATCCCTGGTACACCCACCACATCCCCCAAAAATGCTTCTTCTACATTTCATCCTCAAAACCTAAACTTTCTGATGTTGTCTTTACTTTATTAAAAATGGCCTTGTTTAATCATCCATTAAATTGTTTTACTTAAGACTTTCATAGCTAAAATTGTCTCATCATGCATATATCTCAATAGACTCACAGGTATTTTCCTAAAAATAACAAATTAGTTATTGAAAATTATATTGCTGTAACATTTTTAGTGTGCCCCCATTTTATCATGAACTTATATTTTATTCTTAGCTCAGAGTGGACTCTTTCTTGACATAGGACTATAATTTGAAGAAGATTTGTAATACACAACAGCAAATCCCTCACTGTGTAAAAATGCTAATGATAACTCTAATTAAGTGCTTTTGGCAATTTTCTAGCTCTCCAAGTGTTTTTAATAATGACTCTTGGTGATATTAATAGATAAGAATGATCAACTTCTGTATCTATAAAGCTACAGTTTTCAATACATATCACTGTGGACCCTTGAGGCTTCTTCCATATTTTCACTGTTTATTTAATGCTAAAATTTTGGAACTGTTCTTGTGCAGCATTTGCAAGGTAAGTGTCTCTTGTCTTTGAAGCCTTTACTGCTTTGTCAGAGAAGGCAAATGCTGTCTTGACTAAGAGCCATAGTATTTTGTAACATTTGTTTTGTTTTTATTAAAATAATCCATAGTTGAAATAAAATTTCATATTTCATACAATACTATTTTTCCCTTAATTTTACATAATTGGGTTATTAAAATGTACTTTTTTCCCTCTTTGAGCTTATTGGTACATTTTAGGTATACAGTACAGTTACACTCATCATTGGGATCTTGTACCTTTACATGACAGGTCTTGGTTCTCATTTTTTCCTCTTGTCCCTGCCCTCCCTTCACCCTCTCCTCCCTTCCCCATTTACAAACACTTGATGCAAGTTTTACAGTGGATTTTATTTTTGCTTTTTGGTTGCAATTGTTAAGTAGGTATGTGTGTGCTTTAAAAATTCCTTTTGTCTTAGAGTTTTTTTTTGTTTGTTTAATAAAATCAACAATCACTTTCTTGTTTCATGTTAAATAGTTTAGATAAAATGCAAAAGCAAGAAATTGCACCTGATACTTGAAAGTTACTATTCCTGACAGCACTTCATCTTTTTTCATACCCATATTGGCTTTTCTCCCAGCCCATCCATTCCTTAATGTAAGTGTTATAAATTGCTCTAACGTGCCATAAAGCATAATAAAAATAAATCAATTTTTCTTGGTTAAAAACTTAGAAATGCTGATCCAACCATGGTTGGTTAGAGGTGTCCTGAATCTATCATGTCATTTGGTTATTTCATCTTACCAGAAGCCATTTCTGGGCTCAAGAATACCTCTTTGTTTTCTCTCTGACCTCAGTTCCTTGGATACTTGAAGTGACATATCAGGATGGATTGTGGGAGAGATATCACCCAGCAGTCCTAGAAAAGCCCCATTCTTTTTCCTTTTGGCCTCTGATCCTGGCGACTTTGGAAGATTGGAGTGACATTCTTAGACAAAGTTAGACCACAGGCTGGCAATAAGTCAAGCTGGTCTGAGGCAAATTCCAGTTTGTCATGGGAAAAATAAATCATCTTCTTCTGGGATTCAATGAATTAAGCAAAAGCCCACTGTTTTCCATCTGACTTTTGCAAATGTGACAACTAATCCAAATTGAAACACGTGCTGGCAGCTTAATGACAAAACCAACCCATTTGAATTTTGCTATCTTTGGAATTTTTAAATATGATCATTTGTTGTACCCTTGGATAGAAAACCACGTCTTTCTCCTGGAAATGACAGCTTGCCCCCACAGCTAGTTGGTGCTATATATGTGGCTTTGTTGTCACTATTTATCTTCATCTCAAAGGGAATGATTGAATGGCTTTGTGGTTTCTCACAAGAAATTGTGAAGCTATATAGTATGAAACCTGCAAGCTCAGCTGATCATCTTTCTTGAGGATATTTTCATAGGCAGCTCTTTGGAAATTGCATGCAAAGTTGTAGGGCATTAGACAAAGTGGCTTTATTAAGATATTGACACACAGTCTACTTTTCATACAACTGTGATCCAGAGCACAGAGTGGGCAGACTCTCTTCTCCCCCAAATATCACCATGCTATAGTCAAAAGAAGGCTGTATTGTGTATTAAGAACTAGCTTTTTCCCTAGAAATGGGAAAATTACCTAGATTGTCTTCTGTTACCCCAATTATCTCTCTTACTTGTACAGTCTGACACAGCGTCATCAGTAATTGGTTCTTTTAGCTCATGGAAACTTTAGATCAATAGAAAAAGAAATATGAATGATCTAGAAGGATATGAAAAGAGTATCAGCTGAAACCACAAGAGGTTTGTGTATGTTAAAAATATATAACATTTTTTTAAACTAATGACTCTAGGAAAACAAAATTTAACACATCTCTGTGTTATACCTTGAATAAAATGGCATCCTTATAATGTGGTTGGTCGGCATAAACCTGGAAGAAGGACATTAGGAGTAGCATTAAAATTACAAATATATTTGCCCTTTGATTTTAGCAATCCTTTTTTGGTAAACGATTCCACTGTAAAAACTACATGTACAAATGGTGAATATATAAAATCATTTATTGTAAAACTCTGCATACAATAAAAAATTCAAAGCAAGTCATAGTCTGTCACTAAAGGCAATAAACTGGTTACTTTAACCATGGTGTATTCACACAATGGGATATCATACAGCAATATAAAAACAAGGGCAGCTATTAATGCACTAAATGGATTTTTAAAAGGAAAAAAGTAAGGCAGAAAAATAGGAAGTAAAAATTCAAACTTATACTTGATTGCTATTTAGATACAAATTGATTGAGAAGATACAGAAGAAAGTAAAAACAGGTTACATGTAGGAAATGGTAAGGGGAACAAGATGGATTAGGGAAAAGAACAGCTCACTGAATATTGCCTTTATTTTTGAAGTGCAAGTGTAATATATTCAAATAAGGTTTTAAATTATAAGCCATGTATTTATTATTTTGTCTTGTAAAGCACTTTTATTGTGGTAAAATATATTATAATATACTTCATTTTAACTATTTTGAAGTGTATAATTCAGCAGCATTACATTCATATTATACAAATTTCATTCTTATCAATTTCCAAAACCTTTTTATCGTCCCAAACAGAAACATTGTATCTATTAAGCAATACTTTCTTTTCTCCCTTCTTATCCCCTAGGAAATGCTAAAGCACTTTCTGCTTATATGAATTTGCCTATTCTAGATATTTTGTGTCAGTGGAATCATACAATATCAATCACTATGTGTTTGGATAATTGTACTTCTCACAGTGCCTTCATGGTTCATCTATGCTGTAGCATATATCTGAACTTCATTTCTCTTTTTGGCTAGTACTCCATTGTACGCATATAGACTTTTCTTTATTCCTTCATCTCTCAATGAACATGTGAGTTATTTTCACCTTTTGTCTATCGTGAACATGCTTCTATGAACGCTGTGTGCCTTGTTTTTCAATTCTTTTGACTATTTACAGAAGAGTGGAATTATTGGGTCATAAGGTAATATGTTATAAGGTCATAGGTTTTACCTTTTGAAAAACTACCAAACTTTTTCATAGCACCTGTCCCCTTTTGGGTTCCTACCAGCAGTGTATACATGTTCTGATTTCTTTATATCCTTATCAACACTTGCTATTTTCTGTTAAGTACGGCCATCCTAGTGGGTATGATGCTGTATCTTATTGGGTTGACCTTTTAACATGTTTATATTTTTTAAATCTTTTGCAAATGAGATCAGTTAAATTATAACATCTGTAGAAAAATATCACTCCAAATCTGTTCTAAAATCAAAGACTTGAATGACCTTTGGCAGACATCAAATTGCTGAGGGACTGGAACTGGGAGGTCTTGTCCTTCAAGTGCACATGAAACCCCCTCCAATTTCAGTTGTCAATTACAGCTGTCTACCAAATGCTAAGTGCTTTACGTCCTCACTCTTCCCCCAAATTTCTCTGGGACAGATTACGCCTCACACCCATGGTGTCAAGGATGAACTGAGCACCAATATGTGCTTCCGGCAGTGCTCTACCACTGAGCTACACTCCATCCTCTATGGTAGATACAAGGGGTGATAAAAATATGATAAATGTTTATGTTTGTTAAAAAATCATCACAGTAATGTCACATTGCTAAGAATGAGAGGATAAACGTGTTTGCAGTGAGGAGTATTTCGAAGAGGATTAATGGCAATGTTTCTGTTGCTATAATTTTAAAAATTTAGATATTCACTTTATCCCTAAATCATAGATGAGGAAATCGTGTGTCTTTTATGACAAAGAACTAAGTCAAAGCCAAACTGCCAATAAATAACAATGCCTAGATTTGAATCAAGTTTGTTTTGATCTCTGCACTTGAGCTTTTTCAGTCACAAGACCATCAAGCCCACAATTCTCTTTTGTTTTGATTTGGTGTTGTGATACCTTGACTAATTTGCACCATTTTCCCTGAAGTCTAACTTCAGGCCTACTCTAGAGAGTCTTCTGTCACATTACCAAAGAACAGTCATTTGGAGCTCTCTCTTTTTTCTGGGACTTCTGAATATGCCAGGCCTGAGACCAAAATTTCAAATGTACTTGCAACTAAATGGCAAATTCCTCCACAGAAAGAGCTAGGTGATAACTCAGAGGAGATGGGCTGACTTCTATCTTTGCTGAATTGGGAACTTGCAGAGGGAGAAATATGAATACACTGAACGGCCAGGGTTCTCCCTCCATGTGCTAACAAGTGACATAAATGGGTAGCCCCTCCTGTAGACATCCTGCCCTGCTCTGAGAATAGTGTCCTTGTATGTGAACAGCTGCTGTCAAAATACTGGTTTGGATGGCATTACCCATTCATGAGCGTTTACTGTAGAGCTAACCAGACACCTCTTCTCCAGGTCTCTTGTGAACTGGGGCTGTTAACAAGACCTAGGCAACCAGAAGCTCACAGTGAAACATTAATCCCTGAGAAATATATGATCTAGCCAGCTGTGTTAAACTCTTTCCCATAAAAACACAAAATATTTTTTCACCATTTTGCTCCAACATGAAGAAGCTTTTAATGGAAGTAGTTCACCTGAAGAACAGTGCATCAAAACCCAAGCTGGTATTCAAAGATGGGTTGCCCCCCTTGGAATAGTGATACAAAAATAATCTTTTAAAAGAAACAAATATAAAAATTTTCCTATTCAGGAAAAAAAAGTCTTCTATTTTTGGTAGGTAATAGATTTTGGTAGTCAAAAGTGATATCTGGAGATTCTTGAAAAGAGTAAAATACATTTGCAATCTGGTTCCTTCCTTCTGAAACTTGTAGCAGTGTGACTGTCCATCAAACAAAGGACTGCAAGACTGTTCTCGTCATTTGAAAAAAATAGTTTTAATTATTTTTAAAGCTTATTTTAAATCATAAAATAAGATAATAATTTATTCTTATTGCAAACTGTGAATATAGATAAGGTGAACTCCCCGAGCTTACCCCTCATGGAAATATTCTATTACCAAGTCAAGTGTGCATTCTTTCAGGTGTTTTAAGTAAGACACCCAGATCTTTAATCATTAAGCATTTATTTAACAAATATTTTTCAGCACTTATTATTTAAAAAGCTTTGTGCTAGGCACAAGGGAAATCGAAAGAGTAAGTCACAATGTGCTGGACACTTGATCTATACCATGAATCATGCAGAGGAGTTCACTTGTGCTGTTAATTGTAATAACAACCCTAAAAAGGTATACCACTATTCTCATTTAATACATGAAAAAACCGAAACTCAAATAAGCTAAGTAATTTACCCAGTGTCACGCAGATGATTGGGGCTGAAGCTATGATGCAGACCCTAGGGAAGACTGTCCAGAGCATCTTAACAACGCGGCATGGCAGTACGCTGACATGATAGTGGGAATTAAGTCCCGTATGACAGTCGTCTCCGCGCTTCACATATAGTGACTTACTTATATGCACAACCACATGATCTGGCTGTTGCCAGCCCCGTTTTGCATACCTGTAGGAACAGTGAGATTAATGCATCAATTTCATGTTAGGAATGATGTAGAGCTGAGATTAGAATCTGGACAAACTCAGCCTGCAGCTTCCTCTCTTGACTCTGATTTTAGGCCGCTCACTCCAATATTATGTGCATAAACACTCATGTTCAAACACTGTGCAACTTTTAATCATGTTTGTTTAAAGTTTTTAATAACATTAGAATGCTTAATTGGAGTGTAAATAAATAATAAGTTGAGAATTGCTTATATACTATTATCCTGATTACATAAAATATATGTGGAAAAATTTTTCATAAAAAGTTAATTTACTTTGGTTCCTACTGCTACAAAGCTTTTTTTCCACTATTTTAAAAAACTTATGAAGTTTTGTGTTCTCTTATCCAACTGGAGATGTGAGGCTCCAAAGCAGAAGTTGGTAGACACTCGGCACATACCTTGCTCACTTCTATACTGGCCTACATAGAAGAGATTATGCTAAACCGAAGGTAAGAAGTGATCAGGAGGCAAGTGGTTTTGGAGACAAAAAGGTAGAAACAGAAGAATTACTGAAAAGTTGAAGAGATTCTCTTAACACTCTGAAATGATTGTGACTTTTTAAAAATCAGCAACCTCAGCTAATCGAGACCAAATTATACACCCATAGTGATACCTACGCCAACAGTAATAGGACTTTTGGAAGTCAGGTGCAAGTACGTTTCAGGAGGTGGGGAGGGAGATATTGAAAACCATTGTTTTTAAAAACCACTGGGATCCCACGTCAAAAGTCCCTGTGTCTGGCTTCAAAATATTTGATAACTGTTCACTAGTGGAAAATGAAAATGAAAAATAATCTTTGAAAGAAAATTCTACATCATAAAAGATCACATAAAACTTCATTCAACCTAGAAATTAACAATGATGGAGATTTTCTCTAACACTGGTGGTGGTGATTTAGATTTAGTATGATTTAAACACAAAAAAGAATGAGAGACTCCACAAAGAAAAATCTCAAATATTGTTGTCTTCAGGTACTAGAATTGTAGGTGATACTTTTCTGAATAATTTAAAGTTTTCTGTCTCATTTGTTACTCACAAAACCATAAAACCAATTACTTTATTTAAACTCTTATTAGTCATATCACTTACTGCTGCCCATCTGGCTAAGTCATGTTTTATTTTCATCTAGACATTTTTACATAAATGTTTGTTACAACTGGGACAGCTATGATTTTTCTCTAGAAGCCAATCCTAGAATTTGCATTTAGATATATGTAAATTAAAAATATTTAGCCCAATGTCTTTCTATATCTTAATTTACAAGAATTTTTGAAGTGGTAAGGAAAATGGGTTTAATTCATTTGCTGCATGTTTGTCTGGCATCAGAAACACAAGTGTTGGGCCAGGGATTTAGCTCAGTGGTTCTGCTGCCTGCCTCGCAAGTACAAGGACCTGAGTTTGATCCCCAATAACAGAACAACAACAACAAAAACCACACAAATGTTGACAGAAGCCATGCCAGAGTCATGATTCAGTGAAGCAACACCTTGACCAATCCTCCTAAGTAGTAATTTTTGGCAACTAATTCAAACTTTGCAAAAAAGGAATATGAGCCAGATGTACAGGCCTAATTGAAAAATCCACAGGTTGCTTTCAGAATAAGAACAATTACTTTGCAACATCTGCTCGAACCAGTCATTGGTTTACAGCTGTATTTATTCATTTCAATTATATGTGAACTGATGCCAAACTCAGACATGACATGGCCTGTGTCAGCTTACTCCACGGCACAATGTAGCAATCTAATGTAGACTGGGGCTCTTTCAGAATCATCTCCAGATGGATCTATCCTTAAGCAGCCTCCCAAAGGCTTCAGTACCAAGTAGTCAGCTTCAGCTACTTTTCCTAGGCACGTCTGTTCATTTCATGCATCTGAGATACTCCAAGGAATTCTGCCTGTGATTTGCCTTCCAGTATTTTCAAGGGAACAGAAATATCTCCCCTCGAGCAATGCCACTGTGTTTTTGAGTTTGTTCCATCCTGAGCAAGCTGAATAAATGTAAATTGGGACCTAGTGCTTAGCCTTCCATGATTTCTGTGAGCTTGCCTGCCTCCCTGACATGGCTGGGCATACCACACAGGTGTGCCCGGCAAATATTTACTACTTCTTGCCGTAGGGCTTAACGTTCTTTCTTCTCCCATCCTTGGTAACAGAGCTTTTCCTTGGCCATCATTTCTTCTAAAAGACTCTCCCAGGAATAGAGGACTTCTTCCTATTCCTGCTTTTTTCCATCTTCTTTACTTTCCAATACAGCAGCTTTTTGTCTTTTCATTCATCACCACTCATATAATTAAGTTCCGTGAACATTTATCGAGTAACTGTCTCACGCTGGTGCTATTCTAGGTATACAAAGATGAATAAAATGAAATTTTTTCCCTTAAGGAATCTATCCTTGAGTGAGCATATTAGTTTCCTAGAACTGCATTAACTAAGCACCATAAAATGCATGATTTAGGAAACATAAATTTAAGTGCCATAGCTCTGGTGGTTAGAAGTTTGAAATCATAATCAAGGTAATAGCAGGTTTGTGCCTTCTAAGTCCTGTGAAACAATCTGTCCTATACCTCTCTCCTAGTTTCTTGTACCCCAGGCATCTCTTGGGTTGAAGATGATAGTGTTTTCTCTGAATTTTCACATCATCTTTCCTGTTTGGATATCTGTGTTCAATTCCTCATCCCATGAAGGATGTTCCTTATATGAATACGGACTCATCTTAACCAACCAATGAACCAACTAACTAACTACATCTGCAGAGACTTTATTGCTAAATATGGTCGCATTCTGAGTTGGGAGTGAGCAATTCAACAAATGAATTATGAGGTGGCTGAACTCAACACACAACAATGGGAAGATGCCTAAAAATAGAATTGACTGTAATAAAAATATGAAAAACTGAATATTAGTGATAAACCCTAAAAGACAGGAAAACATAGGGGAGGAGTGAGCACACCGTTGACCCAGGCCTGAGTCTCCACAGAGAAAATGGGCACCCACAATGTAAGCTATACATCTGATATCTGGGTGTCAATGTCGACAACACTTATCAGATTTATTATATAAAACCGCCTGAGGGCAGAAGTACCAAGAAAGTATGAGTAATTAAAACACTGAGCTGCAATATTATTAAAGGTGCATTAAAACCAATGACACCCATTTGAAAAGATATATTCCACATCCCGTCCTCCACAACGGGAGATGTGGCTGGGCAGAAACAGGTCTCGCAGGGAGTATTGTTAGTGAAGGTCCTCCTGGAAAAGGCTGCCCAAGACAAAATGAGTTAAAAATCTTCATTGTGTCTTGACAGCCCTCATGAATCTGTGATGATGATAAATGTTCTCATTTAGAACTTTTTCTTTTCCTGAGATATTTTACATGTTATCTCCAATTTTCTTTGAATTTCTCAAAAGGCATATGTTCCAAAAAGAAAGTCTCTGCTTGCTTTTCATTAAGTAAGATCTTATCAGGGTGCTTGCATGTGACATCACATTTGAACTATTAATCTTATGACAGGATATTAAAAAGAGGGGAGGGGAGCTGCTTAACAGGTTGAGGGCCATTACACTTGAGAAACAGCTCTCAGCACCTAGCAATAAGAACCAGCCCCGGAACTGCAACTGTGATGATTAATAAGACTTTCCCGAAGCTAACACTCCAGGCAAGAAGGTTGCTCCTTAGGAGGGTGTGCAGCGGACAGTGGAAGCTAAAATGACTCGTGCGTCACTGGGCTGGAACCTGGTGGTGCTGGATCACTGACCTGCAAGATCCTGGCAGGGCACCAGGGAAAGTCTGTTAATTCTCAGTGACATTAGAGCTTCTTTGCAATTAAGGCAGAAACCAACTAGGCAACAATACAGATCTAGGAGGAAAGGAAAAGATAATTCTCTGCCTGTTCTGTAACAATTCTGTAAAGCACTAAAACATACACATCAGTGAATCTCAGCACACATCTTCCAATACACAGATGTACAAGTAACCCTAACAGAAGGTAGAAAGCGGGCCTGAGAAAAAGCTTTAGAAGTAGGTGGAATGTAGGACCATAAGACTATGAAAAAGAATTTGACATTTATCCCAAAAGCAATTAGAGATCTCTGATAGATTTTAAGCGAGAAAATATGTATAGACATATAGTTGTCCCTCAATGTTTTGGGGGGACTGGCTCCAGAATACACTCTTACCCTGCGAACAACAAAATCTGAAATTGCTCTAGTCTCTTATGTAAAATGGTATAGTATTTGAATGTAACTTGTTCATATCTTTCCTAATAGTTTAAATCATTTCTAGATTGCTTATCCCTAAAACAATGCAAATGCAATGTAAATAGCTGTTATTCTGTATTGGTTAGGGAATTAGCAAAGAAAAGTCTGCATGTTCAGGACAACTGCAAGTTTTTTAAATATTTTTGATTCACAGTTGGTAGACTATAGTATGCTGGTTATAGTGAAGTGTGCATTTTTAACAGGTTATTTCAATGGCCTTGTGAATAACATTTAAAACATGGTAAAAGAGAGTCAGAGGATTTGGAATGAAGTAGTCCAGGGAAGCACTTGGCTTAATGGTGGGCCTGTGGATATGAGAAAAGGGT
Source organism: Fukomys damarensis (assembly GCF_012274545.1). Lineage (NCBI taxonomy): Eukaryota > Metazoa > Chordata > Mammalia > Rodentia > Bathyergidae > Fukomys > Fukomys damarensis. Next base: position 25,494,713 of record NW_022900936.1, read on the forward strand.
ATAAATTCCAGTAATATTCTGGAGTACAAAACAAAGCATTTGATTTTAGCTTGAATGCTAGGAAAGGGTATGAAGAAGAAAAGAGAAATTTCCAGTTATGTGGGCATGCAACCAGATAGATCTTAAGGGATTCATGAAAGCAGAGGAAATGGGCAAACCCAGATATAGTACAATGGGGTCATGAGTTGAATTGTAGGTATGTTGGGTTTGCAATACATATAAAATATCTAAGTAGATAAATCAAGGTATTATGCCTATCTAATGATTATTAGATGCCATAAAATATAGTCTGATCTCTGATCTACTCAATAATATTTAGCTATCTCTCATTCACTTTTCTGAATTTTCAATATTTTTAAAAAAGTTCAAGCTGTTTTTACTTAGAGAGTATAGAAAATCCTACAACTGTGTTAAAACTACAAGTTGAATGTACCCAAAATATCCCGTGTTTCTTTTTTTCCTTTTTTTTACGGGGAAAGTGGCATCACTTGAAAGACTAGAAATCATACATGATGAAGTGTTTACCAGTCCAACAGAAAAAGAAGGAAATCCAGGCCAATGCTGGCTAGAGTCTAATAGAAATGAGGTTCACTATGAATAGGGAGCATGTGTGTTCATGCTTTAGTTAGCCATTTTTTCTCTTTTACTCCATATTATATCCATTTGGTGTCTCTTCTCAGGGGATAACAGTGTGGCCACATGGATTCCTCTGACAGGGTAAACTACACATCAAGACAACTCACTGGATAAGAAATATGTCTACTCCATGTTCCTTCTGACAAGTTTTAAAAATGACTCAGAATTTTCCTCAGTATTGTTCTGAATTTTTCTATGAAGTAAATGTCAAACATTTTATTTCTGTTTCCCTAAAAGAGGCAAAAGTGTAGGAAATACTTTTGGGAGATACCCAAACAAGTCACTAAGTATCTGCAAAAAGAAGATATATTGAATAAAAATATCAGTTCTTGTCTTGTGTAACAAGCTCGCATGGCAACTCCAGGGGGTCCTTTCAGCAGGAAAGCTCTAGAACATGGTGGCAACATGGGAGAGAAGATAGTCCTGGGAAACTAAGAGCAGTGCTGTTGCCAGCTCCTCCAAACTTGGCTGAATAGTTTGTCTCTATTGTACCTAGGAGCTTTATGCATCACAGAGTACAATCTGGTGATTTTTTTTTTAAGTCCTTTCTCAGAAAAAGAATGTTTAGATTGTGTGGGTTGGAATGAATGTAATGTAAGTGAGTTTTAAAGTTGCAGTAGCAGAAAATTAAAAACTGCGTACTGATAGTAAATTTATATTTTGTACGTTGTCATAGGCTGAGAAGGAGAGATGAATAGCTAGAGGAAGACCAGCCATACTTGGCAGGATGCGACAGTGCAAATCATCATCCTGCTTCAAAGAACCAAGAAGTCTGTAGGAACACGTTACCTCAGGTACACAAAACTTATACCAATAGTTTCTCTCTCTGTTTCTGTTTCCTTGTTAATAAAGTAAAATTAATAACCCATCCCTTATAAGGTGAAGATTAAATAAAATGGAAAATTCAGTGCTAGAGAGTATAGGCACATACAGTCTATGCATAACAGATCATCATTATTATTGGAGATGAAATAAGGGTACAGGAATTTGAAATTATTAAGAAATTATTATATACATCCTTTCACTAATTATTATACATATAAAAGATTCTCATAGTAAGAAAATAAATAAAACTATTCTGTTTTAAATGAAAAAAATTACAACCCTCTGCTTTTTATTGTGAGATGTAGTAAGTCATGTTAATAGATGAATAAATCAGAGAATTCTCTCAACTGAAAAAATTGATGGGTGAGAAAACGAGGTAAAAGAATTTGTGATCATGCTTATAAGGAAGGAAGTCAATTTGAAGGCCTTAACATCTTTCTAGGCTTTCTTATTTAGTCAAGAGAAACCCTAGAGAATGATGTCCTGAGGCTGAAGAATGAGAACCACAAAAAATGGGACAAAGCCTAAGCCAAAATTTGCACATATATCCTCATTAGATCAAGACAAAATTCTCAGAGGGACAGTCGGGTGGGTGACTCTGTGTGACAGTCTTGGTTACATGCTGACCTTTACTCCATTGAACCCAAAAAATCTCTTCATAGGTGATTTTCATTTTCACTGTCCTTGTGAACAAGCTGTCAATGGTGGTTTTACCTAAGTGAGCTGCTCACGGGTTTACACCTATTCAGGCATACTTTATGATATTCACACCTTGGAAATGGAATAGATGCTTGAGATGCAAAGCAGTAAAAATACCAATAAAGATTTCATGTTTTCTGGGCCGGGGATTTAGCTCAGAGGATCAGTGGCCTGCCTTGCAAGCGTAAGACCCAAGTTCAATCCCTGGTACAAAAAAAAAAAAAAAAAAGATTTCATGTTTTCTTATTTTGATCCTCAGGTGACTCCATTTGGAAACAATTGCAGTAGGACTTCTCCATTTTTGCAATGTCTATACTGAACTTCAGCATTGATTTTTGTCTCTCTTTTGATAAAAAGTTAACAGCTATTTTCCTCTTTATATTAGAAATTGTTACCTAATGACTTCTTTCCCTTCTTTGTTTTCCTCCCAGTGAGAATAACAATCTGGATTTTTGCACCTGGACACATTATCACACAGTAAAAGATATAAACCCTTTATGGCAAAATAAGACCAAAAGACTGCACTACTGACAAGACATAAATCGTAATGTACATGGCACTTATGGAAAGTGTTTTAGAAAGGAGGTGCACCATCTCTTTTGTCATTTCCTCTTCCTTTCCTTGGGATTTGAAATGTACGTACACTGGCAGCCGTTTCTCTAGGCATTATGGACTATGAAGGGTCTGATGAAAACCCAGAAAAGTAAAGCAATAGGATTGAAGGACTTGGGGCTCCAGATAGAAAAGACCATGCTTCAATAGAAAGTGCCTCTCGGTGGTTCAAAAAAGTTAGAACTTCATTTCTCTATCACAGCGACAGAAGGTGACAGATAAGATGACAAAACCACCCAGGAGTTCAGTCTGGTAGAAAAAACTAGTCACTTCAACACCTGCCTGATAGGTTGAATTGATCTTTACCATTTTGAATCTGGTGAATATACAAAGAATGCAAGAATTATATATCCATTTACTGGAGACACCCACCACTTGCTCACATCATTTTGTTATGTCCATATGCTATTTGTCTCAAGCTCCGGGGAAGTCAAGAGATTAAGAACAGCTGGACAATCAGCTCCTAAAAATCCAAGGATGGAATTCTACTGTTGATCAAAGATTAATCTTTATCCAAACTGTTGATCTTCATATTTCATCCAGGTGGTAGAAAAATGCACTTTTATTTTGTTTAACTTACTATATTTGGAAACTTTTTAAATCACAGTGTAATATAATGTTAATAGATATTCTTTTTTTGGAATATACAAGTTAAAAAACAAAAACAAAATAATTCTTTTCTGCAAAGAGCCTGGTAGTACTGTAGCACCCACTGTCATGGGCCTACCATGACTTGTCATCTGGAGAAGGTGATAAGAAGGTTAGAGTGTCCGAGAATAAATTGTACCAGGAGCTGGAAAGGGCACAGTGTGTCCCTTACTTGTGAAAGATGTTTACAAAAACAAAAACTAAGATTTCCTTTCACAGAAAACAGTGGCAACTAAAATATCAGGTCACAGTGCCTTTTGCTCAACAATACTACATTCTCTCACCCATTCTAGCAAATTTCACTCTATAGGATAAGAGAGTTATGTAAGTTACAATTCTTTTGTTTGCAAGTGACTGACAACTTAAGCCAAAAGGATTTAAGTAATGTATGACTAATATATTTAGAGATAAATTTGTTTGGAGAGAAAGAGTTGTTTGGATAAGAGCTTGGTTCCTGGTTCCAATGTCACCAGATTCATTTCTTGGTTCTGTGTTTTTCTAAGTTGGCTCTACTTTCAATCTTTGTAGATGAATCAGAAGATTCAGGCCTCCAGCAGTACAAAGGGGGGTATCTGTTTCCACACTCAATAGTCCCAGAATTGAGTCTTGTTTTCCTGATTGGAGAGGCTTGGCTTATATCCCTAACAGTAACCCAAACACTGTGATCAGGAAGTGGATGAGCAGATTGATTTAACCTTGGTCACATACTGTGATTTGCAGATTAAGGTAGAATAGTTTCATGCCACGCACATAAGCCAAATGTGGGGAAATGAGGACAATGTGTACAAGAAGAAAGTACAGATAAGTGATGAAAACATCAGAAGAAACCTCCATATATTCCCTTAGTCCTGTGCAAAATGAGAAATCTCAGAGGGACATAAATCCAGGCTTAGGTAGTATGTACATGTTCAAGTATAACGAGGGTTAGATTAGAGTATAGGTTCTTTGGTCTATTGTCCAGAAGTTTGTTGATCTGTCACCTTCCTTCACCCAATCTAACATCTTCGGTTCAAGGCTTTGCAATGCACGATTCCACCAGTTAATCTCAATATATTTAATACTTTTTTTTTTAACCAGAAAATGTTCAAAATGCTCAAACCAATCTGACTTAAACAAAAAGAAGGAATTTATTGATATAGATAACTAGAAGCCCAGGAATAGCACCAGGTTTAGGGTAGAAGTTGATATTAAGTGTGCACCAGGCTTTAGGCCTAAATAATTCCATTGTCAGACCACATTTGATGGCAATTTGTAGCTTCAAATTCACACCAGAATAATACCTTGAAAGTTTTCTTGTTCTGAAGCAAATCAAGGTAATTCTGCTGTAAGGAGAGTGAATCAATTCCAGGTAGCATAAAACAAACAAAACCCCATCATACAAAGGTATTTAACATGTAGTTTTAAAAAAACCTCTGCAGATTGCTGAATATTTATTCACATTCTCTATTTGAAAGTAAACCTGGGAGTCCAGATTTCCTGTATGGGACACTGAATCATAGTTTGAAAATTTATAGTTGAACCTAGATCTTTGAAGCCCAGCATAAAGTGCATTGCAGAAAGCATGTTGCCTAAATAATTTGTATTGATGACTTTGCTCCTATGAGAAATTTTTTTCCCTGAGAATCCAGAAAAACAAAAATTTATATCAGAGTAGCAACAACAATTCTATAATAATAGCTGTGTAGTACTCATCAGATATGTTGTGATACTTAATTTGATTGTGTCAACTTTCCAAAGCCGCAGAACTCAGATACTTGGTCAAACACCCATCTGGATGTTGCTTGAAGGTGTTTTTTAGATGAAATTAACACTTAAATCAGTAGATTTTGAGGAAAGCAATTATCATCCATAATGTGGGCAGGACTTATCCAGTTATTTGAAGGTCTTAGCAGAAAAAGACAAAGGTCTAGGAAGAAGAAATTCTTCATTCAGAACTCTAGACCTACCAACCTCTATAATTAGATGAGCCAATTCTTTAAGCTTTTCTCCTTTTCTCTTTGTCTCTCTCCCTCCCTTTATATGTTGTGAGAAGTTACACACACACACACACACACACACACACACACACACACACTTGGTTGATTCTGTTTTCTGGAGAACTCTAACATGCGACTATGCGAATGTGCCTCTGATATATTGAGAAGGGCCAATTTAGTCCTTGTTTCACTTATTCTATTGTTACTATAACAAAATTCCATAAATTTAGTGGCTCAAAAGAATACAAATTTATCATCTTATAGTTTTGGATGCAGGACTCATTGGGCCAAGATCAGGGTGTAAGCAAGGTCGCATTCTTCCTGGAGATGCTTGGGAAGAATCAATCTTCCCCATGCATTCTCATGCTCTGGAATCACCTGCCTTCCTGAGTGCATGGCTGTCTCTACCAACACTAAAGCTAGTAGCACAGAGTCTCCCAGTCTTTCTCTGATTCAGGCTAACCTGCCTCTCTCTGATAAGGACCTCTGGGATTAGATAGAACACATTTACATAATCCAGGATATTTTTCATCAAAATATTTAATTTAGTCACAGCTGCAAAACCCCTTTAGTTATGCAATGTCCTTTAGTTATGTAAAATACTATATCCATAGATTCTAGGGGTTAGAACAGAGATACATTGAAAGACATTATTCTGTCTACAATGGGGACCTTGTGAAAGATGCATTTTATGATGCATTCACTCATTTAACAAGACTAAGTGTATAATATACGCTATGACCTGAGACCACTTTGTGTTACTCACAAGCTGGCATTTCAGTCATTAGTCACTAGGCCGGGTTTGGTTAATATGCTCATGGAACTTACATAAGATAAGGATAAACACAAAGTAGATAATGGTGTAAATGCTTGTGTATTCCTCCAAACCTCATATGTTGAAGTCTTAACCTCCAAGCTATTAGGAAGTGGGACCTTAGATGGGTGGAGCCTTCATGAATAGGGTCACTGTGAGTGTAAAAGAGGCCCAGGAAAACTAGCTAGCCCCTTCACAAAATGAAAGATGAAAAGAGCCATCTCTGAAGGAAGTGAGTTCTCACCAGAACTCTGCAGGTTGGCACTCTGATCTTGGACTTGCAAGCTTTCATGAGTTCTTATTTTGTATACGCTTCTTACTTTATGGTATTTTTGTTATAGCAATCCAAATGGGCTTAGGAAATAAATGCATAAATGATTTCAAATAGCAAGAAGAAAGGTGAAAAATTAGAAATGAAGTTGTGTGATGCAAAGTGGGTAGTGAGGAGGTGGGGTAGCTTCTGAGGTGAAAGCTTCTGATCTGTTACTTGAATTAAAAGGTTTCTACCACGCTGGGATCTTGTGAAAATTGTCTCAGACCCAGAAACAGCCACTGCACAAAACTAAGTTTTGGAGTAGTATCAAGAGGTCATGCTAGAGCCTATGGACAAAAGGCAGCATGGTGCCGGCTGGTGTCAGAGGTGCAAATACGGATGGAGCATGCAAAGCTTTGTGGACAGACTCAGGAAGGTTAAGTTTATCAAAGAGTTTGGGGAGTCCATTGATTTCCCATGTGACATGTTTTTTATTTTATTTTTTTCAGCTTTAATTGAGTTTATTGGTGCATTTTAGGGATACAGTACAGTTACATTCATTGTTGGGATTTTGTACCTCTGCAGGACAGGTCTTGGTTCTCATTTTTTCCCCTTATCCCTGCCCTCCCTTCACCCCCTCCTCCCCTCCCAATTTACAAGCACTTTATTTCCATCTTTTCATTATCTCACAGTTTTTTCTTTTCCCTTATTACCCTTCCCCTACCCATCCCAGCTTCCCTACACCTTTAGCCCCTTTCTTCCCATTTCACAATGACAGTAATCTTAGGATCTTATGTATTATTGCAGTTTATTCACACCAGAGAAACTATTCGGTATTTACACATGTGTGACTTATTTATTTCACCTAGGAGTATATCCTCAATATGTATCCATTTTCCTATGAATGAATCTGTTTGTTTTTAAGGAAGAGAGGACACAACACTGATGTGGTGGTTAAGCTTAATTGTGTCAACCTGACTGGCTTGGGAGCTGTGAAAGGGATTAGTAAACTACACTTCCACATGTTGGAGTGGGTCATCAATGCAAGACCTTGAGTACTGAATCTGGCCCCTTTTTCCTTCCTCTCTGGTACTATTCTGCTCTCCTTCCCCTCCACCATGAACTTAACTCTGCCACACTCCTGGGTCTTGATGTGGACTTCCTCCTTTTACTTAGCCAAGCATGGCCTAAACCCTTTAAAACTGTGAGCCAAATTAAACCTCTCCTCCTTTAAATTGTAGATGTTTTGTATTAAGTCTCAGGACTGGAAAGCTGACGAATGGAACTTAAGACATTCTCATTAGGTAAACTGGTGCTTACTGTTTTCTGGCTGAGGATAAATTGGTCAGTTCTCTATCAGGCCTTGTCCCTGAGAGCAATTTTAATGTTCACATGAAATACTTTCTTCCATACCAGCAATTTACCAGTCAGTTTGCCTGCAGAATTTAAGCAGTTAGTAAAATTTCCTTGAGCTTATATATAAATATCTGGATTTGATGATCACTTTCCGAAAGTATTTTGCAGTGGATATGTAGAAATACCCATAGAATATCCATAGGAGAAGAGGAAATTAGATGTGCTATTTCCTGCCCAACAAATTAGTATTAGCTTCTTATTACCACTCAAGAAAAAATACGGATGCTCCCTGTGTCTTACCATCCCAACCTAAGTAGGTTTGAGTAAGACAAATTTTAGCTTTCTTTACTTTACAACAGGAGAAAGTCTCTGTGTTTCTCAACACTTATAAACTTGCAGGGAAAAAAGAGCTGAAAGCAAAGGGGAAAATTGCTTTCTTAATCTTGTAGTGTAATTCATCTTGAAAAGAATAAGTATCACAACCTCATCTTTAAAGTCCAAATAAAAAGAAGTAGATCCTGTGATGTATGAAAAGGTAGAACAGAAACCAAAAACCTAGTTAATAGCACTTTGAAAATCATAGTCCAAAAATAGCACATTAAAAAAAAATATGAGGAGAAAATATCACAACAAACTAGGGCTTGTTTGACCCTTCATGAATATCTACTTCTAATTCATTTCTATGTATGTTTCTACTGTAACTCTATCTATGCATCTACCCATATCTAAATTTTCCTTTCCTCATATTCCCACCTACTTTATTTTTATCCTTTTGGTGTTCTCATTCTTACTGATTTGTGTTTCTCTCTTAAAAAAAATACTAACTTGTATTTTGCGTTGGATCCTCATATCTTTAACATAACTCCATATCTGTTTTTCTCTCTGTCTCTCTTTCCTGTCTCTCCATAGTATACATCACTTTATGGTTGTACTAGAGTTTACTCAGCCTGCCATGAATAACTGCTGGGATTGTTTTCTATGTATCACTGTCACCATTAATGATGTATAGGTAAGTTTGGCTTTGTTTTTTGTGGGAACACTTTTTAAAGCGAGTCCTTAGAAGTGGCATTGCTGCATCAAAGAGTAAATGCAGATGTAGTTTCTCTGGGCCTATATCATTTTGCAAGTACTCAAGACATTTGTGAGTGTCTCCTTCTCCACAGCATCATTGAAAGAGTGGGTGGTTAAGCTTCTTATTTTTTGCCAACCTCATAGGCATAAAATTATATCACACAGTAGATTTAACAGGCATTTTTCTACTTTTGAGTAACACTGAGTATTTTTAGTATGTTTAAATACTATATTCCTATCAGGTTTTGGGATTAGCTCCATCTGACAGTGAAGAATTCTTTGTATAGTCTAATCTTTTATTACAACTATATTTTATAATTTTAATTCTTTTTTATTAGTACATGTTTGTGATGCATAATGAATACATTTGGCATGGAGATTTGGTACGAATACATAATGGTCACATTTTAGCTCTTTTTTGCCACAACCCCCACAGCGTAGGGTCTGAAGCCAGGAGAGTGGTGGCAGATGAAGAAAAATAAAAAGCAAGAAAGAAAGATACAAGATTATACCAAGATTATGTTTCATAGCTAGGACCAGGTGGAGCCATAGCCTGTTGGGAACTAACGGCTGCTTGGAGTCCTGTGCACTCTTTATTTATAGTGTAAGACAAACAGGAAGAGAAGGTGGGACAAATAGTGTTACTGGGCCTACCCTGAACGTAGTGTGATTGTCTTGTGATTGGGACATGTGCACAAGGGGAACAAGGAAGAAGGGTTCATAAAGTAACTGTACCCTGGGGCTGCGCCATCCAGGTCTACAACCTTAGTCAGACAGACTCTGACTCTCTAGTCATTGAAGATGAAAGGGAGTAGGGAGGAGGCCAAGGCCATCTTCAGGCTTGGCCCATGGCACTTTTACATTCCTTTCTTCTCTTCTCTCCATAAATCCATAGATCCTCTTTCCATCTCCAAAAGATGGACTTCCCTGTTTCCTATCATCTATTTCTTATTTTTCTGTGTGAATTTTTAGTCTTATTAGTTCAAAAAATTTTCACCATTTCAAGATTGTGTTTTCCATGAGCACGCATATAGTCTTGTTCATATGTAGATCGAGTTGGAGTTTTTTTCTGGTGAATAATGTGAGATGTTTTATTGTTGCTCTCCTGATGACCATGTGGGTGTCCAAATTCACTTATTAAATATCCGTGACTTTCTTGGTGATTTGAAGTTTTACCTATACTAAGTTTTCTTACATATTTGGGCTTATTCTGAAGCTTTCTACTTACTGCATTTCATTGGCATACCTGTCGATTTATGTGCCATTATTATACTTCTTAAATAGAAATTTATGATATATTTTTGAATGTGTATTCTTCTTTTCTAGGTATCTGTAAGTCCTTTTTGCTTATTTTTCTCAAATAATATTTTAAAATATCTCATTCTAGGAAAGTGAACAAACTTGCTATTGTTATTGAGATTGCATTAAATTTACATTTTAGACTAAAGAAAATTAATATCTTTATTGTGTTAAATCAAGTTATCCAGGAACATGAAGCTTCTATCTGTTTAAGTCTTTACCTTTGTCAGAATTGTTAGCAAGTTTCCAACATATATGCTTCACCTTTTGTTGTTAAATTTGCTCCTAAGAATTGGGAGGAAAGGATCAGAATTCCTAAGAAATTTTGCATAACACCTTTTAGTTGTTTATTATCTTCATATACAGAAGTTATTGGATTTTTATGTAAATATTATATCCCACTGCCATTCTTTTTTTTTTCTCATTGAGTTTATTGGTACATTTTAGGTATGCAGTACAGTTACATTCATCATTGGGGTCCTGTACCTTTACATGACAGGTTTTGGTTCTCATTTGTTCCTTCCCTCCCTTCACCGCCTCCTCCCTTCCCTATTTACATATACTTTATTTCCATTTTTTCATTTTCTCATTTTTTTCTTTCCCCTTATTTCTTTTCCCCTACCCTCCCCAGTTCCCCTACAGCGTTAGCCCTTTTCTCCCCATTTCACATTGTCAATTATACCATTAGGATCTTATGTACAATTACAGTTTTTCATGCCAGAAAAATTATTCAGTATTTATACACGTGTGACTTATTTATTTAACATAAGAGTATATCCTCAATATGCATCCATTTTCCTATGAAAGACTCTAATTTCTCATTCTTTATGGCTGAGTAGTATTCCATTTTATAGAAAAACCACATTTTCTTTATCCAGTCTCCAACTGATGGACAAATGGGCTGTTTCCAAATTTTAGCTATTGCAAACTGTGCTGCTATAAACATAGGTGCGCATATATGACTGTGGTATGATTCTTTTAATTCTTTTGTAAAGATACCCAGCAGAGGGATAGCTGGGTTAAATGGGACCCACTGCCATTCATAAATTTTATGCTAAAAATTTTAAAAAGCTTTTGTTTATATTTTACATTTTATTAAGGCTGTCTTTGAGAAATAATCACTAAATTTGGTACAATTTTCATGGGTGCTGGAAAGAAAAGTATGTTTAATTTTTGAAGTAAATAGTTTATTTCTGAACTGATGTTTAGTAATACTACTCATCAAATGGCCATATCACAGTGTATTAATAAATATTTGCTAGCCCATTTCTTCGTATTTCATATTGTATATCTAAAATGTACCAATAAACTCAATGAGAAAAAAATAAATATTTGCTAATAGTTCCCATCCCAAACCATCTTATTTCTCTAAATTTCTCCTCATTTTCCTAACAGTTTCATTTTCCAATTTTAATCTGTTATTTCGCAAATAATTTGTCTCTCATAAATCTTCCTCATATATTATAAATGTTATCAATTTGATTATATTTTTCTTCAAATAAAGTTATTATACTATTCACATTTTTTCTGTTTCAGAAAACAAATTTTTGCTTTTTCTTTGCATAAAGTTTTACTTTTTGTGTTGCATTACATATATTTCTTTTCAGGAGACTCTTAGTTTTGTGCCTATATAACAGTTTTACTACATATATTCAAACATCGCCAAATTTTTCTCTTAAAATGATGAATATTGTGATTTGTACTTTTACCAATGTCCAGTGAGAGTTCAAATTGTATATTTTCTCAAAAGTCTATGTTTTCCTCAGTTGAAGGCTGTAAAGTGGATTTTCATTGATCTTTGCAAATAATCAGTTTTCTTTTGATGATTTCTGTTATATATTTTAATATTTTTCTGATTTCTGATGCTTTATTTTCTTCGCGCTATTCTTGTTTGTATTACCCCTTTTTCTTGCTTAAGATAAAAGCTTTGGTCATTTAAATTCTCTTTAATACTATAAAATTTCCTTTAAGCACTGGTTGTTGTATTTCACAAAGTTTGTACATGTGGTTGTATCATTATCCTATTTAAGATATTTTAAAATTTTTTCTTTGATGCATAAGTTATTTAGAATTCAGTAAGTTCTTTTTTAAAGTTTTATTTCAAGCGTTTTCCTCTTTGGAGAATATTTTTACTGGATATAGTGTTCAATTTTGATCATTTTCTTCTTTTAGCATTTTAAAAATATCATTCCACTGTCTTCTAGTTTACATTGTTTCTGATGAGAAATATATTGACATTCTTTTCTCTTTTTATGCCTGTGATTTGTCTCTTTTTTTCTGGCTTCTAAGATTTTTCCGTGTCATTCTTTAGTGATGATATGCCTGTGACTTTTCTTGTTTTTATTTTGCTTGGAGTTCATTGAGCTTCTTGGAATGTATGCTGATATTTTCACTAAATATAAAAATTGTTCAGTATTTCTTTAGATATCATTCCTGACACCTGTATCCTCACAAAATCCAATTACTTGTTGGTTAAACTACTGCATGTCATCCCACAGGTTAGTGAAACTCTTTTACTTATCTCATCCTACTTTTTTTCTATTTGCTAATATCAACTTTTACAAATGTAAAAATATATATTAATTTTTAAATATCTAATTTTCATTTATCTTTTGGTTTCCTTAATATCTTTTATCATTATCTTAATTACAACAAGCAATTCATTTACTTACAGATCAACTTGATGTTTCTAAGTCTTTAAGAAAGACTTTATTATTATGAATCTAAATTATTTAACTAAACAGTTAGCTTAGTTTTGCATTCAGTACATGAGCTTTCTGCTATCTCAATGAAGTACCTAGTCTGTTCAGTGAACTCACTGTATTTGAGTAGGTTAGAACTAGAATGTCTTCTAGTTCTGCAGGTAGTAAGTCTGTATTGTCGTTCAGTTTATCAATGCTTCTTTTTCTCCAAGAGTTCTTTCTTGTTGTGTTTTGCAGTATGTCATTCTATGCTTTTGTGCTCAGCATTTACTAAAGATCAAGAGTTTCTTGAAGATTTGGGGGACTTTTTTTTTTTTTTTTGCTTAGTTCATTCCTTTCCTTTGCTCTGCTCCATAAATTTTAGCCATTGAAACTTCCCCATATTCTGATTAAAGTTTCTTCAATTCAGAGAAACCAGTGTATTGTGCAGTGGGTTTCTCTCCCATGTACTAGTCTAAAAAGTGCCTGCAAGTGGAAACTTTGGGAAGTTGATAGTACTCACCTTATTTATTCCTTTTCTTAATAAGGGCAAGTCATAGTTTTGGGGGATTTTTTGGCCCAATGTTTAATATAGATACTGTTATTTCATTCATTTTATAAATTATATACATCAGAAGAGTACTAGTTTTCTATGATAGGAAGAAGGGTAAGTTTCCTGCATAGCATTGGACTCTTCAAATAAACACAGATTATTATGTTAGAAAAAATTTAGCAAGTCATCAATAGATCAGTTGACCCTACACCACAGGATTTGAATTTCCTTTTCTAAGTACCCAATAAATAAATATTCAAACTATACTTGATCACCTTCAGTAATGATGAAACTATTTTCTCCTAGGGGTGCTTGCATCTCAGGATGGTAGGAGAGTCTTCTTAATTGCCAACAGAATGCTTTTATTAACCTCCACATCATCCTTATTTTACCTTTTGAGTCCACAGTTTAAGAAGTCAGCTCTCATTTCCCTTAAATAATCCTACACATAGTTGACTGTAGTGTCATGTTCTCATAGAACCATCTCTTCTGCAGACTAAGCATTTTCTTCAACTTCTTCTGTAAGACTGAGAAAGTATGGTAGACAGCTATTTTATTGTCCTCCTTGTCCTTAAACATATGCCCTAAGACTTTCAAAACCTGAGGAGAAAATTGTCTCTATCAATTAGCGTATGCCTAATTTGATCAAAAGATGTTTCAGTTGTTTCAGATAGTCTTCAAAGTTAGCATCTTTCAAACTCTCCTAGGACTGTGACAAAAGAGCCTTTCTTAGCTTTCTGATCCGAAAAGCATCACTCTGACCATGTTTTCAAATGGAGCTACACGAAGTGAATAGTGGCTTCAGTTATTGGAAATTCGGAAATAGAGGATCAGATAGAAAGTGTAATTCTATTGAAATATAGAGTACCATTTCTTAACTGATAAACTTAAGATTGGACACAAAATTTTAGGCCTTTAATTATCAGTTTAAACATTTGAAGCCTGGGCTACTATATGTCCTAGTATGACTTCTTGCTTTACTACAGTTCATTCTAAAAGCTTTTAGAATTTTGTTCTTATTCTAAAATTAGGATTAATCTTATCTAATCATTTTATAGTGAAGTTAATAGAAAGTCTTAAAAAACATGTTCACTTGCACCTTGTTACTTTTAATAACAACATGTCTGGGGGCGATGGGCATCATAACCTAACTTGGTAGTTTCTTTTAATTGGTTTCTAATTCATTTCTTCAGGGTATGGTTTATTTCTTTCAATCTTGAGGTCTGTAATAATCTGCATACCAGAGTTAACAGGACATTGTGAAATATAATTCTTGCTCATTAAAAAATGCAGATGATAAATATCACACATTTACATTTTGAAACAGTGATTTGCTTCAATTTACTTTATCTTACTTAACTGTCAAAAAATAATTTCCCAAGTGCTAAAGTGTAAGTAACTTTACCTTGGGCATTTTTTTAATCACAAAGAGATAGCAGTTCCACCAAAATATCCCTTTAGTAGCATGCAACATATAACATGATGATTTCTGAAGAGTAGCTAGAATCATTTTCTGTTGAGTAAAACAAAATGGTTGATTGCTAATACTTGCTTTCTCTTCACAGATTCTTCATTTGTTCAATTAAAATTGTCTCACAAATTCTCTGCTTCTTTTTGTGATAAGATTCTAGGGTTAAATCTGATGTTGGTGACAGACACTTGGTTGCTCAAAGATACTATCCATGGAGAGGAAATGTTTTCTAGTGGCTTATGATGCAAAAGAGGAAAGAACAAGAGTTTTAAAGTTCTGATATTTTGTAACCTGTTATTATTTTCTTGTCTTTCCAAAACATAGCTGGAAAAAGAAAAGGAGCTTACTAGAAGATATGCTTAGAAGTTGGTCCCAAAGCTAGGAGTTGGATAGATTTGCTTAGTTAGTAAAGCGACCAGAATATGAGTAGCAAAGAACAATCTCCAACTTGAGTCATTTAGTCATTGCTTTAAATTCTAATTCTTGCTGAGTATAAGTGGCTGTGGACCACTGGGCATTTATCATTTCCAAGTACAGATGAGGTGTTCTCTAACTTTAGTTAATTTTTGTTACTTACTTTCTCTGGCTCTACTTAATCTCTAGCCTTCTTTTTTCTTTTTTTCAATTCCCCCTGTTACAATGAACTTCTGCTGTGGTGCAAATCAAATGTAAGGATTGGGAAACGCAAATAAACATGCCCAGTTCTCTGCCCTGAAGGAACGCACAGGCCAAGCAATAAAACAAACAACTGAAAGCAGGTTAAGTAAGGCTGAAGATGATGACTTCACAGATCCACAACTAAGTTTGAATAGGTCAGAGACAACTTCCAGAAGGAAGCAACACATGAATTAAATTTTTAGAGGTGAGCATTTAGCTGGACAATGCAGGGTAAAAGAAGAAAGCACATTCAAATGAGGAAAAGAGGAGAGATCAGGTACTGTGATGAGGAAGCCCAGAAGAATGCAAAGGCTCCCCCATAATGAGAGGTGGTTTAGCATGGTGGCACCATTTGACGTATGTCCCAGAATCACTAATTTGCACCTGAATATCAACCAGCCACGCACATAAGAAGCCTCTCTTTGTATTTGAGTAAGAGCTACAATCTCAGAAATACCTCTCAAGTGTAACTTCTGCCCTCTAGTCTCACTATTACCACCCCAAGTCTCACCTAGACTATGAAAAAACCTTTCTACCTTGCCTCCCTGTTTCTATGGTGTCCCTTCTTCATCCGAGTCTCCACCAGAAGCATTATTCCTTTGGTATAAATAAATCAGGAGTTTTGCATTGCCTACAGATATATTTCAAACTCTTATTATTGCCATCCAAGATGCCATGCAATTGAATCCAGCCCAACTTATCTAGTCACAACAACATCACATAGGCCTCTACACTTTTAAAAAATAGTAGTTTGAGATGTTTCCTAAGATATATATATATATATAACCCTAGGTCGAAATCTCATGATGATACTAAGAAACCCACATTTCAATGTCCAGGTAAAGAAATTCCAAGGTTATCACTCTCTGTATTTATATATATATTCCTATTTCATTTTATTCAACCATCTACTTACTCATCAGGATTGAGCTCAAATGCTACTTTTACATAAATCTCTCCTTGGATATCCTGATATTGGTCAGTCTCTTACTTCTCTTCCCATAGCCTATTGTAAATAATTGTAAAGAACACATTATATTATGTGGTGATTACATTTTGGTATTCACCAATAGGTTGTGAAGTTGAAGCAATATCCAAATTGTGATTGTTGGTTCCAAACGCTGTAACTAGGATTTGAAGACAAGAGTAGGTGGGTTGAAAAGACCCCGGAGGGGGTCTCTTCAGCTGCCTTCCTGCCTGAGATCACCTGGTGGGTGTGCAACCTCCCGGACTGTGCGACACAGACCCAGTAAGGAAGGTAGCCACGTGGGCGCCCTTGAAACACCCCCACGACCTCCCCCCCTGTTCTCAAACCTCCTGATTGGGCCAGTACTTAGACCAACTCTGCAGAGGCACAGGTTCTCATGAAGGGTAGTTTTCTGAGCTCCCAACTTTGAACATCTTTAAAGAAAGGGCAGTGGAAACCTGTAATAGAACTGAGTGGAGTTCAACCCTGAGGGTAGGGAAACTCAAGTTAGGCCTTGTAGACTGTGTTCAGTCTCAGTCATGGGGAACTGCCATTGGCTAGCTGAGACCAGGGGATTCGGTTCTGCATATGGCTGTACATGTGGTATAATATGAGAACAGAGACAGTCTGAAAGAGGCCCTTCAAATTCTTTTTTCTCTCTCTCTCTTTTTTCTTTTTCTCATTCCATCCTAAAATTTCTTTCTTTTTTCTGTCCTCTCTCTCCAACTCAGTCTCTTGCTCCACCATATTGTCCCTCATCTCCCTTTTTATTCCAGCTCCTGCTCTAACTCAGACTTCTTTTATTATTTTTTGTTTTTAGGAGGGGTTTCTCTTTATGTTCTTTTCTCCAGTCATTTTACCTCACTCATGGCTCTGTACCTTCAAGGGAAGGCAAGCGCCTGCTATTGTTAAGGGGATATATTCTTGTCCTTATTCCTGCACTCTCTCTATCCCCCTGAAGCTAATAGCTTTGTAAAGATAGTAAGGTAATTCTACAACCTCTGGATTCACTTCAAACCTGCTCTAAATCTTTCACTTATCTAATCCTCTCGTTCTAAGTCTAACTCCCCATCCTAAATGGTAAAGATGATATATTGAAAAGCATATTCACTGCAAACATACTATGGGCTGCTTCTTGAAATTAATTTAATTCACATGAGTTAAAGGTGATACATTAATGACTACCACAAGTGGTCAGTTGGCAAGCTGTGCCTGATCCTATTGGGCTGCTGAATGTATCAATTGGGATAAAG
>NW_022900936.1:25512614-25512912 GCF_012274545.1 Fukomys damarensis
GATTGATTTAAAGAGTTGTTTTCTCTGATATTATGAAAATGAGGATGTCTATCAGTCATTAGAAACTCAAAAGCTAAAACACAACTATATTAGGAAGATTTAAGTAATACCCAGAAGTTAAAGAAGGACAACCCAACAATAAAAATAAAAATGAGAAAACACTTAAACAACACACAAAAACAGATTTCCAGTTCACCAATGGCAAATAGTAGGACAAAGGAGGATGAAAAGTGTGATAGTGAACCAACAGGACTTCCTGGACCCATAGCACAGGAGGTAACAAAACAGATCAATCAGG
>NW_022900936.1:25516307-25521358 GCF_012274545.1 Fukomys damarensis
AAAAAATGTGAGAGAATGAAAAGATGAAAATAAAGTGTTTGTAGATGGGGACGGGAGGAGGGGGTGAAGGGAGGGCAGAGGTAAGGGGAAAAAATGAGAATCAAGACTTGTCATGTAGAGGTACAAGATCCCAACAATGAATGTAACTGTACTGTATCCCTAAAATGTACCAATAAACTCAATTAAAGCTGAAAAAAAAAAAGAGTAGGTGGGTTGTTTGGGGTAGCCTCCCAAAACATCTGTCTCAAGGCTAATCTCTGGGATGTGTGAATGCTATCTTATTTGGACAAAGAGATGAATTAAGTCTCTTCACATGAAGATATCATCTTAGAAGATGTAGGGGTCCTAAACCCAGTGACAGATGCCCTTATAAGAGTAAGTCAGAGGTTTATGTGACCGAGAAAAGCAGACAACCATGTGATTATGGAACAGATACCAAAATAACGTGGTCACAAGTCAAAGAAAATCTACCCATAACACAGAATATCCACTCCATATGATTTAAAAACATGTGACCAAAAATGAAATATTTAGTAATAATAGCAGTGTTAGGTTTTGTGATTCTTCTTTTACCAAAATCAAGAAGTTAGATGTCAATTAAGCTGATTATCTTAGACATCATCACATTGGATGAACTAAACATTATTTCACTGCTTTTAATATAAAAGTTGGTTAGTACTATTTCTTTGATAAAACTTATGTGTCTAAGATTTCATTTTTTGCATTTAAAAACAATAAAAGAAATCATTCTTGTTTCCTTTTAATAGAAGTTTAACAGTGAGGATCTACTTGAATCAAAGCAATAATAGGATTGAACACAAGTAAAGAGAAGAGAATTTGAGCTTTTACTCAAACACACAGCTCTATTCTGTAGGAAAATAATTTTTTCATCAACAACTTTAATCTTTTCTTATTACTTCAATTACATTTTCATTCTACTCCTAGTTTCATCAGAGATTAAAGGCACAATTTTGTTATATTTATTTAAGTGGATCAGGGTTGTGGACAACTTCATTGCAGAAATATCAATAGAACTATCTGCTTTATCAAATAAAGGATGATAATCTCAAGTAGTTAAAGCTTGCAGAAGAATAGAGCTGAAAGCAGTAATGGAGTCCAGGGAGACTAGGGAGGGATAACATATGGCAGAGATAGCAAAAAGCCATTGATTTTTCAGAAGTTTTCTTCCAAAAATCCTACAGTTTGCACAAATATACAAATAACATTAGCCACAAGTAATTGCATTATTTTAGCGAGGGCAGGATTTAAACCAGGCTATTTGTTAGCTTCTTTGTTTTCTTAAAAGCAGTGTTACATAAATAAAATGATATTAATGCTAACACAAAAGCTAAATTGATACTACCACTGCATAGCTAAGCAATTCTCCAAAACGACCTTTGTCTTACTTTTCAGGAAATAGCAGATGTAAAAAGATAACTTCTATGGCACTAGCTTCATAATGATCATAACCCAGTTCTGAATGCCTGCCAACACAGTGCTGTGAAAGAGAACCAGACTGAATTAGATACAGGTACAAATCCTGTCTTTCATCACTAACAGTAAGAACTTGGGATAAGACACTTCATCTTCTGGGCTTCAGTTTTTTATTACAAAGAGAGAGAATAAGGTAGTGGTCACTAAGAACTTCATCAAACTTAAAAGTTTATTATTCTAATTTTAAAAGAAGGGATTTAAATATAATATCTCTATTTTGCCTCATCCAAGATCAGATGACACCCTTTTAAAGAGAAATTTTAGAAGTTCCTAGGGGTTCTGTTGGTTTCATTTTTCATGGAACTTTGGGTTTTGTCTTACCTGAGTATTTTCAGAAGAATGAGTTTGACACATATTTTGAAAGTGGAGTTGGCAAGATTTTGCAGTGATGTAGATATGGAAATGAAAGAGAAGGAAATGTCAAATATGAAATGCTTGTACTGGGCATAAACTATTGAGTAGGTGCTGAAATCAGAAACTTGGGAGGTGGACCGTATTGAAGGGGAATCTACAAACCTTTAGATCTGGGCAATTTAAATTTGAGATGTTTAAAAAAACACACCAAGATTTATGAGATCAAATACATAAGTCTAGAATTTAGAATAAAGGTAACACAAGAAGATGTATATATATAGAGCTTATTAGCATATAAATAGTGTTTTTAAATGAAAAAATCTATGAAATTGATTAGGGAGAAAGTGAAGAAGAGGGCTTGGAGACTATGCCCCTAGAAATTCCAATATTGAGAGTTCTGGGAAAGGAAGAAAGATTTTTCTGAAAGCCAGAGAAATAGGATATTGCAGTGAAATAGGAACCAGGGTCAGAGAAGCATTTAACATGAAAGGAGAAGTTGACTATACTAAATATTCATGAAAGAATGAGATAGAAGCCAAGAGGTTGAGACAGAGTAGTATTCTGAGTCAAACATATATAAAGTGAAAAATACATAGCCAGGCTCACAAATAGGATAAACAAATATTTCCAACTACATAAATGGAAAAAGTGCAAAGTGATTAGAATAGATAAAGCAATTGGGCTGGAAATCTAAGAAAGCTTATGTCACCATCACTCAAGAGCTGGCAGGCAGCCTGGGCCCCAATCCACCATGGGAAGGAGAGCCACGCCTGCTCCCGACCCAGCCACCATCGCTCAGGCACTGGGAAGGTAGCCGTGCGGGTGCCCCTGAACCCCCATAAGTACCCCACCCTGCACTCTCAGACCTCCTGTGTCAGTCTTTGGACCCACTCTGCAGAGGCAGAGGTGGTCATTAAGGGTATTTTTCTGAGTTCCCAACTTTGAACATCTTTAAAGAAAGGGCATGGGAAACCTATAATAGAACGTTGTGGAGTTCAACCATTCAGAAGATTGGGGAACTCAATCTGGGCCTTTCAGCCCCAGGTCAGTCAGCGTCATGGGGTTCAGCCATCAGCTAACTGAGATCAGGGGTCTTGCATCCTCACTCTGCCTGAGCCATTCAATGGTAAATACACTATATTGAAATTTTGTTCACTGAAGACATGTTCTGGACTGCTTCTTGATTTCAATTTAATTAAAATGATTTAAGGGTAATAGACTAGTGACTACCACTGGTGATTAATGTCCAAGTTGTGTTTGATCTTAATGTGTTGCTCATTGCATCAGTTGGGATAAAGCATTGTGGATGATTTGATGAGCTGTTTCGCTGATATTATGAAGATGAGAATGTCTGTGGGTCATTAGAGACCCAGAAGCTAGGGCACAACTATATCAGGAAGATTTGGGTGATAACCCAGAGATTAAACCAAGGACAGTCCGACAACAAAAATAAAAATAAGAAAACACTTAAGCAAGACACAAGGACAGACTTCCAGTCCACCAATGGCAAACAGTAGGGCAAATGAGGATGAAAAGGCCGATAGTGAACCACCAGGACACCCTGAACTCAAAGCACAGGAAGTAACAAAACAGATCAATCAGGTTCTAGAAAAATTCAAAACAGAACTAATTTCCCAGATAACCATAGAGATAGTGAGCAAAATGGAAGTCGTGATTCGAGATTCTAGAGCAGAAACTGACAAAAAAATAGATGAGCTCAGGACTATGATAGAAGCCATGAAGGCCCAGCATAAGAAAGAAATGGAAAAAATAAACGCCCAACATAGGAAAGAAATGGAATCCATAAAACAGATTCAAACAGATACCCAGGAGATTAAACACTCTATTGAAAGTGTATGCAACAGAATAAAAGAATGCGAAGATAGACTCTCAGATATAGAAGATAAGATTGCAGTCAGTGACCATGAAAAGAGAGGTCTCTTAAAAACAGTAAGAGATCATGAGAAATCGATCCAACAACTCCTAGATGATGCAAAGAAGAATAACATAAGACTGATAGGAATACATGAAGTAGCAGGAGAAAATACAAATGACTTTAAAAAGCTGTTCGCAGAATTAATGACAGAAAACTTCCCAAACAGAGGGGAAGAATTTGACATTCAGATAACTGAGGCATATAGGACCCCAACTAGCTACAATCAAAAAAAATCTACACCTAGACATATAATAATCAAGATCCCAGAAACCCAACAGAAGAACAAAATACTACAAGCAGTAAGAGAAAAGAAACAAATCACATACAAAGGAAAGCCCATCAGAATCACAGCAGACTTTTCAACACAAACCCTTGGGGCAAGGAGAGCCTGGAATGAGATATTTCAAGTACTAAAAGAGAACAACCTCCAACCTAGACTGATGTATCCAGCAAAACTCTCTTTCAAAATGGATGGGGAAATAAGACACTTCCACGACAAAGAACACCTGAGAAACTACATGAATACCAAACCAGCACTACAAGCAATTCTAAACAAGATCCTAGAAAAAGACAATGAAGGCAACAACACCATGAGGCCCAACAGAGCAAATCAAATAGGCAAGGCAAGAAATTAAAAGGAGAAGGTGAAAAAGTAAAAAGAGTCAACAAAAGGCCAATAACATGTCAATAATAAGTCAGTACATATCAGTTATAACCAGCAATGTCAATGGCCTCAACTCACCAATCAAGAGAAATAGACTGGCAAAATGGAATAAGAAGCAAAATCCAACAATATGTTGTATACAAGAAACACACCTAGTGCAAAAAGAAGCCCATAGACTGAAAGTGAAAAGATAGAAAACAATTCTCCATGTGACAGGAGCCCAGAAAAAAACAGGGGTAGCAATCTTATTTGCAGACAAAGTAAATTTCAAACCAAAACTGATTCTAGTATTATTGATGTAGGACAGTACTGTATCATACCTCTGTGAATGTAAAATATCTTATACCTGCTTTATGATACATAGTAGTGACCGTGCTTTATCAGAGCTACATTTAATGATATTACTCTAGAATGTTCTCTTTCCAGATGATGATTAAGATGCTAATAAAGAAAATGGTGCCAGGTACTACAACAGCAACAGAACTTTGCTGTTTTCTGGATATTATTCTTTTCTTTCTTTTTTTGTTTTCTTTTTTTTTTTTTAATGGAATGTGCTGAATGTCTATAATTTTGTTCAGATGACTGTAGAACCTGGAAAAGCTG
>NW_022900936.1:25521483-25531928 GCF_012274545.1 Fukomys damarensis
ATATAAATTGAATTTTGGGAAACTTTAACGGTGCTGCCAACTTTGGAAAAAGTCATCCCAATTTACTGTTTTGAGTTGGTATTGCACAGAAATGGACAGCTATATTGGTGTAGAAATGCTAATTTTTTTCATTTTTATTTTTTATTTTTTTTCCATGTATACAGGGGTAACACATCGTACTAAATATGTAAGGTCATATCTACATAGGTTTGATTACAGAAACTAATAAAGTATTCTCTAAATAATGAAAAAAAGAATAAGATAAGACTATAAGAGCGAGAAGCAATTTAAATATGTTCAGGGACCATTTTCATCTCCAGAATTAAGGATTATTTTAATGTCACATCATTGCCTTTTCTCTTTTACTTTCCTTTTTAGTTTTATTTTAGGATTCCCTATTTTTAATGTTCATACAGAGATTTCTTTAACTGAAATACCGAATAGTTTCTTTGGTGTGAAAAACTATAATAGTACACAGGATCCTAATGAGATAATTAATAATGTGAAATAGGAAGTAAAGGACTAAAGGTGTAGGGAAAGTGGGAAGGGTGAGGGAAAGGTAATAAGGGAGAGGAAAAAAATATGAGAAACTGAAAAAATGGAAATAAAGTGTTTGCAAATGGGGAGGGGAGGATGGGGTGAAGGAAGGGCAGGGACAAGGGGAAAATGAGAATCAAGACCTATTATGTAAAGGTACAGAATCCCAATGATGAATGTAACTGTATTGTATACCTAGATTGTACCAATAAACTCAATAAAAAGAAAAAAAAAAAGAAAGCTTATGTAATGTGCTCTGGAGTGTCAGAAGACAAGGCAGGGTCATGTAAGTCAAAAGCAGGGGAGGGCATTCAACATTACTGTGATGATCTGGGGCTTGGGTTTATAGCAAGCATATTTAATCTAGGATTATATAAGCACTCAGTCATATGACTAGGACTTAAACCAGAATCTGACAATGGCCCCCCAAAAAAAACCAGTCTACCTTTAAAATCTCATTCTAGACTGATCTGGCTGGGCTTCCAAATACTGGAATGGTCCTACTCTGCCAGGTACATTTACTGTTTGGAGATACAGTCTATGCTCATATTTTAAAATGCTGCCCATGTTCTGATGACTCTTAGCTTTACATTTCTGCTGGCATCTCTTTCCAGAACACCTTTACTGTGTACTTGATATTACTATTTAAATGCTCTGGATGCAGCTCCTCATTTCACCCACAAATTTTACTCCTACCATAGTGTTCCTCACTTACAACCTCTCACTACCTCTTTAGTTACTGCTCTGGCACAAAATACTCTTCTCTCTCTCCTGGAGTGCTGCAGTGTCATAGTTGTCCCTATGGCTCTATAGCTGCCCTCCTACTGTCGTATATCAGCCTGATGGCCTACATGAGACTTTGTCATTTTGTATTACTGTGTAGCTTACAAAGTGTCTTAAAAAGTTTTTCCCCAGAGAAAACGATGAAGTTATGATAATGTTCCAATCTGCTGTCTCTTGGACTTCCTTGCTCACCCTAGCCTCACTGACTCTGATGTTCTGTGAACACGAACATACATACTTCTAATGTGGGAGTTGCATTTGGTTTTCTTTCTGACTTGAATGTTCTTTCCCTAAGAGACTGCAGGGCTTCCCCTCTCACCCTCTTTAGTGTGTTTTCAAATTTATCCAATCTATTAGAAACTGTGAGCTCTATTATAGACATATCATAACTCTTTTCCTTATTTTTTTTCTTCATAAACCATTGTTTGAATTAATTAATATGCACATATATTCATTCACATATGATCTATTTTTCCACTGCCAGAATATGACCTTGATAAGATCAGAGATCTAAAAAATAAGTGTAATCTGCCATTTACTGCTATATTCTGTGTCTAGGGCTCTGCTGACTACTGGTGAGTTCTCAGTAAATATTTGTTGCATGAATAAGTGATGCAAGGGTCAGTGAAGAGTAAGAAGGAAAACAAAACAAAAACAAAAATCTTATCCACTGAAGATGAGATTGTTACAATGCACTTGAATACATTTTCTTCTAAGAGAGAGAGATGTTAACATAGATAAGAACAAAAATTCTTAATAACACACTGTTAGCTGGGCATAGTGGCACACTTTTGTAACCCTAGCACTCGGAGAGATTGAAGCAGCAGGATAACAAGTTTAAGCCCTACCTTGACAACTTATCAACTTAGACCCTATCTCTAAATTAAAAAAAAAGTTGAAGTCATTTGGGCTGGGGATGTAGCTCAGGACAAAGCCCTTGGGTTCAAGCCCCAGTACTGCAAAAACAGAACAAAACACAACAAAAACCAAAGCAAACATACAGAAAACATTGTTGAGAAAAAATCCAAAATTCCTAATGATGCATTGTTACACCATGTAAATGAAGTTCGAAAACACAAAGAAAGGTGCTATAAAGTACTTAGAAATTATGCATATGTAATAATAGCATAAAAATTTGAATGGGAACAATAAACTGAAAAAATGTTGCTTTCTTTTTTTTTTAATTGAGTTTATTGGTACATTTTAGGGATACAGTACAGTTACATTCATTATTGGGATACTATGCCTTTACATGACAGGTCTTGGTTCTCATTTTTTCCCATTGTCCCTGCCCTCCCTTCACCTTCTCCTCCCCTCCCCGTTTACAAACATTTTATTTCCATGTTTTCATTTACTCCTATTTTTTTTTCTTTTCCCCAAAATGTTACTTTCAATGAGGAAGAGAATGTCTAAATTTCTGAACAAGAAGAAGAAAGAGGTGGAAGATGAGATTAAAAGGAATTATGATGTGCTATGTGCATGTACCAACTCCACATAAAGAATGTAAACATTATGTTTTGCAAACACATACAGAAAAGTAAAAGAATTAAGGGATGGATGGAGGGGCAAGAGAGGGAAGGGAAAGGGAATGAAAAGACAGGAATTAAGGTAAGTTATATACATGTACGAAATCTCCATAGAGAATGTAAACATTATGCACTACAAAAATGTATTAATAAAAAAGCAAATAAAAAAGAAGGCATGGGAAGAGTTTGAATGTAATCACAGTGAGTAGGCCAGGATGGAAGGAGATGGGGCGGGTTTGTAAGGAGAGAATCTGGTTCCATTGTGTCTGTTGAATGGGAACTTATAGCAGACTCAGAGGAGTTTTCCTGAAGGTCTTTATCACTAAATGCTTTCACAAGTTTCATGGGACATTTAACATGCTGTTGAGTAAGTGCTGGCCTTCAAATCTTCCAATCATATGATTGGCCATTTTCTCTCAATAATCCACATCTAGGGCTGAGAGGGAAAGAATTAGCAGTGGAACACATACCTGCAGAGAACACCACATTTGTCTTGGTGGTGAGTCTAGCCTTTTTGTGTCAAATATCTATTCACATATAGAAACTTTATGACTACAGTCTTCATTATCCTCTCTAGATTCTGGACAAAAGCAATCTATGACACTGACATGATCTCAGTGACTTTCAGAGTTGACCAGAGGTCCAATCCCTTTACGTATATGCGATTCCTCAGTTTCCTGGGTTACTTAACAATTAACCAGTTACATTCCACTTCTCAGAACCATCCAAGACCAAAATGAATGAGAATTTCAGGGAAGGGACACGTGTGGCTATTTTTGCCTCCAATCCTAGTAGACATCTTCCAGAAGTTGTACCTTTTAAAGAAGGCAGAAAATTTATTTGGTGGTGACTGTGATAAAATCATGGTCATGACAATGGTGTGAAAGCAAGAACCATGACAACAGGTAGTCCAAAGGCAAAGACCTCCTAAAAATTGCTGTCTCACCAGCCACCAGAACAGCTGTCCTCTCCCAGTGCCCCTGTGGGGAGCCTCGCTTTGCCTGTGGAGAGAGGAGGTGTGTCTTTTCCTTTTGTATTAGTTCATGTTTGTAGTACATAATGGCTAGATTTATCATGGGAAATTACTACATGTACATAACACATTTTAATTCTTTTTTGTCTCTTTCTCTCCCATCCCTCCTGTTCTCTTCAACTCTCATTCCCTTTTCCATTTGCAAAAGCTCTATTTCCATTTTTTCTTTCATTCTTTTCTTTTGAATCCCTTTCTCTTCTTTACCTCCCACTCCCTTCTTCTCTTCTACCCTTTCTCATTTGAAAAATGTCTCCCTACTTTCTGCTATCTTTTCTTTTGTTATTTGTTTGTGTTTTAGATTTCTCCTATTACAGAAACCATGACCATTTAAACTTGTATGTCTGATTTATTTCACTCATGGTCTCTATGTGAATCTATTTACCTATAAATCCGCCCAGTTTATCCAGAGCAGTGTTTCGTTGTGCAGAAATACCACATTTTCTTTATCCATTCATTTGTGGGTGGGCACAGAGACTGTTTCAAGATTTTGCCATTATAAATTGTGCTACCAGAAGCATGTGTGTGCATGAATCTTTATAATATAATGACCTTAACTCACTTAGGAAGATACCTAGTAGGAGACTGGGTAAGTAGAATTTCTATTTTAGTTTCTTTAAGGAATTTCCATAGTGGTTGTGTCTCTGGGGATGTAAAGGAACCTTCCTACATTGTTGGTAGGAATAAAAATTAGTACAATCACTTTGGAGATGAATATGGAGACGTCTTATGTTATTTGCTATTATGTTATGAACAAAATATCCCGTCGTGACTTCCTACTATTTCCTTCATCATTTAAATGGTTTTCATCATTATATTTCCCAATAAAATTCTACTCATCTTCCGAATACCAATATAAATGCCTTAAATCTTTATTTAATTTCCCTAGATTAGAATTGCCTTTTTATTCTCTTACTTCCAATATTCTTTGTCTCTCCATACCCATACAATATGTTTGTAGGGTTTGCTTTATCAAACTTGATATGATTCCTTCACATCAAGAAATAAGACCAATCACCTTTGCCCTTAGAAAATTGTTTTAAGTAAAGACTTGGCAAATACATATTGAACTGAAATATAGCGTGTATTATGGACATATAAATTAATAATTATTTGTAAGACACTTTGTTCTTCTCTCTTTACAGGCAAATATCTCCTTGAAGTTAAGTACATCCATGTGACTTGTTTCAGGCAACAAAACGTGAGCAGGAATGAAGCATACGTGTTACTCTGAGGTGAGGTCCTGTATCTAAGAGCCGATGTACATTTTCCTCTTCACTCTCTCCTTGCTATGGAAGCCCATGCAGACAAAGGAGTACTTCGTGGGCAAATCCACCTGAATGCTAAGCCTCCATGTTGGAGTAAGTGGCCCTGTGTTCTCTCCAGTCCAGTAAGCACTTGGTGTGAACTTGAAATTCACTTATGTTGAGTTATGCCATGGATATTTTTGGAATATGTGCTTGTTACCATAGCATAATCTATTCTATCCTGAGGTGTATTGTAGTACAATGGGTGGATAGAGAATTACTAATTAGAGAGAGAGGAAGGGAGGGAGGGAGAGAGAAAGAGAGGACATGAATTGAGTTCAGATCCTATATTTGCCACTTCATGGCAATATGATTGTTCAGAAAAATCTTATACCTCAGTTTACTCATCTGTACAATACAACTATTACCTGCCTTGCAGAGTTACCATAAAGTTACAGAAAATACTCGGTATTTATCATGTAATAAATATTTAATAATATTTATTTTATTTATTTATTTTTACTTACACACTTTCTATATCCCTATCACAATGCAAAGAAAATACCAAGATTGAGTAAAGGTGGCTGGTTTATCTGAACATATACAGTAGTATACCTTCAGGCTACTTATAGACTATATGTAAATATGTATAGACTACACAATGGTCTAAGTACTAGAGACCATTTTGACATTAACAAAGAATGAAAACACAGTCTGAGTATAAAGTTGACCCTGACATTTAAAGAAATCAAAGGGTAATGTGTTCTTAAATAATGAACTGTTCTAGAGCACTACCTCCAATGTGTTGGTCCCAGCCTTTGAACATATGTTGCATACCAGGCCTCCCTATTCTCATTGCCTTGCTCCCAGATGATTGCTCTGTAACTAACCTCATAAAGCTCTCACCCTTAAGTTTTACTTCTCTTGTATCTTTTCCAATATATTATTTGGTCAGTGCAAGGTCTTGGTTTGATTCAGCCCTTTAGGTTGTGATTTCTCGGGTTCATTACACACTGGTGATATGCGGTGATCGTCACTGTTACCTATTCCTATTAGTACAGAATTAAGTGTTCTATTAAATAAAATTCATGGGTTTGTTTTCTTTTGGCTTCTATTGCTCTTTGCCTAAAAATGATTTGAAATTTTAAAAACCTTCACTAAAAAATGTTAATTAGTTTTAAGTTTAAATAAATTAAACTTGGTCATAAAGATTTAAAGAATGCTTTGGAAAATTTGATGTTGTTGGGAAAAGATCACAGGCTTTGAAGTAAGAGGGAATCTGAATTCCAGCTTTTCCATTTGATCGCTATTTATTTTATGTAAGTCTGGCTTTTTTAAAAACCTGTCTTTCTTCTCTGTCTTCTAAATTCAGATAACAACAACATTTATTCCAATAACTGTGATACTATATCTAAACGACCCTTGTAATATCCAGAGCAGCATGCTTACTATACAGTTAGCCCTGGAGAGAAGTATGGGTCCTTGCTCTCATGGAAGTTAAAGTTTTTGAGAGAGGAACGGACACGTGAAGTTGGAGAAAAGTTCTGTAGAACTGAGCTTGAGTAAGCACTTTTATGCACAGAAAGGACACTTAAGGGCTGAGTTTTATGATAAGGATTTCACATTCATCAGGAGGGCGGAAGAGTAAAAGGCCAGTGAGCACTGGTGGAGAGAGCTTTAGCTCTCAGAACGCCTGAGTGAGAAACTAACACTGAATTATTGGATTTCAGATTTCATCTTAGCTCTGAAGTACAGACCAGCCTGGATAGGTGGAAATATTAGGTGGGTGCTGGAAGAAATAGCATGAGTTGCTATGTTACAATAATGGGATTTTTCACATGCACACACATGATTAATTGACTGAAGCTGAGAATTTGCTTTGGGAACTAACTTAAGAAAATTGGAGAGAAGAGTTGCATCAGTTTAGGGAAGATTTGAAATACACAAAGTTTCTTCCACTTTACTGGAAGGAAATGTGGAATCCCATCAAGGCAGTGACATAGTGGAGCAGTACTTCAGTATGATTTTCTGAGCCACTAAGTATGCAGGGAGGTGTTAGACATAGAAAGCATATTTTGAAAGATGATGGGAAGATGATGGGAATAATATTGTTGTGGGAGACAGAGACCTGAAGTAATTGCACACGTGAATAGAAGATAAATGGTGATACTGAGAGCCATTACCAAGAAAGCAAACAAAGGGGTTGGAGGAAGATTTCAAGCAGGGAGTTAAGAAGCAGTTACAACCATGGATGACCTAGATGGCCATCCGTGCATCACATTCAAAAAGCTCGTCTCACACACCAAAAACATCTGAAACTTTACTTTTGTGAAACATTTATTGAGATCTGAATGATGAGTGAAGTAGATCAAAAGTGTGCTTTATTTTTATTTTCATTAGTACATGTTTGCAGTACGTAATGCTTACATCTATCCGAGGGAGCTGGTACATGTTCACAACACATCTTACTTATTGTCTTGTCCCCTTCTCCTCCCATCCCTGTGTGCTCCTCTGGCTCTTGTTCCCCTTCCTATCTGCGAATGCTCTATTTCCATTTTTTTCTTCAGTTCTCTTTTTATCCATTTTTCCTTCTTTCCCTCCCTCCCTTTGTTTCTTGTTCTTATTCTCATTTGAAAAAAGAAAAAAAAGAAACTCCCTACTTCCTATTATATACCTTTTATTTTGCTCTTTATTTGTATTTCTTTTGTTTTGTATTTTATTTGTGTTTTCTTTATTTGTGTTTCTCATATAAGAGAAAACACATGTTATTTAAACATGTGTGTCTAATTTATTTTACTTAACATGGTTATTTTGAGGTGCATCCATTTTCCTAAAAATGTCTTAGGCTTATCTTTCTTTATGGCAAAATAGTGCTCAATTGTACATAAATACCACATTTTCTTTATCCTTGCATCTGTTGATGGGCATATAGGCTGCTTCCAAGATTCAACTATTATAAATTATGCTGCTATCAATGTAAGTATGCATAACCCCTGTAATATGTCTTTCATGCTTTTAGGGAAATACTTAACAGAGAAATAACTGAGTTGAGTAGAGTTTCTATTTTTAGTTTGTTGAGGAATCACCATACTGTTCTCCACAGCAGTAGTTTATGTTTCTACCAGAAATATACAAGGGTTCCTTTTACCCCACAGCCTCACCAGCATTTGTTATTAGATTTCTTGATGACAGCCATTCTTTCTGGAGTAAGGTGGTACCTCGGTATTGTTTCTATTTTCATTTCTCTAAAGTCCAGTGGCACTGAACATTTTTTTCATGTATTTATTGGCCATCTGTACTTCTGACAAATGTCTCTTCATTTTCCATTCTCATTTTTTGATTGAATCTTTTATTCTGGAGTCTGATTTTCTTAGTTCTTTATATATTCTGGAATGTGAGTCTTTTGATGAATTTCCTGTTTGGTAGGCTGCACCTTATTGTAAAGGTAGCCTTTGTGCTTCTGGTTTATTAGAAGAGTTTTGCTTTACATGGCTCTAACAGATACATGGACTCAAAATAGGAAGACATGAATTTCATTTTCATTTTTATCTATTTTTGTATGTGAAGTCAGAGTCAGAAGATGTTATAGAAAAAAAATCTTAATTTCATCTAAATATGAACATAGTTTCTGCAGCAAGAAGGGGCTCAATCCATCAGGTCAATTTTCATGTGATTGAAAATTCCTCCCATTGTTGGCCTGTACTCAACTAACCTCACATTTATTCATTAATAGTAGTTTATGAAGCAACTTCTCCTGTGTTAACAACAGGCTCCCATTCGGGTAACCTACCCTATCTCTAAGAAAAAAGAAAAAGGTACAAGCATAG
The DNA here is from genome assembly GCF_012274545.1 of Fukomys damarensis. Classification (NCBI taxonomy): domain Eukaryota; kingdom Metazoa; phylum Chordata; class Mammalia; order Rodentia; family Bathyergidae; genus Fukomys; species Fukomys damarensis. The sequence continues at coordinate 25,530,434 of NW_022900936.1, forward strand.
GAAAAAGTTTGAACTAAATTTAAAATGTGCTAACTGGAAAACTGTACATTAAATTATATTTTCTAACACAACCTTTACAATAGGAACTACACCAAGAGAACAGAAATGAACAGATCATTTAGTTCATTCAGAGAGATTCAACTAAAGCAATGATACTTAGCTCTGCATGGATAGGTGAATTTTATGAGTTCTTACAAAAATATCAACTCTAAGACACAACCCCAGAGATTCTGATTTAGCATAGCCTTGGGGGAGGGAGGTTCCCTGACATCAGTGTATTTTTCAGTCTCCTTAGGTGATTATAGTTCATAACCGGGGCTGAGACATCTCCTTCAGTACTCTGCCCTGAATATTTACTAGGGTTACTGGATGAACCTATAAAAATACCAATGTGTGATTTTAATCCCCAAAAGATTCTCATTTAAGTGGTCTTGGGTTGAATGTTCACACTCTTCTACTTATGAGGTCTCCAGAAGATTCTCTAAAAAGCAGTTTGAGGATCAATGAACTCAGTAAAAGCTTTTCAGTGTCAAAACCACAGAGTCTCTGAACACAGGAACAGCTGAACTCTATTCCCAGAGACTCGGATTCAGCAGGGATGTGGGAGCCAGAGAGTTCCACTATTTAGCTATAATTTAGGCTACTGCCATTCAGGGGACTATACTGAGAGGACCCCCTAAAGTGAAACTTATTGACATTAAAAATATCTCCAGAACAGATAAGTCTTATTTGTAACTACCTTCATATATTTTAACTTTGCCTCAATACCATCAACTCCTTTCCTTAGCAGCATTTTATTATATTCATGTCTGATATTTGAAATTGAGAATGCTGACTAATCTTATTAATTACTAATTAAGTCATCCATGTTGTACCCTTTTTGTCCAAAGAAATGATTTTTTTTTGTATTTTCAGTTCAGAAGAAATGTAAGCAAATAATTGTTGCTGATTCATAATTTGATTTTTCTGCTACTAAAGGTTAAGACCCCCTGGTCGACAGCAATTTTTTTTTTAAATCTAAAAGCACAAAAGCATAGGAGGCACTGATAAGATATTTTTGTAGATATTACATAATAAAACTGAAGTCAAGGTCACAGTGACCATAGTGTTAAAGGAATGCCATCTAAGCACAAAAGGAAACAAAGTGTGTCACATTTTATTCTCCTAGGGGTTGTAAATGAATGAAGGTATTTTGAGTACAGGATTAATAAAACATTAAAATCACTATGAAGAAAGACTGGTAACATTAAAATAACTAGGAGGAAAGATTGATAATTAAATGTGTACCATATGTAATTCCAATGCAACCTGAACAAGGGCTTTTCTCTCTTTTGATTCTGGCTCATTTAAATTTCAGAAATAACACTTCCTCCAGGATCAGCCCTCTCCTATCTGTCATCTTCAACAGATTTAGAGCCAGTTTTTAAAAAAGTAAACCTACAAATATGATTCATGCTTTCTGGCTCCTTTTTTTTTTTTTTTTTTTTTTTTTTTT
>NW_022900936.1:25532332-25537121 GCF_012274545.1 Fukomys damarensis
TTTTTTTTTTTTTTTTTTTTTTTCTTAGCCTGGTTCTTCCAGAAATGTGAAAGGACGGCCGAATTGTCAGCAATGGCTTCCATACATCAGGCCTTGGCCGCAGCACAGTCATTGTTATTCCATCTCAGGTCCTCACAGCCACGATCAACGGCCTCCAAGGGAAACAAGTCAGAGAGGGCTTAGTAGCGTTGCTCTCCAGCCGTGGGCAAATGGAAATGCTTTCCCAGAAGGCAACTGTGATTGCTGGACGAGGATTCTTGATTCACTAAAGTTTAATCTAATGCAAAAAGGAGAAAAAACTGGAAAAATAAGCGAGGCAACCAGCTCTAGATTTTAATTAGAAGAGAGAGTTCATTCAGAGAATCAAAATATTGACATTGAATCTATTGGGAGTATGTTTCCAACAAGGATGGATGGTGTAACTGACAAGTTTTACATTAGTGCGTGTATTCTAGGAGGTGTAAAATTTGAAGGTGGGCATTGTGCTAAGTCAACCCTCCACCCAAATATAGAGTACATTTTTTTTTTCTGTAAATCAAAGTAAGATTACTAAATAAAAGTGCTTTCAGCACTATATACTCTCTTTCATCATTATGCTTAGGGAGTCATGACTACCTTTCATCCAGTTATGTGGAATGTAATCTGAGAGAAATTCATGAAAAATTAAGAGCATAAATAACATTGCATAAATGCAAGGAAATGTAAATGTAAGGGAAAATGTTTGTAATATGAATTTAAAATATAAAAATATTAATAGTTGTCGTAACATAGTTACACAAAACATTGATATTTTTAAAGATTTGTATTATTAAAATAGCTACATTAACAGGTACAATACATCATTCCTCTCATTTAACAGAAGTATAAATTTAGTCAGGGAGAAAACAGTATCTGCTAAAAGATATTTAGCAATATAGTTCATTAGTAATGGGGTTAAAATCTGAAAGCCTATCTTCTCAATTTTAGCTTTAGCAACCCCTCTTTAAAGATAGATGTCAGAATATAGAAAAATGCAATTTAAATTATAAACACTATTCTGCATTTTATATTTTTTCCAACAATTAGGATAAAGCACATGGCGATAATGTATATAAAGCATTTTCTAAATGCCAAATTGTGCAGCCACTTTGGAAAAGAGTCTGGCAGTTCCAGTTCTTCAAAAAGTTAAATATAAAATCATCATGTGACCTAGTAGTTCCACTCTTAGTTATGTACCCAAGAGAAATAAAAATATATGTCCACATAAAAATCTTCTGCATGACTGTTCATTGGGGCATTATGCATAAGAGCTAAAAGGAAAACAACTTATCTGAGCCCAAAGGGAAACAACTTAAATGTCCATCAGTGTTGAATGTATAAATAAGACATTTATATCCACAACTAAGGAATTTTACTTAGCACTTAAAAGGAATGAAGTACAGATACAATGATGATGTTGAAAAACCTTTGAAACATTATGCCTTTTAGAAGACAATAACAAAGTACCACATAGCTGATGATACAATTTGTGTAAAATGTCCAGAATGGGCAGATTTACAGAGTTAGAAAGTAGATTAGTGGTTGCTGAGCACTGGAGAATACACAGATGTTGGGAATGGTGGCAAAGGGCTATAGAATATCTTTTTGTGGTCATAAAAGTGCTCCAGAATTTCTCTATCATAGTGACGTTTGCAAACTTCTATGGATACGTGAAAAACCATTGAATTGTACACTTTAGATAGGTGAATTGCATCCCAACATGGGTAAATTATATATCAATATAGCTGCTAAGAAACAAACAACCATAGTCTACTTCAAATAATGTCTAAGATCATCACTGCATGCTCTTCTCCCTTCACCTTTTCATCACTTAATCATCTCACTTCCCGGGACTCAGAACTCATATCACTGCGAAGTAGATTTGCTGGAGAACCCAAATCCAGAGGTAATGTTTGGATGGGTTGGGAAACTGAATTTTCAGAATCTTACTAAACAATTTTATTCTTCCATACAAAGGAGAAAATTTTGTAAACTTTGTACCCATTTTTGTTTCTGTCTTCTCATCTAGATATTTTTAAAATTTACACGATACATATTCATAGGGCACAGTGTGAAATGTTGATATACATATACAATCTGTAATGATTAACATTTTCATCTTCTTGAACACTTCTTACTTCTTTGTGTTAGGAAACACTTAATTCCTTAGTTCTAGTTTTTTAAAAAATTTATGATGATGGGGCTGGGGATTTAGCTCAGTGGCACTGCACCTGCATTGCAAGTGCAAGGTCCTGATTTCGATTCCCCAAATCCCCCCTGTACAAGTATTTATATGATAAATTGTTGTGAACCATTGGAGTTTATCCGCTCTTTCTAACTGTATTTTAGTAGTTGTTATCCAACTTCCCTTTCTCCACTTTCCCTCTACTCTTTTTTTTTAAACCAGGGATCGAAATCAGGTGCTTGTGCTTGCGCAGCAGGCACCAGAACCACTGAGCTAAATCCCCGGTTACCCTTCATAATTTCTAGTAACCACTATTTTCCTCTGTACTTTTATGAAATAAAATTTATTAGCTTCCATATGTCAGTGAGAATGTGCAATATTTATCTTTTGGTGCCTGGCTTTAAAATATGGCTTATCAAGTTGTATGTCATTCTTGCACAGGGGTTTAGCTAAACTTTTGAGTTTCATTTAAATTTTATAGTACTATATATTTGGTGCCAAAGTAAGCCCTCACCTGGATTTCTGTGTGGAATGGTACTGTGCTTTATGTAGCCTTTGACTGGTGGATTGAAAAACATAGCACCTGGTATTTATTAGACTTCTCATCCTTTTCTAGGTTTTTGAGACATGGCTCTAAGTATCCTTCCAATCCATGCAATTGATATCTTAATGTGATATAATAAAAGAACATTCATAGAAAATCACTCCCATAGGAACTATCTACAAAATTAGATATAGTGGCTCTGTAGTTTTAAGAAGTAATTATTCTCTTTTTAGATGAAAAGGTAAGCTATTTTTTTAAAAAGCTCGTTTACACAAATATAAGTAAGCATATTAAAGAGTGTAGGAAGTGATTTTATCACATGGAAAAGACATGAGTATTTTTTTTTAACTAATTACAGACTGTGAAGCTTTTTAAGGATTTTTAAAATTTTTCTATGGCATTCAATTTTGTGAATATCTTAAATAATGCCAAACATATAATAGGTGCTGAATGCAAGTAAACAAATGAATAAGCAAATGAATGAATGAAATACTGAATTGGTCACATCTTGTTTTTAACAGATTGGTGGTTAAGAGCCCCAAATACTAGACACAATTCTTTGACCCATGCCGAGGACCAGCACATAATGTCGTATCTCTCAGATGTGATACGAGGATGGCGAACAGAGCCCAGTGCCTGGAAAAGAGATAGCATTAAAGCTATGTTGACTCTTAGCTTATAGGCGTCACTTTATTTAATAATCAGGTTAATCACAGAAAATGTTAGAAGTTCTAGGTGGTTAGAAGAAAAAAAGTAAAAGGGGATGAAACCAAAACAAATTGATCAGCTTATACACTTATGATCAAGCTGTGGTTTTGAAAAAATTTGAGGAAAGAATTGCAAATTCATTGCACAGTATCCTGTCTTCTACGTGAAGCAGATATGTTTTTCTTACTGTCTGGAAAATTTTGGTGGAGGGAACTTGTAAATAAATAAATTATGATTTTAAAAAAAGGTAAAAAAAATAATCTTTTACTGCTGTGGTTTGAGGAAACTAATTTGAATTTAAAAGCAAACAAAACCCTTTATTTTCTTATTTCTATTCAAGATTTTTAATATTGCTGATTCCTCATAGTTAAATGTTGAGAATACTTTGTTTAAAAAGAGTTCTGTAAAAGATAGATTACTAAACTTAGAAAAGTAATATCAAATAACATCATCACTAAAAGCTGTAGGAGTAAAATTATTTATACTACAAAAATAAATAATAAGTTCGAATGTGAGGTTAGACTTAGCAAAGTTCATTTTGTTGGTTTCCTGGAATTATAATGAGATAAATTTCCAAATTTTCATCATGTACCATGTTATTCATGGATCAATTTCTTATTCTTAGAATTATTTCTTGTTCCTGAAATAATTTCAATTTCATGCTCTTATTGTATAATTGGTATGTTAGATTTAAACAAGTCCACCTACTGATGTATCTTTTTTTGTTTTTGTTTGTTTGTTTGTTTTGTATTTGGTACCAGGGATTGAACTTGGGGAACCATTGAGCTAAATCCCCAGCCCCCAAGTTCACCTACTGAAAAATTAAAGCCAGACTGAGATTTCTCTATTTCGCATGGTCTCCTTCTTTGAAAATGACATTCACCAAGATTGCTCTTGTATAGGCCTATAAAAATTCTCTTTCTCTCCATATATGTATCTTAACATATATGTATGTGTGTTTGGTTTTTTGAGACAAGGTCTCTCTGTGTTGTTCAGGCTGGTTTTAAACTCACTATGTAGTCCAGTCTGGCCTCAAACTTGCAGCTATCCTCCTGCCTCAGCCTCCCAAGAGCTGGGATTATAGCCCTGTCCCATGCCGAGGATAAGTCTGAATATTCTCAATGGTTAAAGCCATATGTTTTCCACCCACAATAAAATGAAAGTAGAAATCTAGATAAAAAGTTGGCTGTAAATTTCTCACATATTAGAGGCTCAAAAACATACTACTTGTGCCAGGGATTTGGCTCAGTGGTTCCGCTGCCTGCCTCTCAAATTGCAAGGTCCTGAGTTCGATTCTCAGTACAAAAAAAAAAAAAAAAAAAAAAAAAAGAAAA
>NW_022900936.1:25537624-25552741 GCF_012274545.1 Fukomys damarensis
AAAAAAAAAAAAAAAAAAGAAAGAAAGGAAAACACACCACTACTAAAGAAGTCTTGCATCTAGGAAGAAATCAAAGTGAGCAAAATTAATGGATTGAATATAAATGAAAATTAAATATATCAAAATTTAAGATAGTTAAAGTATTCCTTGTACCTTTTGCCAAGGCTTCTAGAAGAAATGTAGAATAAAGTATTTTTCTGACTGAGTAACAGAAAATTCTAAGTACACAAAGCATAAATCCTAAAAGAAAGCAATGATGGGATTTCATAAAATTAAAATCTTAAAAATTTTTCAATTAAATTTATTTTTAATGCATATAAAAATATAAAAACTGTACATAGTGATGTTTTGATGTATACATTATATAATGTTTATTATATCTGGTTAAGCACAACTATGTCCTTAAACATTTATCATTACTTCTTTTTTCTTTGCTTTGTGGCACTGGGGATTGAACCCTAGACCTTTGCACTAAGCTACATCCCCAACTCTTTAAAAAATATATTTTTTGAGGAAAGTTCTCACTAAGTCACTAACACACCTGAGCTGGGCTCAAAATTGTCATCTTTTTTCCTTAGCCTTGAAGACATTAATCATTTCTTTGTGGCAAAGATTTTTGAATTACTTTCCTTTAGTTTTTGAAATGTATAGTCTATGGTGTTATCTATAGTCACCTTTCTAAAACTTTTATTTATTGAAAGGCCTCATTTAGATATTAAAAAGCAAGCCACAGATTGGGAGAAAAATGGCAACCCATATTTTTGACACAAAATTTATAGCCAGAGTATATTAGAGTTTACCACTCAATGATGCCATTTTAAATATGGGCAAAATATTCAAACAAAAAGCTTACAAAAATTGCAAATTACCCAAAAGAACACAAAAATATACTCACTATCATTAGTCATCAGGGAAATGAAAATGATAAAGCAGCAAGAAAATTTTATTCCATATATGATCCTGTTATTGAAGATAACGGGAATGACCCAGAGTTGTAAAGGGTATGAAGAAATTAAAATTATCACTACCATTTGGAAACGTAAGGTTTTGCAACTGCTTTGGCTATGTTTTAAAATAAGATTAAATATCCATTTATTATATCCACCTAGCGATTCTACTCTTAAATATTTACATTAGAGATATGAAAGCATTTCCACATAGAGAGTTGTGTATGAATGCTCACAACTGTGTTTACAGTGTTAAAAAAAACTAGAAAATTAAGTCTATGAAGAGGTCAGTAGGTAAAATTGTGATATGTCCTTAGAATTAAATACTTCTTAGGAACAGATTTCTGGTGCACAACATAAATGAATATCAAAAACATGCCTAGAAAAAGAACTTACATAAAGGAATATGTACTATATAATTCCATTACATGAAGTTCTACAAAAAAACAACAACAAAAAAAAACTATTTGCAATAATGGAGAATGTGTTAATAACTGCCTAGGGCCACAAATGGGAGTATAAAGTTAAGTTAAATTTTTGCTTTGTCAGAAGTTATTTGGATATATATGTTTGGCAAAACTCATTAAATTATACATTTAATTTAAAAGGGATATAAATTCATCTAAGTTGAGTTTTTTTTAAGGTTGAGTGAAAAAAAAAAAAAAAACTCTACCAAAAGTTTAGCTTTGTACTCATGAACTACAGTGAACTAGAAATTGTTTTCTCCTCGTTTTATAGTTTTTCTTTTCATTCTAATTTTTTAGTATTTCTTCCATAATGAACAAAATCAATATCTTACAAAGCTTTTCTAAGAGTTTCTGTGCAGATTTTCTCTCTTGTATTTTGTCCTGCCTTGTTACTTACTTGCTTTTTAAATATTTGCGTGCTTAAGAGGGATTAAGAGGATATCTAATTTATGTCTGATATTTAGGCCATATCATTTAAAAATTTTAAAATCTCACATGGTCCTCTTCATGTTTTATTTGGTAGAAAATTACATGGGCTGAAGATCTCAGCAGAGCTCTTGATTTTGATCAGTTTCCATCCTCATTGTGACCTCTCTGCAGTGTGAATTTTGCTTCTTTGGAGCACAAGGGGCAGTGTTTCTCTTAGCAGTTCTACAGGCAACTTCTGACCTCTCCTTCCTTGCTGTCTGGTTTTAAGGACATCTTAGCAAAGTTAATTTGGAGACTTCCAACTTTTACAGGCAAGTTGTTGAAATGATACAGGGGATAATTTTATGTGCATTAATTAAAAAATAAAAAGGAATACTCAGGCACAAGGCCATGGTGCCCTCACTACTTAGCAAATTTAATAAATTGTCCTATTCCTGAGAGGTTCTCGCTTCAGCTTGTATAGGCATTGCAGGTAGGGTTTACAAAACTGTGTTTGGATAGGTGTTCAATTAGATTTTCCAATTTAGACTGTGCTGAAGTGATGTACAGTTTTGAGTGATACAGTACATTTTGACTTTCTAATTTTCTGGGCTGTGTTTTTAAACATTATGGAAGCTAAAAGTGCAAATGATGAGTGAGTTGAAATCTAAGGGAAAGCAAAGCATTCCTAAATCAATTGAGAAAACCCAAAGAAATATTCATATGTTTCTTCTTCTTCTATCATTTAGTGGTCATTTTTACTATCATCATTCATTAACTTATGAATTCTTATTTGATTTGTTATTTATTATTTATTCCCTCAATTATCGAGTACATATGAAGTGTACAGGCCTTAAAGATACAAAGATAACTGTAACGGATACTATTTTCTGAACTACTTCTGTTTGTGGTCTGTATGCACTTCATTTCTAATCCTCAAATATTTTCTGTAAATAAAATATCTAATGTTTTTATTTTCTAGATGAAGAAAATTGGAGTTATGAGGATCTCAGCTTAAATGCCATGAGTTAAACAACCCAAATAATTTCAATAAATCAATCTACCTTCCAATTTGTATTTTAGATACAAAGGAAAAGAATCTACTACCAATTATTGGGACAGTATAAAAAGCTGCAATCCAGAAGGTAGGATTTTGAGTCCTACCCTTGACATTCCAGACTTGTAATCCTGGGGAGAAACTTTATCTATGGGAGATTTATGTATAAACCCTGTATAAATTAGGGCAGGTGTTGCATTATTTTATGGTCCCTTCTTTTCCCGGTCTGAACATTTCTCATCTTTTCACGTGGCCTTGGAAATTATAAACAGTTGAATTGAGAACTCAATTTTCAAAGATTTTGTAATTTATTGTTGTTTTTGCTCTCTATTCTCTCTCCTTTCTAACTAGGTCACAAGTTAAGCTCCAAAATAAAAAGAAGAGGTATTAAGTACTTAATTTTGAGGTAAATTAGATACAGAACTGTTAAAAGATTCTAAATAGCGCCAAACAAATTGTGAGGCTGATGGCTTTAAAGCTCTTCTCACTTTTCTTTTGGCATTGATCCTTAAACATGACACTATAACGATGTTCTCAATTTGGTGATTTTTAAATATTTTAATCTTAATTAATGAATAAAATAAGAGCTGTTTTTTTCTGAGCTCAAATGCTTGCCAAGTGTGAGAAAACTATATCTCAGCTGTATGTCCTGTTACACAGTGTTCTTGGAACTTCTCGTATGTCACATTGGGCTGTTCATGTGCGATCTGATAACTAACAGCAATTAGCTAATGAAATATTTATATATGCTGACACACAGTCAGTCCATATGTGCAAAATATTGCAAGTCCTTGGGTAGCATTTAGCATCACCCACTCTCACTTTAGTTTCTTGGAATAAACCTTATGGTGCTTTACAAAATGTGCCCAAAAGGCATGACATTTCTTCAATTTGCGTGTTTACTGTGGAGCTCAAATGAGCCTTGGCGAAGTGACCAGTCTGTTCTTTAACAAAACTCAGCAGCACTGACACAGAGATACCTTTCTTCCTCTCTGTGCTACTCCTGCTTGGAACTTCTAAGTCTCACTGTGTGCCCACAAAGCAGTGGCCATCTGCGTGGGTCAGAAACTGCTATTTTATTTATAAAAATTCCAGTTACTGCCCCAGTGCAACTAACTGAGGGCTCACAGTAAGAATTGCAAAAAAGGAAATTTAAACTTTAAACAAAAGCAATAGGCACATGAACAATAAGAAGAACATTTTGAGTTCTTAAAAACGTTTCCCAGAAACTGAAAGTTCATAAATGGCAATTAAACAAACTCAAATTCATTTCTGAATGAAATCACAAAACATCCTCTAGCTTTGAGAATGTGGGGCAACTGCCCTCATATAGGTATTTGGAGGCCTCCTTCCTTACCTTTCCTAAGTCTGAGCACCTTTATTGAGCAAATGAGAGTGAAAAGAGATGAGATTCTGCTTGCAAACATAGAAATGTGTGTAACCTAGCTTCCCAGAAAATGTCAAGCTTTCTCAATGAAATCATCACACAAGAGAGCATGAGAGAGAAAAGTAGAGGGGACAGGGAAGAGGGAGAGGTGAAGAAACACATGAGATGACTGACATGCCCCTAGAGCTGGGTTTTGGAACTTGTGCTAGGAAACTAATGATACAACCAATCCAAATTGCTGAACTGTGGAGAGGAAACAAAGGTTTTAATTGTTAGACCAATATAAATAGGAATGCTTCTAACAAAACACAGCTAATGTCTAGTTCCAGGGTTTATTGATGCCATTAATTTGTGACCTCTGTTTTTTTTTATAATACAAACCTTATTAATAATGCAGAGTCTCTTAAAATGTACAGTTCCACAGCTCTTAAGAACAACCTTGAAAAAGAAGGTGGGTTGAACTGCAATAATGGCATGGTCGTGTCACTACAGTTTGAAGCAGGGAGGGAAACATAATTTCCTGTCTTTTTATACTGTAATAGATTTGTGGTGGGATAGTTTAAGAGGCTCCTCCTGCTGTCTCAAACTGTTCCCTTCAAGTGCTGACCATGAACTGGGCTCAGAGATTTTTGGACACTTAACATCCTCAAGGACAAAAATTTCTCCCAATGTGGCAGAGAGAGCAAGATGGGAAGAAAAGATTGCTTTATAATGTTGTTTTACTGCCACCAACACAAATTCAGAGACACAGGAAGAGATTCCAGTGTCTCAGTGCCTAGTTGTATACAGTATGAATTAATGGCATAAATGTCTACAAAGGCATACAAAAATCAGTACTGTTCAAGCAATGATTTAAACAAGTAAGGCATACTTTCAGCTAAAAAAATGTAACTTGGCCACCCTCTGCCAAATCTCTTAGCATGGTCTGTCAGCCCCATTGTTTTCCTCCCTGTGACAGATTGGATTTAATTGAAAAGTTACTAGCTTAGAGCTGTAGCTGAAAACTGGTATGGTGAAATAAAATTGGCCTGGTGACTGTCCTTCAGTTTATTGTAACTTAGCCTCTCTTACCTGGACATCTTCTTTTTTAGAAACTAAAATGATTTATTTCCCAAAGCCATCAAAGATATCTAAAAGGAGATATTTTAACTTTTTAAAAGGTTAAATCTTAGACTGTATCACTGTTCCTGATTTTTGTTTCTTGTCACCGACAAACTTGTGCCTTATTTATGATATAGAATTTTTGAGTTTTTCTTTTTTTAGTTTAAAGAAAGATCTTAACTGATTTTGTTTTTATTCTCAAATTGGGCAACATTTACATCCCATAGATTATGTTCCTTATAGGATAGTTTTGAAGAGACTGCTTTCAATCTATTGAGCATGCTTTCAGAAGTTGAGCAAATTGGAATAATCTATGGGAGAGACAAGGTATGAAAGGTAAATAAGATAAAAGTCAGAAATTCAAGGAATTAATGTCTCTAATTGTCCCAGTTGGAAACTTTCATTAGCACACTTCTTTAACTCATTTTCTCCCAAATTCTATTGGAATGTGTATTACTATAAGTGAGTGGGAGCAGCTTCATAATAAAATAGGTCTCAATGAATTTTCATCCGATGGTCACAAAATTACTAGGTTTCTGCCCAGAGCCACACTGTATTCAGCCTTCTGAGCCTTTTCAAAGGGACAAGAAAACGGCTGCTATCTGAAAATAACAACTTGCTTGTGTCTCAGTAAATACTGGCAAGTAATTATTATGATGATTGCAGTTCTTAGGAGCGGTAGCACTCTGCTACTCCGTGAATGATCCCCTGGAAGCATGGTGGAGGTGTCGATTAGCAGGCCCTGGCCCAGATTTAGGGAATCATAATTTGCAATTCAACACGATCCTCCATGGTTCATACACTATTATTACTCCAGAGCCACCTCCCCATTGGATAAATGTGGGTCATCTGTGTGAATATGCTTTAAAATTCCTTTAAATTTAAAGGGTTTCCACCTCTGTCATTCTGATTTTTTAATTACAGAGGTACAGCTTCAGAGCAGATGATTATATTACTAACAACAACAACAATAACAACAACAATATTAATAGAACAACAACAATATTAATAGAACAACAACAACAAAATTCCAGGTCCGAGGAAAGCAGCGTGTGTTTTGACACTTAGTGTTTCCTCTGTGCAGGCACTACTGCATTTGGAAACAGGAAGAAACACCCAGCAAGAGACTGCAGACCAAATGGAATGATGACAAACTCAATTGCACCAGGTGCAGAGGACACGTTAAGGAGCTGTTGAGCTGACACACATTAGCATCAGTTCTGTAAGCATAATTATTGGTCAAGGGCAGATTGTTGTAAAACAGCTAATAAACAGGAAACATTAACTTCTGTCACACAGGGCCTTTGCAAAACCAATATTAGGCCTATGTGCTCTGTACGTGTATTTTCTCTGAAGCCAATTAACCTCTTTATTGGAAAACAAGAGCTTTGTTATTGTTGAACATGGCAGCTAATCCTTCACAGTAGATAACTTTCATTGAGCAAGAGTGGAACGAGTTGTGTTTACTTCACTGACTGACATTCCTATACAATTAAAAGAAAGATTAATTGTTTAATTTCCTCAAACCATTGGTGCTAGCGAAGACTAGAAAATCCATAAAATTTAAAAATCCAGTTTTTTATTCATCCAAGACCGAGGGAGCTGTGGACATGAATTTTCTGGATAGTATATATCCTCTCATTATCCTGACCATGTAAGAGAGGTTGCGTTTATGGAATTAATTTTTATTATATTTCTTTCATAAACTTTTAAAGGTTCAGACTGGGACAAGATATGATGAGCCTGTGACCTATCAGATTTCTTTAGCACTTCATATTTACACTTTTTTGGCTGAGATGCAGTTCATAGACGATGTCAACGAAGAATAACAAAAATCTGAGCAATGAACACTTCAGTAGATACAAGATACTGAGGGTATATTTAATAATAGCAACTTACACAATTAAAGTGAGTCCACCTAAAGTTGCGGGAAGAGATTTTATGAGCAGGAGTGAAAAATTATTGACATTGTTATATTTTCTTCTAAATCAATTAAATGAGACATGCAGACCAGGGTGATAAAACACGCAGATGCCAGATCTGCGAGACAGTGTATGTGCATGTGTGTCTGCATACTGTGGTGTTCCTGTTATTTTCCGTTTATGTCTCATCATGTGACTCTACTCCTGCTTTCGCCAATCTTTTCGATTCCCTAACTGCATTGCCCCCTTTCTTATTTTCTGTCAGACTTTCTTCTCCATCTTTCCAAACTAAAGTCAATTCAAAATTATTTCACATCATAGGGTTAAAGTCTCATTTCCTATATTTTTAAAAGCAGCTCTTTTGTCTGATTGGCCTCTGCATCATTGCTGGTCCACAGAAATATAATGTGAGCTACCAATGTAAACTTAAATTGTAAAACGAAATTTTCTAATAGGAATGTTGAAATGTGAGACAAATTAAATAATATGTTGATTTAGCCCAATATGTCTCCATTATGTTGTTCTCAACATGTAGTCAATATAAGAATATTATTGAAATATCTTCCATCTTTGTTTGGGACTTGAAGTCATACGTATGTTTCAGACATTACAGAGCATCTCAGTTCAGAGTGGCCACATTCCAAATGTTTGAAAGGCCACAAGTGGCTAGAGATTATTGTATTGTCAGATCATAGACTTTATATCTACACAAAGGACTTAAATTTTTTGTACCAAATGCTATTAATAAAAAAGGAAAGTATATACTTTAGACAAAGCTTTTTCATCAATGATAATATACTACTTGAGACTTTAGAGTATTTGTTGAACTCTTGCAATTTGAAAAATGGTACTTTGATAGGAACTTTAAATCTTTCTCTTGTTAAAAACCCAAAAAACTTTACCTATGTAGAAATGAGTACATAGTTTTCTTAGTCATTCATGTTTGGTGAGGGTCATATGAGAGAGGACAAAGACTTCTCTAAAAAAGCTCCTGCACATGAAACTTTTCATTTATATTCTCCCAGAAAAATCAAAGGACATAGACAATTTATGCTGAAAAAAAATGCAGCTTTTACCATTTATGTTGGTATTTTCCATTACGGTACTTAAAAAATTACAGCTTTGGCTGTCCTTAGAACATTATGGTCTCTCTAAAATATTTGTAATGTCTGTACTCAATCTTCCTTTTTAATCTCTCCTCTCAGTAGAGATATTCACAGCAAGCCTTATTAGTTAGAAAGCCTGTGGGATTTCCTCTTTTTCAAGTACTTTTTAAAATCTCGTATGCTTGTTCTGCCATTTCTGGCTACCTTTATCAAAGGAAAAGGACATAATTCTCAGTGTCAATTTTTGTGATCTAGATCATAGAGCAAGCTCTAAAGTGGATTTATCAAAGACAGCCATGCTATCTTTTAGCGCACACACTAGAAAACTTGTAAGGGAGGAGAAGTAATCCCCAGTTTAGCAGGACCTGAAATATAAAAAATAATTTATTTATAATAATTTATAATTCATTTAGGGGGGATTTCTCTGTGTCTTAAAATGATTTTTCTTTTGAATCACAGGAATACTTGAGAGTCAAAGTCTCTCTTTCTTCCAAGCATCTAAGTATTTATTTATAAATCAATAATTTTGACAGTGAAAACAGAGAAAAAAGAAATGGAAGCTAAAGTGTGTGAGTTGTTGCCAAATTGAGAGTAATCAAAAATGAAGATAAACTATCTTGAAATTTACTGTAAGTCAAAAGAAAATTAAGACTCACAATCTAAACTTTCAGCTATGCTCATTTTTACTTTAAAATGTGCCAGAACACCTCACCCCACAAAGAATGGCTGCTATCAAGAAATCACACAATAACAAATGTTGGCAGGGTTGTGGGGAGAAAGGAACCCTCCTCCATTGTTGGTGGGAGTGCAGACTAGTGCAACCACTATGGAAATCAATATGGAGATACCTCAAAGAGCTTGGACTGGAGGTTCCATTTGACCCAGCCATCCCTCTGCTGGGTATCTTTCCAAAAGAACTAAAAGAATCATATCACAGAGAAGTATGTGCACCCATGTTTATAGCGGCACAGTTTGTAATAGCTAAATCTTGGAAACAGCCTATTTGCCCATCCATTGGAAAATGGTTAAAGAAGTTGTGGTTTTTCTATAAAATGGAATATTACTCAGCCATAAAGAGTGAGAGAATAGATTCATTAATAGGAAAATGGATACATATTGAAGATCTACTCCTAAGTGAAATAAATAAGTCACACATGTGTAAATACCAAATAGTTTCCCTGGTGTGAATATTCTGCAACAATGCATAAGATTCTAATAAGATTACTGACATTTAGAAATTTGAAGAAAGGAGCTAAAGGTGTAGGGAAGGTGTGATGCGTAGGGGAAGAACAAAAAGGGAAAAGAAAAAAAATGTGAGAGAATGAAAAGATGAAAATAAAGTGTTTGTAGATGGGGAGGGGAGGAGGGGGTGAAGGGAGGGCAGAGGAAAGGGGAAAAAATGAGAATCAAGACTTGCCATGTAGAGGTACATTATCCCAACAATGAATGTAACTGTACTGTATCCCTAAAATGTACCAATAAACTCAATAAAATTAAAAAAAAAATGTGCCAGAACAAGTTATGAAATGAATCTCTAAAATTGTCTATAATCATCAATTGCCCTCTTAAAATTGATCCCCAAAGGAAACCCTCCCCCCACTCACACAAACACATACCACTCTGACATAGCACCCGCCCAGGTATATTTCTAATTTCATTCCTGACAATGCTACATTACTCCGGTGAGATGGGAGCTACTGATTAATGTTTGCCTGAGGAGGGTAACTGTACGTTTCTAGAGCTGTTGGGAAGCCAGTTTTTACTAAAAACAGCTGTGAAACCAGACTGACTTTTAACCTCCCCTGTTGAATACAGGAACTCTTGGCACAATTACAGTGCAAGTAGCAGAGAATCAATGGGGTTACCATTATAGAAACAGACTTGGCCAGCAGGAAATGTTTACATCCTGCATGAAAAATCCTGACGTTTGACATGAAACTGGAGCTACTCACCATGGCTTCAAAAAACAAAAGTCTCCATCTTTGAACTTGCCTCATAGCCAAAACAAACAAATATTCCCATTTCCTTCCCATTAAATGACTCAACCCCATCTACTTGTTTCATTGAACTTTTTCCATACTCTGTAGATAAAGGAAATAAATAACCCTGCAGTGCTCTGCCTGTAATGAGACACAAGCCATTTCCACCAAAGGTAACGCTTAGTAAACAAGGTAATAGAGAGAAACACCCTGGGCCAGCTAGTCCTTGCAACTCCTCAAGTATCTCCTAGGTACAGCAATTATATTTCAACAAAAGCAAACTAGGATCCATCCTACAAAAGCAAGACAGCTGTGTTTCACTGTAACCTACTGAATTTAAATCTTAGAACTCAAGTGATATTATTATTATTTTTTATTTTTTAAGCAGATGTGAAGAGGGGATGAAAACGTTTTAAAAAACCTACACTGAAAGATTAAGCTATCTGAACCTAAGGATCTGGAATAAAGAAGTTACAGCCTTTTTCAACCTTCAGCAGCCCTTGGCTAAGTTACAGCACTGGAAAACCACCTGGCCATTCAATCTCCTGCCAATAACTGGACAAAAGAGAGAGGATAGTGAAGCTTTCTAAAGTGCTGTTAATTAGTTCAATGGACAACTTACACCTGATGCTCCTGATTATTTTGTCTCCTTACCAGCCAAAAATTAGAGACAAGAAGGGCAGAAGAGAAAACAACTATTATCTTTTAATGTGGCCAATATATGCATTAAAAAAAATTCACTGATTTTGCTCAGGTAAAAAGGAGAGGTTCTTAGGGGCCAAACAACTTTGCTGTGACTTCAGCAGGCTACTATGATTGGATTATATTAGTTTGTTCCTTTTTCATGTTAAAATGGCCGTACAAATGCAGTTACTCCCTAAATATAAAGGCCTAAAGGAAGTTGTGCGCAGTCATCCTCTTCAATTTTGTTTGGATTTCATGAACATACACAGGCAAGGAGAAGTTGCAAAGCCTTTGATGCAGTGTGCTCGTGGGAAAAAAGTGGATTTTGGAGCTGGGACCATTCTGATTATTTGGAAGTTCTTAGGAATGTATTTAATGTCTAAGTTTTTGTTTGCAACAGGAAAAAAAAAACACAACAAAAAACACCTTCTTGGCACATTAGAATGTCAAGATAAGAAGTGTCCAGGATACTCTATCACCAGCATTTCCATGTGGGGGAAGAAAACTACTTCTGATTGAAAATATTAAAATTCCTCATTTAAAAAATTTATTAGTACATTTTTGTAGTACATAATGTCTACATTCCTTGTGGGGAATCAGTACAAGAGCACACTGCATCCTAAGTCCTTTGTTGTATCCCCTGCTACTTCCCTCGCTACCCTCTGCATCCATCTCTCGATAGCCTTCATTTCTTGTACTATTTGCAGTACACAATGTTTACATTACTTGTGTTCAGTTGGTAAACGTAAATAACACCTCATAATTCATTTTTTCAGCCCCCTGTGCTTCCCCTGCTCCCACTCTTCCTTCTCTTGATCCCCTTCACCTCTATCTCCCTACTTCCTATTATCTATCTTTTAATTTGTTCTTCATTTATAATTTAGGTTTCTCATATAAAAGAAATGTGATATTTAAGCTTATGTGTGCTTTATTTCACTTAACATTGTGGTCTCTAGATGCATCTGTTTTCCTACGAATGACTTAAATTTATTTTTCTTTTTGGCAGAGTAATACTCCATTGTGTGCAAATACCACATTTTCTTTCTCCATTCATTTGTTGATGGACATGTAGGCTGCTTCCAAAATTTATCTATTATGAATTATAAACATGGATATGTGTATATCTCTGTAATGCAATGTCTTTAACTCTTTTGGGAAGATACCTAAAAAAGGAGTAACTGGGTCCAATGGAATTTCTAGTTTTAGTTCTTTGAAGAGCCTCCGTATTGATTTCTTCAGTGACCGTGCTAGTTTACATTCTCAGCAATAGGGTGAAAGCATTTCTTTTTCACCTGCAGCCCTGCCAGCATTTGTTGCTGTTTTGTTTTTCAATGACAACTATTCTTTTCTGGGGTAAGATGGAACCTCAGCATTGTTTTAATTTGCATTTATAATGGCCAGTGTAGTTGAACATTTCTTCATGTATTGGTTTATAGTTTTTCTTCTGTGAAGTATCTTTTCATTTCCCTTGCTCATTTTTGATTGGATCTTTTATTTGGAGGAGGAGATGCAATTTTTTCTGTTCTTTATGTATTTTAGATATTAATCTTCTGTCTGAGGAGGAGCTGGTAAAAATTTTCCCTATTTTTTAATTTATCTTTCCACTTTATTGTTTCTTTTGCTGTTCAGGAGCTTTTGAATTTGATACAACCTCATTTATTGATTCTTGGTACTACTTTCTGTGCAACTCGGGTTGTGTTCAGAAAGTTCTCATTTAGGCCTTTCCCTTCCAAAGTTTAACTTATTTTGACTTCAGGAAGGTTAAGTGTTTCTGTTTTAACACTTAGTCCTTTGCTCCATTTTAATTTTAGGCTAGCACAGAGATACAAGTCTAGGTTCAATCTTTTGTATATGGACACTCAAAGGCAGTTATTAAAGAGGTTATCTTTCCTTCACTTTTTGAATAAATCCTCATTAAAATTAAATGATCATTTTAAAAAAATATTGACATCATGTATTGGTATTTTATTGTTGCTGTAAAAAATTGCCACAAATTTGTAGCTTAAACTAACAAAAAATAATTATCTCATTTTTTTAGGTTAAAAATCTGACACTGATCTCCCAGGCTTGATCCGAGGATGCATTCTTTCCTGGAAGAGAATCTGTTTCCCTTTCCTTTCAGTTCTAGAGGTCAACTACATTCCTTGACTCCTTACCCCTTTCCTGCATCTTCAAAATCACTAAGTTTCCATTTCTCTTACCACAAACAGGAACATTTTCCAGCTGTAAGGACCCATGTGATTACATTGAACTTACCTGGATAATTCAAGATTGTCTCCCTCTCAAAGTCCTTGATTTAACCATATCTGCAGAGTTACTTTTGCTTATTAAGGTGACAGCATATTCATAGATTCCTGAGAGTAGGACATATTCTGAAGAAAGCCATAATCTTTTAAATAATGTTTTTAAAAAAACATCTTTGCAACTTTGATTTTATTTTTAGAGTACACATATGCAATTATAGAATTTTCTATAGTCCTCCAAAATCACATTATACCTAATGTCAACAGGGTGACGGGGAAAGTAAGTTCATGAAGAAATTAAGTTTTTTAATCTGGTTTTTGGATCAGATTACATTCACTTAAGTAGCTCTTAAGTAAGCTATTTTAAAATATGTACTAATTTGTTGTGGGAAGAAGTAGGCCAATAGAGTTGATGAAACTAACAACCAACTTCAAGAAAATAAATCTTAAAAATTCTTAAGATCAAAATTATGTTAAATCGCCACCAAAATGTAGTCAGCTCTATTTCTACACCTTTATAAGTTTCACAAGATAATCAGTTACATAAATGATTTTCATATTCTGATTAATTTCTCATTATAACTATAGGCTTTTGACCCAATAATTTTCAATTTATACCACCCAAATGTACTAAATTCATGTTTGTATCTTGTTATAAAAAGTTCTAGTCTTCAATCTTTCTGCACTTGATCCTAAACAAAAGGCCAAGAAGTCTTTCTTTACAGCGTGCTTAATGTATTAGTAAAGATGAACTGGTAGAAGTTAGTTCCTGGTGTTCCTCCCAGGTGACTTCTGGATTCTTTACAATCTTTCAATCTCACTTCAATCTTTTTTCCACTGATACTGAATTTTGCTTGTATAAACCAAATTCAGGGGAACAACTAGAGAAAGTATAAATATAATAATTTGAAGGTACAATGAGAATAAAACCAAACTGAAGACTGGGATACTCAAAAGTAGAGTTGAAGCCTGTAAATATCAAGTAGAATACAAATGAGATGAGTCTAAGTCAGCAAAAGAAAATCATTCAGAAGAGAGTAGGAAACGGAAGCATATAAAGTGTTAGGAGTCAAAACAATTTTTTATGCTGGAGGTATAACTCCGTGGTAGAGTATGTGCTTGGTATGCTAGATTCTAGGCTCTAGATTCAATCACCAGCACCAAACAAACAAATAAATAAATATCCACCTTTACTTTTTTATGATCAGTAAGAGTTGCAAACTGATGTAGTAAATAAATATCACCTCAAATCACTGAGTAGCTTAATGATAATTGCAAGTTTCAGTGACTAGTAAACACATTTTATAATATTCTTGTCAATTTCCCATTAATTACTTAAATAGAGCAACTTAAAATTTTACATTAAAATATGTGTGCCCTTGAGATAAGAATCATCTGGTTCTGTACATATTTTTTAAAAAAACATATTTAGACATTTATCTCATGAATGTTAGCAAAATTTAATTCTTTCCCAAATTAATTTGAATAATTTCTATTTATTAATCACATTACTATTAAAAAGATACAGAAATTAGTAAGAGTGCTGGATTCTGGCCTGAAGGAATTTATAGTCAATAAAAGAAAAAAGCATTTTGCAAACGTGACTATCAGCAAATGTGTTTTATGAGTAACATGAATAAAATGCTGTGTGAACCTGAAAAAGGGAAATGATAATACCTTATGGAGGAGAACCAAACTAGGAAAGGATGAGTGAGAGTTTTAAAGAGAATAAAATTTGAGTTGAATCTGGAGATATCCCCCCCCATCCGTCTGTCTGTCTTTCTTTCTTTTTTTTTTTTTTTTTTTTTTTTTTTTT
>NW_022900936.1:25552984-25612561 GCF_012274545.1 Fukomys damarensis
GATATCCCCCCCCCCGTTTTTTTGTTTTTTTTTTTTTTTTTTTTTTTTTTTTTTTTGTACCATGGTTTGAACTCAGGACCTTGTGCTTGCAAGGCAGGCAGTAGCACCATTGAACTAAATCCCTGGCCCCTGAAAATATTTTTCTTGTAAGAGTCTGGTAATGCACATCATTTGAGTTAAAGAAAAAAAATTAAAAACATCAGGACCTTGAGGGAGGTCTGTAATCCATTTACAGGAGGTTGAGGAACTAAGGCAAGAAGATCACAAGTTCCCACTACTCTACCTCAAAAAATCTAAATAAATAAATAAATAGGGCTAGGCATATACTTTAATGTGAAATCCTGGGTTCAAACTCTGATACTTCCAAGAAGAAAGAAAAAATGAAAGAAAAGAGAGGAAGAATGAAAAAAATTAAGACAAAACACATGTTTTCAGGAAACAGTGAGAAAAGATTCCCCCCAAAACGAGTAGGCAGAAATAATTTGTGATACTGAAGCATGTTAAGACTATGGGAAATGTGAAAAATTATGAGAACTGCAGGTGTATTATATATGAAATGATGTAAGAATAAGTAAAAGGTGACAGCTTTGAAATACATTTAAAAATTGGCTCTGAGATTCTTAGCTTGGGGAAGGAAATGTATGATAATATACTAAAATATTGAGGAGAATAGGGATATCAGATTTGATTAATGGAATCACATGTGCAGCTTGGAATACAATATGGAGAGAAACCTCTAGCTATTCAGTCAAGATACAAACATGAACCTGGGCTTTTGGAGAATTCACAACTGGACATATAGATCTGGGTAAGATTGCATAGGTATAATTATACAGGAGGCTAATTCATGTTACCACAGAGAAATCAAGAAAGTAGAGCCAAGTCCCCAGACTAGAAAATTATGGACCTGTTTAGCCATGCAAATTATGCCCAGTACAGTTCTAATAACACCATTCACTTAGACTGGGAAGTCAATGGTACCTAATGGAGTTGCTTAAGTAACTACCCTGAGATTAGAGAAAATAAATGACAATGTAAAAAAAAAAAAAAAAGTAACCAAAGAGCTATAAGGAACTCCAATTATAAGGGGTGAAAGAAAGAAAAAAAAAAATACAAATAGAAATTTTTAGAGAGATAAAAGGAATAGCAGAACTACTATGCTAGCAATCAGGAGCCATAATAATCAATATTAATTTCCATGAAATGATCAAATAAAGTATATAATTTAAAGTGCTTCTTTTTTTGTGCTTGGAAACTAGGAATGATTACTAATGAAAGAAAGTAAGACTTGAAATTGGGCCATGGATCAAAAGTTAAGGTAAAGTAGGATAAAAATGATTTAGAAATAATTAATGGAGACTACATTTGCAAGGACATTGCCTTGTACTCTTATTATTTGGGATACATTTTGCTCTTTATCTAAACTCTCTGTTCTTTCTATTCAGACATTTTATTTGATCCTCACTTACAGGATCCAGTGGTGTTCAACAGAAGGCATAACTTTTAAATTGATGTATGGACATTAAATTTTTCACTTATAATATTTAGTTCAGTCTACAAAATGTATTTTATTGATAATTAATTTACATGTCTGTTTATCTATGGTGGAGATATTTATCTTTAACAGATTGATATTCATTGCTTAGAGAGCTGCATTCAAGAGGATTCTGAGATTTTATATCAGCTCAACTCAAAAGTGCAGAAATACCTGTCACAAGGAACTGGGGAATGCACCATACTCATTTCAACAACAGGGGCTATACTGGTCGTCTTTTGACAAAAGGCCAGACACATAATTTACAAGGATGACAGGTCTGTTTTGGCTCACATTTTCAGAGGTTTCAGTTCACGGCAGGCAGGCTCCAAGGCAGGAACATCATGAAAGAAGGATGTAGTGGAACAGATTTGCTCATTTCAGGAAGAGCAGGGAGAAGGGAAGAGGGAAGAGCCCCAGATTGGAAGGGGCCAGGGGCCAAAAACAAGCCCCTAAGGTCACGTTCCCATGACCCACATACACAAACCCAGAAGTGTGACTTACTAATTTCCCGGCTGAAGGTGTCTCTCAAGCCAATCAAGTTGACAATCTAGAATGACCATCATAGGAGCTTTATTCTTTACATTCTCAACACCTTATGTAATATCTGGCCTAGACAATGAATGACTCTAGAGTGAACAAATAAACAAATAGATGATTATAGCCCATTATTGTGAATTTTAGTTGGACCTTGATAAAGGGTTCAATTTGACTGGGTTAATGGAATTTCTCCAATGCCATGACAACACTTTTTGTGGCCTAGGGTACAAATAATTTGCAGCTAAAATAATTTCCTAAAAATTTCCACTTGTTTCATCCAAAACAATAAATTGAATTAATGTTGTATAATAACTACATTCTCCCTTATGCTGTAACCTGATTTCCCAAATGAAAAACAAATGGGAACATTGAGAGTTGCATTTCCAAGGAGTTTAAGAGACCCTATGATGGCGTGTGGTTAGGGTGGTGCTTCCAAGTGTGATTTTGTCTCTCATGATAATGAGGTACAAAGAAAGACTTGAGAGCGCTGAGTACCTAGAGGCAGGGCTGAGGAAGATATTAAGTGGAAAAAGTTAGCCCAGGTCCTAGGACAGCTGGACGCACAGAAGCTGGAAGGAGCTTGGCCTACAGGATGGCACACACTGGCTTTGTTCAGCTGAATGGAATGCTCTGGGTGGATGGTCTGGAGATACGAAAAGGGAAGGTCTCATCACTGTCATCCCTGGGGTGAAAATACTGGGAGATGTGCTTTTTCTTTCACCTAGAGAAAAAGCATTGATTTCTGTTTAAAGAATTAGTCAATATGTCTTACTGTTCAGTGAAAAAATAAAAATAAGAAAGTGAGAAATAAAAAAGCATTCAGTATGATTGAAAATGCTTGCTCAAAGAAGACAGTGCCACAGAAACATTTACTGGTCAAGTTTTTTTTGTTGTTTTTTTTCAGACCAGCCTCCAAATGTGGAATAGCTGTTATCCTAACAATGCATGAAACACATACAATATAAGTAAGGTATATCATTTTGTCATTTGAGGTCATGTTAACCTTCTTGAGGATGAAGCCAAGTACTCCCTTAGTTAATCATCACTTACTCTGGAGTTGGTGGCTATTTCAGCTTCAAGTTTTGTTCATAACAGGCTGCTGAAATCCTGTATTTGTTTATGGAAGGTCAGACTAACCCAGAGGTCTTTAAGTATTATAGAGTGGGAAAAGTTTAGATTAGTCCACTGTTGTGTGTGATTGTGCAAAAGATAAGTCATTCTTTGCCACCAAGCAAGGTCACACTATTCTTAATGCTAAGTGCACTTTACTGAAATAGTAACCATTCAGCTGAATGTGGAATAGACTTGCTACACAGACAGGTCTTGAAAGATACATTACAAAACATTTGTTTCAGTGTATAAAAGAAGCAAACTACTGCAGAGAGTAGTGTCAAATATTGAGAATTACTTTAAGACATCACAAAAGAGAACCTTCAATTATGAAGTTTAATATTTCACCGAGTCATGTCTGAATAACTAGCACATGTCTTGGTGCATAGCAGATTGCTGGCCTGAAAATTAACAATTAATTTTATATTAAGGTTGGCAGAATGGGATCGGCACAGTCAATAGTGCTAGCAAACAGCATGATTTATATATCACTTTTAATTAAACATGAATTCTTTAAAGTTACTTAAAAATGAACACAATGAATTAGGCTCCTTTATCATAAATATTTTAGCTTGGGTAAAATGGGTACATTTTTATACATTTTTTAAAGATACCGTCCATCTGTCCCACCTGTCTAAATGTCAATATATGGGTCAGAACAATGATCACAGAGATACTGGACCCAAAGGAGACTTTCAGAACATTGACAATGGAGCTTAGATGAATTTGATATTTTAAGTGATATTTCTCAAGGAACTGTGCATTATTTGGAAGCAGCTATTCATTTCTTACCAGCATTAAATGTTTGTCAGCTATTATAATTGAAACTTGAGCTAAAAAATGCATGACTAGGTAAAATTCAAGGGGAGAGAGAATACTTCTATATGTCAAGCTTGAATGAAGAATCTTCAACAGGAAGATTTTTTTTTTTCTTCAGGAAAGCATTTTCTTTCCTTTAGTGGAGATCAATATGGAAGCCTTTAGAAGGATATAACATGATTGGCTTTAAATTGAGCAATTTCAGTAAAATCCCTATATGTGATCTCTAGCATTGCTTTTGTAAGAACAGTGCAGGAACTAATGTACAAAAACATGAGTGAGGACATAAATGAAAATTGAAAATTTTCATAAAAGAAAATTGAAACTATCAATTATGCTGATCAAAATTTTTGTTAAGAACAACAGAAGGGCTGGGGATGCCTCACAAGCACAAGGACCCAAGTTCAATCACCGGTACCAAAAACAGAAAAAAAGAACAGAAACCAGGCCTAGAAGAAAAGGAATACTCAAAAGATGTGAAATAGCTAGCAGAACTGATAGGAATTTAGAAATGTGAAAAATAGTTTCCAGTAGAAGAAGGGTGAATCACTAAGCACCAAGGCCAAGACCCTGAATAGGTATAGGCTGATAAAGACTCTCCTACCTACAGTGGCCACTCTGGGTGATCATTAACTGCTCCTGCACCTTCTACATCCTAATAATCAAAACCCTAATAGGGACATCCATTTCTGGGAGCCTAATATATAGGGTGATGTAGAAAGGCTATGGGTACAAGCAGGAGTGCAGCTACCCTGCCACTCTATAAAGAGATGGTGATCTGTGACTCCCATGATGAGGCATTTCCCACATTGCGAGGGTGCTTGATAATCAAATGGCAATAAATGAGCATTACAGTGTTGGATAAGATGTGGCAGGTAGTGAATAAACTACATCATGATAGATGTGGTATGTTACTTCTTGTGATTGGAAATGGGATGGAGTTCAGTTTTTTCTGGAGGGAAAAGAAGAATGAAGGACTCTCAGTTTTGCAGCATTATTTACAAGAGAAGAGAGAGACAGGGAAAGGGAATATAACTACAATACATAATGGAATACTATTTAGCCATATAAAGGAGTGGGAGCTTGTCATTTGAAACGGTCTGAATGGACTGGAGGAAAAATGAAGTTGTGTGAAATAAGTCAGGCACAGAAAGACAAATACTGAATGATCTCATTGATATGTGAAATCTAAAAATGTTGGTATCATGGAAGATGAGGGTCAAATAGGGATTATCAAAAAGTAGAGACAGTGGGGGAGGAAAATATGGGGAAAGATCGGTCAACTGATACTGTTCTAGGCACACAGTAGAAATAACTTATAATGTTCTATTATAGAGTAGTATGACTATTGGTAGAGATACTGCACTCTGTATTTCAAAAAGGCTAGTAGGATTTTAAATGCTTTTATGACAAAGAAACAATAAATATTTAAAATAGATATATTTATCTAACTGTACATTACACAATTTATGCATAAATCCCATATATTACTATACATTTTATTGCATTGATTACAAAATTTAAAAAATACTTATAATGCATCTACTGCATTGTTCAAAAATTGGAGTTGTGGTAACCAATGCCATTTTATTAGATATTTTTGATTGCTATGAACAAAAAATTTCTTTAAGTTATTCAAATCCATACAACCAAAACAGCCCCCCAGTGTGCCTGAAATTGCCAAATAAAATGCTTACAATAGTCCCTGATACATATGGGTGTTTACCACATTAGACTATTTTGTATAGTTAAGATATGCAAATGTAACAGACAACAGCTACACAAACCTCTATCTTAGGCTGTTGGAGCTCTGAAATATATCTAGATGTTCTCTGTTTTAGGTTACTTCAGTTCTTTCAGTCTGCATGTTCCTTATTGGCACAATGCCACTTTCTTTATTGTGGTTCCTCTTTCTTTTCGCAGATTATTGTGATCCCAACCTCTAATCGTTCACAGTGTTTTTGGTCCATGGATTTTTAATGCTTGCTATTTCGTGGTTTTTCTCCCTTTGACACTACTTTCTGTGCCGTGGATAGTGCTGTGGACAGTCCTGTGAGCCCTTGTGATGGCTTCACATTTCCCAAAGCTATCATGTGCTCTTCTCTGCTCATCCTTCTTTCTTCCTTGATCACACTTGCCTCCTTTGCCCTGACCCTCTGAACCCAGCATTGGCAATCCAGGAGGCTAGTTCCTCCTTAGGTGGGATAAATGATTCCTGATTAGTATGCTAAGAGACTTCCCTATATTGGAAAAGGAGATAGGATGGGGAATCAGGACACTTCCTATGTAGTGAAGATAAGCATCTCCAGCGATTCTTGGTTTTTAATGTTTAACTACTCAATTATTTATGTCATTTTTTCTTACAAATCTGTATTCCTTGCTACAGTGGAGAGTAAAACAGCACAGATAAGCTCTTTAACAAATAGTGTCAGAAAACCTCGCTATCCATATGCAGAAGATTGAATCTAGGCCTCAACTCTCCAGTCAAAAGACACAGACTAGCAGACTGGATCAAAAAAACCAGAATCCAATAGCCAGGGATTTAGCTCAGTGGTGTTGCTGTCTGCCTCTCAAGTGCAAGATCCTGAGTTCGATCCCCAGTACCCAAAACAAAAACAAAACAAACAACAAAAATAAATAAAATCCAACAATCTGTTCCATTCAAGAAACTCATCTCAGGCTGGGGATTTAGCTCAGTGGCAGTACACCACTGAGTTCAATTCCTGGTGCAAGTGCAAGTTTCTGAGTTCAATCCCTGGTACCAGAAATAAACAAACAAACAAATAAATAAAAAGAAACTCATCTAATCCATAAATGTATTCATAGACTAAACATTAAAGAATGGAAATTTCATGTACCAGAACCCCCAAAACAAGCAGGAGTAGCAATTCTAGTATCAAACATGCTAAATTTCAAGCTAAAACTGATAGAAGAGATGCAGAAGGTCACTACATACTAGTTAAAGGAGCAATCCAACATGAAGAGATAACATTGATAAAAATATATGCACTGAATATTGGAGCCCTTATTTTCATAAAACAAAAACTACTCAAATTAAAAGATCAAATAAACGTTAACACAATCATAGTACCACACTTTCCTAAAGAGACAGGTCAACTAAATTAAAAAAACAATAGAGATATTTCAGAGCTGAACCACACCCTTGAACATATAGACTTAATGGATACATAGAGTATTCCACCCATATACAAGAGAGAATATATTCTTTTCAGCAGCACATGGCACTTTTTCCAAAATAGATCACGCACTAATTCACAAAGTCTGCTTGGGTAAGTATAAAAGAATTGAAGTCACTCAATTCATACTACTGTGCAATAAAAATAGAAATTAATAACAGAAGAACTTTCAGAAAAGGCAAAAACTCTGCAAAATTATAATAACTGATGGGTCACAAAAGAAGTAAGAAAGAAATTAATAAATTTCTGGAGTTAATGAAATTAACTACACAATTCAACAAAAGTTCTTGGACACTACAAAAGCAGTACCAATAGTTAAATTCATTGCAATCAATGCTTAAGTTAGGAAAATAGAGCAAGCCCAACTAAATAATCTTATGAGAAATCTTAAGACACTTAATAAATAGCCACAAGCTGAAATTAAGGAGAAAAATTATGAGGATGTGTGCAGAAATCAATGAAATTGAGACTAAAAATCTGTTTAAAACAAGAATGAATTGAAGAGCTGGTCTTCAAAAGAATAAATACAATAGTTGAGTGCTTAGCTGAACTCACCAGGAAAAAGAGAGAAAAGACATCAAGGCAATTAGAAATGAAAAACACAAAATAACAACAGATAATGCTGAAATACAGAAGATAGTAACAACTTAGCAAATTTTGAGGGAATGGAAAGATTCCTAGACACATACCAACTATCATAACTAGCCCAAGAAAAAATGGCAACTGTTAGGAAATCAAATAATAACAAATGCTGACATAGCTATGGCGAAAAAGGAGCCTGCCTGTATTGTCAGTGAGAATGTAAACTAGTACAACCATTATGGAAATCTGTATGGAGATTTCTCAATAAACTGAAATTAGAAATTCTGTATGATTCAGTGTGCCCAGACATTTTCCCCAAAGAAGTTAAGTCATCATAGTATAGCAATATATGCATAGCAATGTTTATAGCCACACAATTCATAATAAATAAATCCTGGAAACAACCTGTATATCCATCAACAGGCGATTGGATAAAGTAAATATGGTCTCTCTATATGATGGAATACTACTTGGCTACAGAGAATGACATATTTGAGGCATTTGTAGGAAAATGGATGCACCTGGAAAATATAATGATGAATGAAATAAATCAGACATGGAAGCTTAAATACTGTATCATGTCACTCAGTTGAGTGAGGCAAAGTACAAATAAAGAAAATTATAAAGGATGGACAGAAAAGGACAAAGGGGCAGACTTCTTGCAATAGGGAAGTGGTCCAAGGGAACTAGGGATGAGGAGGAAGGGAAGGGAAATGAGATGAGTAAAGATATGCAATGTACAGGAACCTAATAACTGCAATCAGTGTGAAGACTCTATTCCATAACATGAGCTAAAACAAATATCAGGGGTATGGGGGAAAAATAAGAACCAAGACCTATCACTGCAAAGGTGCAAGATCCCAATGATAAATGTAACTGTATTGTTTGCTTTAAATGTACCAATAAACTTAACGGGGGTCGGGGGAGGAAAACCAGATAAGGAGGGTGCAGGGAGAGGAAAGGGGAAGGGAATAAAAGAACAAACAAGCTGTAATATGCGCATGTAACCACATCCCAAGACGACTATAAACTGCATGAAGAGCAAACATGTACAAAAACAAAAGCAGAAAACCTTGTGAATTTTATACTCCAAAGGGATTTTATTCTCTTTTAGATAGATTTGTATGATTTGGGACCCATAGGTTGTATTTAGTAAATGTCATTTTATTAGTCTCAGTGTGGTCTTGTGGGCTCTAAAAATATCTAGCAATAACCGAATTGTTTCAAGAGGCTTAATTAAGTATGCATTTCAATGAAATACAAATGAAAGAAAATTTAATCTGTGACTATAAAATATATTAATAAATTAGCTTTTCAATATTTGGAGGGGCTTAATCAATCAACATTTGGCAATAAAAATATTTATTAAGTTCAGCTTTGTCAGAAGAAAGGCGGATGTTATGAGAAAATGGAAGTAGAATTTAAAGTTTATTTTTAGTCTGTTTATACTGATGTTTACAAATGTAGCTTTAAAGCCATTCTACATAATATGATTCAAAAAGGTAGTGACTGATGAAGAACAACACAGTGGAGTTTGTATGAGTACTTATGTAACAAATACTTCAGCTTATCATTCATTTAGAGCTCTGAGGGTTTCTAAACTATTTCAAATGGAAGTCTAAATTAACAACATAAGTAAACAATAGACTGCATTTACAGAATATATCTGTCTAGAAACAACATGGGATTTGTTTAAAGAGCTACTATCTTTTTGTTCATAAAGGAAATGTGTTCAGTTTAATAAATTAAAATTAATTTTACCTATTTCCATCTTTGCTAATAAACAGCAATTGATGTTTTCAGTAAGAAGATACACAGCAATAATATTTGTAGAGGTGAGCCAAATTACCAAAATATAATGAGAAGTTCCTAGCATTTTTGCAAAAATTTACTTTTTCAGGGGCAGAATATAAAACAACTTACACTTCCCATTGTATAAATTGATAGAATCACAATGCATTCATATGTTATTAGTTGCATTAAGCAAAGTAAATCTTAAGGAGCATTTGTCTAACTCCACACTGAAAAGGAAGAAGATTCAGGGGCTATTTCTCTAACCACAGAGAAAAAGATTCTAAGCTTCTTCACTCTTATCTAGTTTACTCTGCTAGTCTATATGCCAAAGATGTGACCATAAGGTTTTATTAGATATTTGATTGTTTTGTTGGAAGTGACCTTCAGCTTCCAGTTGAGATGACCTCTAGATATAACTCTTCTGGGGCATTATGTTCTACTTCAGATTGCCAGTTCCAAAGGTCAGGTTGTCAGGGATAGATGGGAGTGAGATTTTTTACTTTTTATTCTGAAAGTACAAATAAAATCCCCAGTCAGTTTATGTCTGAATTCGGTAGTCTCACAGAACTGCTGGAGTAAAACCCAGCTTATATGATTTAGTAAATGCAAGACTTTCTGTATAACAATATCAGTTATTCATTGATTTGATGGGCAATTATGCATGTTTTCCACTTTTATGTCAACTGATTATTGAACTCGGGGCCCTTGCACTTGCTAGGCTGGCAGTGGAACCACTGAGCTAAATCCCCAGCCCTTATTTCAACTGATTTTAATAGCAAATTAGGTAGCTTAGTACAATTTGGGATTGTGGAATCCCAAATTGATAATTATTAATTGTGCTAATAATCTTTACTTTTGTTTAAACAAGGGCCCTATATTAAATTTGGAATGACATTGAGTCAATAGGATATTCACCTCTTTTCCATTTTTGGAATAAAGGCAGAATTAGCTTCTTTGGGGTTAAAAGGTCAGAACAGGGGTCACCCTTTTTGACAATATGCAAATAGAAGCCACTTCAGATAGAGGGATGGATGAATCCATCATCATCATTATGTCAGCAGGAGCATGTTTGCAATTGGAAGCTTATTTCAGAAATTGTGAACTTTTTCTTAACATTTCTAAAAGTTACAAAGAGGCTATGTTTACTCCCTTGATTAGGAATTTAAATACCAGTATCACATATAATAGCAGCTTAGCAGTGTTGAAAAATGGATACTTCATGCCACACATTTCTAAAGGTAAAATTTGTAGTAGCCAAGAAGTATGAAGATTTGGAAGCTGAAGCTTTATATCTTCAGTTTCCGATTTAGGCGCCAGATCACAAGCATCAAGTTATAGACTATGTTTTGACTGTATAGAATATGTCTTGGGCATCACACTTGATTTCCAAGGTATTTACCTTTAAGAGCTTGAATCTCTGAAAGTTAAACTTGTAAACAGCAAGACCAAACAGATCATCCAAGAATATTTTAACAAGCATCTCAAAATGTAGACAATATATAATAATTCAGTGGGAAGCACACATGACCTATTTCATTGTAATATTTTCCACAAAATGCCAAAATTTTATCCAGTGTAAGTGATTAAGTATGAACCCTTTTGTGACAATTACCCATTCTTTAAAAATGGAGGTGGACCCTGATGCTGCCTGTTGATAGTAGACTCTGACACCCTGATCAGTTCCAATCAAATTACAATATGCAGTTGTTAATAAATCACATTTAATCATATTCATGCACATTATCACCAAACTACACAACATTAATATAAGTGACTATAATGACAATTAGGGTTATATAATCATGCCTTAATTTTTAAATTTTATTTTTTACTGTTCTCCCATTTCTATGAATTAGAATTAAGGAGCACAAACCATTTAGCTCAGTCTTTTTTCATTGCAAACCCTTTCCCACAGACACATGTGAGGATAAGAGGTCAGAGATCTGACACTTCCGGCAGCAGGCTGACAGTCTGTAAACCCTTTCCAGTAGCTTTTGACCTTTCCGGTCCCCTCGCAGACCCCAGGAACCCACGGTGTTCCCAAAGAGAACATCCAGCTGCTCCTTTCACCCCAGCCTCTCTCCAATTCCATCTTCACACCTGCAAAAGATTCCTTACATTATGCAGGGGTAACTAAATATGTGAAATTGCAGTAACTAAATACGTGAACCATTGGGGAGGTTTTTTTTTGTTCTTTTTTTTACTCTATCGGGCAAAATTCTCAATTTCATTTTTAGCGATAATGTAGAAAATTACATTAGACAATATAACCATTTTTTTCAGTGTCAAGTAATTGAATAAACCAGATTCCTTCTCAGAAACAACCTTCATATTGTATGACTTCATTGGTTAAGCAACATCTGCCAGCTGTCTCCTTGACAGCTAGTGACTGAATTTTCTTTGAAGATAAAAAATACAAAAAAGAGAGAAATGATACACTATAAATAAATTAGGTATTCCAAAAAACAACACTCAACTGAATGAACGAACACCTCTTTCATGGAAGAAGAGAGAGAAAGCAAAACAAACCAGTAGGGTAACGGAGCCAGAAGTATTCACCACACTAAAGAAAACATCTACAGAAAGTTGTTGGCCTATGACAATTCAGTTTAATATCAACCATGTTTGAACAGTATTACATATTCCATTTATTTCAGTATAAATAGTAATTCTATACTGCGTTTAAAGCACCAGTCCATACTGATATTTTACTTAAAATAACTGCTTAAACTAGGCATCCCATTTTATGCAAACTATAACTTATTCTACCTTTTTTTACTGCTTCATATAATTTTCTTAGTTTTTAATTCAATAGCTGCTCATAAAGCACCTACTAAATATCAGCTACTACACTGAAACCTAAGGATAATAAGTCAAGTCAGATATGTTAAGGTGTCTACTGTACAGTAGGAATTCCACCATTAAGAATAGAAAAGGTAGGGGGTGAAGGGAGGGCAGGGACAAGGGGAAAAAATGAGAACCAAGACATGTCATGTAGAAGTACAAATTCCCAACAATGAATGTAACTGTACTGTATCCCTAAAATGTACCAATAAAGTCAATTAAAACTGAAAAAAAAAGAATAGAAAAGGTTAGAATGATATATTTATAGGGTTTGTATTGTAGCCTGGGAATGGAAAGGGGAAGTTGTTATGAAATTTGTCTTACTGAAGTTAAGGAAGGTAACTGGGCAGCTCCATCTGAAATCACTCATTCAAGAAATATTTACTAAGCACCTACAAATAAAGGGAGAGCACCAAGGAGGACAGAAAATCTAATTGTGGGTTGCACTTCTGCCCTCATAGTATGTACTTTCTAATGGGTGAGAGAAATGTTAATTACAGTAAAGAACAGTAAGAATGAAAAATAAAGCAGAGGAGCAGACATGTAAGGTTGAAAAGGGAAGCAGTTTTGATAAGATGTTCATGGCTATCCGCTTTGAGTCCTAAGTGCAGCTTGTAAAGGCAGAAATGTGCCAAGTAAGTGAGAATGTAGAAGAAACATATTTAAGGGAGAGGAAACAGCACACAGAGGCGAGGATCCTTGCAACACAACATATGTTTATGACATAAAAACTTGTTAGGGCTAAAGTGTGTGTGTGTGTGTGTGTGTGTGTGTGTGTGTTTACATATGTACTTGGGAGGTTGAGAAGAAAGGAAAAAAAGAGTTTAGAGTGAGACCAAGATGTGATCTTGCTAAGAAAATAAGTTCCATCCAGACGGTGAAGTAACATAAGCTTTCATTTCTCATTCATTTTAACTGACAAATAAAAAGTGTACACGTTAATAGGGCCGCATGATGTTTTGATACATGTATAAATTTTGTAATGCTTCAATAAGGTAAAACACGTTTATCTCCTCAAAAACGTAATGCTTTCTTTATGGTAAAATCTTAAGAGGGCCAGGGATACAGCTCAGCTGCACTGCACCTGCCTGGCAAGCACAAGGTCATCAGTTTGATCCGTGGTACCCTCCCTCCAAAAAAAGTTTAAAAAACTCTTCTAACTTTTTGAAATGGACATTACATTGTTTATCTGTGGTTACCCTACTTAGCAATAACACATCAGATTTCTTGCTCCCATCTAACAATAACTATACCTATTGATAGACCTTTCGCCCCTCTTTCCGCCCTTCTAATCCTTCAGCCTCTGGTAAAATTCTATGTTCGACTTCTAAGAGAACAACTTATTTTAGATTCCACACATGAGCAGATCATCATAATTGTCTGCTGTGCCTGTCTCATTTCACTTCAAATAATTATCTCCAGTTCTTTGCATGTTGTTTCAAATGGCAAAGTTTCATTTTTTATGACCAAACAGTGTTCTGTGTGTGCACACGACACCATTTTCTTAATCCATTTGTCAGCTGATGGACACTTAGGCTGTTTCTGTTTCTTACCTATTGTGAATAGCGCTGCAATGAAAGTGGGAGTGAAGGTAGAATATATGTATATATTCTGTAATGGGATTTCTTGCTTTAATGGTGGCTCCACTTTTAATATTTGGAGGAATTGCCATGCTGCTTTTCATTGTGGCTATACAAAATTAAATTCTCTGGCTGGGGATTTAGCTCAGTGTTGCCGCCTCCTGCCTCACAACCACAAGGTCCCAAGTTCGATCCCCACTAGCAAAAATAAATAAATAAATACTAAATTCTCATGAATAGTGTGTGCAAGGATACTCTTTTCTCCACATCCTTGTCAATGCTTGTTACTTTTAGTCTTTTTAATAGTAGCCCTTATGAAATGCACAGCATGAAAATAGTTTTTCTCATTTTGAAGGGTTCATTCTGATGATTGGTTCCTTTGCCATGCAGAAGCTTTAAGATTTTAAACCAGGAAATGCTAGTCTTACAAAACGAGAAGCTTGGTTGGAGCATTGCCACTCTGACATTAAGATGCATGTAGCACTAATCTGTATTTTCCCTAAATACACCAATACCATCCTTTGTAGCTACTGATTTCATCTTGGACATAGTTGTCAGTGGGCAGAGTTACTGATGTACAAGAGGAAAGGAACAACTGAAAAAATGGTACCACAGGCAAAGGAGATGCTACAGAAAATGAGGATGTCTTCTTATGGAAAAGAAAACATTTTTTGTTTAGTTTATTAAGTGCTATATATATTCATATTTCCAATTATATCTATAAGTACTTTAAAGTATTCCTAGAAACCATAAAATTGTTTTGATTTTTAAAGCAGCATCTCTCAACCTTTGCCTAGAGAACTCTGGGAGTCCCCAAGACCTTTCACAGGGTTCCACAAAGTCAAAATTATTTTCATAATAACGTTAGGAGGTAATTTCCCTCTGCACTTGATTGACATTCGAACTGATGGTGATAGAGTATTGATACTGGCATGCTGAGAAGATCAACCCAACAGCACTAAACCGTGACAGTCGTTGTAGTCTTCCCTGCCCACACTCACCGGGACAGTGGGACCAGCTTCGCTCTAATTTAATTAAATCTCTAGTAGTGAGTACACAATTTCTAATAAGTGTGATGAAAATGAGAAGCAGACATAAGGCAAGTATGATGATGTCCTGGGGAAACCTGCGTTTGAGGTGAACTAGTCACATTTTTTACAGAACACTATTTCTATTTGAGAAAAGAACAGATTATCACTATTGAGACTTGGGCACTTGGCAGAAGATTTCTTTAAAATGATTAATATGAGTCTGTTACTTCAGGGAAAGCAATTGTTTGAATCTGCTGCCAGTTTAAAATTTCTAGCAAAATTAGTATTTTTTTAAAAAAAAACTATCCATCACTATGATCTTGACAACATCTTAATACTTAAAGACTCTGCCGATTAGGGGGTGGTGATGTTAACAAATGTGTTTTTTTGACATTGTATAAAGATTATTTGGAAGAACCCCATAAATCAGTAAGGCACTCGTTTTCCAAATGGCCAATGTCATGGACACCATAAAATAAACCAGGAATAAACAATCCATTCAAAGCTCAAGACATATAAATAGATTTTAATATGACAGAGAAGGTAAATTCTGCCGTGGGTTTCAAATTCTTTATTATAACCACACTTTAAGAAACTATCAGCTATTGTTTTGCAATATAACATCAAAAGCTAATATCCAAAATTACTTGAAAAGGCATTATAATACTCCTTCCTTTTCTAAACTATATACTGTGTGTGGTTATATTTCTTTTATATACTTTCACTAAACAACACTGCCACAGAATCAATACAGAGGTACCATAACGAATCTATCTTCTATATACCTAGACATTACAGAGATTGGAACAATTTTTCAATACCAAATCACTTACTATTTTAAAGGAAAATGCTGCTTTTGAAAATAAAATTATTACATAGTGAAATGATGACATTGTTAATTATCAATTATCTTAAAACAAATGAATGTATTATTTAATTTTTTTCAGTTTTCATTTATGATGTGAAATTTACTAATGAACATATCCAAACACAAGGGGGTGGAATTGTCAGGCTTAGCAAATAAAACACACAGAAATTGAATATCATATACACATGAATTCTTTCAAATATGCATATATCCCATGTAATATTTGGGATATAATACCTAAAATTATTTATTTGAAAATTAAGTTTAACCAGGTAGCCCTAGTTTTTTCTTGCAGTTTACTTTGGCAGTCTCAATTAATTTTTGAAAGTGTGAATGACTTTCAGAACTATAGCTTTTGTCCACTCAACAGTTCAGCTTTTTTTCCACTTTTTTTCTTTTTTCTTTTTCTTACTCAGCATTAGTGAGGCTTAACTCTAATTATTCTGTGTGGCATATTATTTCTAGATTTAATTGCTATAGGACATTTTGCCTTTGTATTCAGTTCCAGACATGATTTCTTCATCTATGTATATTTTCTTCATGTAGCAAATAAATGTATTGTAGTACCAGAACTGGTAAGTTTCAAATACCTTTCAGAATTAACTATGGTTAATCCATTTACATACTGTAAATCAATACTGAAGATCTTCTTATGAAAGTATTTAGTAGAGATTGAAATGGCTTTTATACTTATAGAGACTTTTCTTTGAAAAAGAATATGACAGTGCAGTATCTGGTGTAGAAACCTTAAAATTTGAGGTTTCGGGTAAGTGTTCAAGAAAGAGGGCCTGGTAAAAAATACATTATCAATTTTTGCTTAGTGCTGGAAAGTACCTGGGCTATCTAGGATTAATAAGTGGCATATTTGCACTGACATAGTATTTATACTACATATGGAAAATAATAAACTTTTATGTTTGGATTATATTTAATATTAGACAAAACTGTAGTAATACTACAACTTTTAAATTTTTAAAAATGGGATCATATTTTACAGCTACTCTTTAACTTGGTTTGTTTGCAGTGTGTCCTGAATCTCTTTCCATATCAGTATCTTTATCCATAATTTTTAATTGGTGTGTGGCATGAGTACACCACAGTTTTTCACTTTTTCTCCAGCAGAAGGCACTTTTTGTTGTTATTTCAAACAATGCTGTCATGAACACCATTACACAAATCTTTTTGTCCAATGGTGGCAAGTTCACAAGGCAGTGGGATGGAATAAAAAACTATTTCAGCATGGAAGCACTGGGGGAAAGGAAACATGCATACAATTATTTTTACTCTTTTACTATTTTGTGATGGTTACACAGACAACTTTATCTTCCTGAGATCTCACAGAAGGTTTGGAAATGCCAAGGAAGCCACCTTAGTGGAATCTGTTTTTTCCATCTGGCTGTGTCTGACACCCTAAATTGCTTTGTCCAATATCCATTCTAACCCATGGCTAATGTGCAGCAGCTGGAAAGTTAAAATTGCATTCCTCACCCTCTTTGGAGACTAGAACATGATTTAGGTTCCATCACACCATTGTGAAAACATTTAGAAGCTGAATCAAATACAAGAAAAAGCCAAGTCTAGGGCATACATTTTGCTGGCAAGAATCAAGGCCAAGGTGCCAGCAGTGACTTCCAATGTGGTAGGTGGATTCCTGATTCAGCAGCTTCCTAGAGCAGCAGAGGCATATTTCTGGATCATGGCCGAGTAGCCTGTGACTGAGGTCAGCAGTATTAGAAGCAGGTTCATAATTTGTCAGCTTCCTGCAACTGCAGTGGTAGTTCACCTGCTCAAGGAAAAAGCAGAGTATTTCGGGGAAATGCTGATTGTTCCTCAGTTTTCAGGCTCAAACTGTTCCTCCATCTCTTCCAATAATTCTGTCACTTCTCAGTTCTTTATATGAAATGCTGTTTCTACCAAGGGCAAGAGTCAGCAACTACAGACCACAGGCAAAATCTAGACACTGCCTGTTTTAGTATAGCTAAAAATGGTTTTTACATTGTAAACAAGCATAAAAAAATGAAAATGACAATAATATTTTGACACATGACAACTTTACAAGATTCAAATTTCAATCTCTATAAATTGATTTGTATTAGAACTCAACATTCATATTTATTTATACATTAGCTATGGCTGCATTATGACAGAAAATTGGGAAACTCCAACTCTACAGCTCACAAAGCTGAAAACACGTATTATCTAACCCTTTACATAAAAATTTCCCAGCCCTTCATCTACTGTGAGCTTTCTTGTTTCAGCTGAACACTGAGCAATAGAGATGCTAGTGTATTAATAAATGTACAAAAATAGTGACAAATTATAAACAATACTTCCTATTCAAATTAAAGTCACTGATAATTTTTCTATTTCTCATATTTAGTTCAGGTCAGAAAATTTTCTGCATTAAAACAATAATCTAGAAAGTTACAAAAGGTTTACAGATTATAGTACCTACTAGTACTGCTAACCAGCTATTTCTATTTCTCTTTATAGGCATATGATAAACTTGCACTTTTATGCTCTTCATACCAGATATGTGCTTACTTTAGCCAATAAAATTTGAGCAGAAGACACACATCTTACTTTGAAGATGTTTAAAAGCCAATACACAGTATTATGGTATCTTTTTTCCCTGTCACAGTTATTTATTAGCAACTATGAGATGGTGAATGCTGAATCAGCCTTGATCTTTCTCTAAGTAACAACTATGAATAGCAGTTTCTGTCAAGTGTCACACTGGTATGAGTGGAAAATTAATCTTTGTTGTTCCAAAGGACAAATTCTGGTTAGTTTTTATTACAATATGCCCTAAATTATCATGAATACCTCACAGTGTAAATTGTTTCAAAGCCTTTACTCTATAAGTCTGGTATACAAAATATAAATGTTTGTTTTCCATCTCCTCATTAGAATACATTTTGACCAGAAGTTTCCATTCCCACAGTTAGTGTGGAAAATATTAGAATTTAGCAGTGATGAGTAACTTTTTTTATTGTTGCTCATTTAAAACTTTAGTTAGCCGAGTTTCTATTGGATGAATAATTATCTGGGTGATCAAGATTTTAAGTCTCTACAAAAGTAAATTACTTTCAAGAGATGTATCTTCACCTTCCCAGATAAGCCTGTATGTAAGCATGTAAGTGGAAAGGAATTTCTAAGATATGTAGCAGAATTGATAGGACTCTAGGTGTTTGTGTTCTTCCCTAAGTGTTTTTGCTTCCTGTAGGTGCACTGTGTCATCTTATCTTTTCCTTGGATGCCCACAATAGCAATGCCTAGGTAACGGCTGATGCTGACTGTACCCTTGGACATGATGTTGACACCTGCTACTTAAGTACTTGAAGAGTCATGAGTTCCTTGTGAGCTACGTTCTCTTCATCTTGGCCCCATTTTTCCTTTCTTTTGGCTCTTTTTTTCATCTCCATGTTGAACTCTCAGTTACTTTCTCCCTTACCTGAAGTACACAGAGCGTGACACAGATTTCTTCAAGGCCACCCTTTGGCTTTGTCCAATCTGCTTCAAGTTTCCATACTGAATGCCGACTTACCAAGTCAGCTTACTCTGAGAATCGCAGTATCCCCACTTCTTGACTACCATCTTCTAAAGCCTATAAAATATTTCTATCCATTTGTGCCACTGATTTAAAGTGGGAACAAGAGAGCCCTGAAGTATTACTTCTGCTGTGAATTTTCTCTGCCTTGCAGCTTCTCCTTTAGTATATGTGCTGCCGAAGTGAGCACTTGCAGCTTCTCCTTTAACTTCCAGTCAGATGTCTTTGGCTGTTCCTCCTCTCAGGAGTTTTCCTGTGTTCTTTCTTCCTCAGTCCTGGGTATTCCTTTTCTGTTTCTCAAT
This sequence comes from Fukomys damarensis, assembly GCF_012274545.1. Taxonomy (NCBI): domain Eukaryota; kingdom Metazoa; phylum Chordata; class Mammalia; order Rodentia; family Bathyergidae; genus Fukomys; species Fukomys damarensis. The sequence continues at coordinate 25,572,736 of NW_022900936.1, forward strand.
GACAACTTTACCCAAAGGGCCACAGGGGACAAAAGTGGGCACCAGGAAGACAATATGTGCTTGAGAAGTACTTTGAAAGCATTTGTCTTGTTATGGTACTCTAAACAGATATAATAATTTAAAAATAAATACCATATATATTTGAATGCTTTTAAATTATTACTTAGAATTTTTGAAGAACTCATCGAATCTTATTAAATAATGTCCCCTTGTTATAATAATAAAATTTTAATAGTGAAAAGTCACTAACCCAAAATAATGATGGGAGTGCCTTTTTCTGGCATATGCCTAACAATTAAAAGGTATGGATATAAATATTCTTTTTAGGGCTGGCGATTTAACTGAGTGGTTTTGCTGCCTGGCTCCTTAACACAAGGACCAGAGTTAGATCCCCGGTATCAAAAATGAAACAAAACAAACAAAAACAAAAACAAAAATACTCTTTTTATATATCATTTTGAAAAGTAAAGTAGTAATTATTAAGTTGTCAAACTAATAACTACCAAATGGATATTTGTGGCTTGGGGTAAAATTTTAAAATTTCCAGTCACTATCTCATCCCCAAATTATAAAAGAACTATACCTTGGAAGGTGATAAGTTATTTGGTTGTGATTACTCAAAAAGCATCCAAGTCACAACAATGCATTGTATTTAAGCAAGTGATGAGTTTTCAAATAGTTGCTTCATAGAAGGGGAGTATGGAAATTATCACCATTTGTTCATTACTATATCATTTAAAATAATATGTAATTTTAAACTTGCCTATGGTCAAATATATTTTATAAATGGATCTTCAAGCTGGCAAACAATGCAAATAAATAAACAAGAACTCCTTTTAAAATACTTTCTTTGAAGAAGGAGGAGGGTATTACTTCATATTTTAATTAATTCCATAATTCTAATGAATTCCAACAATATATATATTTTTTTGTACCAGGGATCAGTCTTAGGACATTGCACTTTCCAGGCAGGAGCTCTGTCACTGAGCTATATCCCCAGCCCCAAATCATATAATTGTAAGTCTTTCTAGCCAATATGAATGTACTCCTGCTACTTAAGAATGAATATACTTTTTTCAGAGTTTCTAAATTCATTAGTTTTGATGAGCACTCTGTAGTTAACATTTTTATAGATTTCTTGAAGCTTTGATGTGTTCTCTTTGTTATAGTATAAGCTAATAATATTATGATAATATTTCCAGCTTCTTTTAGAAGCATTATTAATAACTATCTAACTAATGAAAAAGTTCCTCCCACATCTCATGGCCTTTCCCCTGCTTCTTGTTCTCAGCCCCCAAACTGAATCTCAAGGCAGTTCCCACCTGACCTCCATGGGACACAACCCTGCCTTAGTTGGACCTGCCTTTGGCAAAATTATCCAGTAACCTCTGCTCTTCCGAACTTATTTCAAAGAGTAATTTTTAGGTAATTTAAATAAAACAATGAACCTCTTTATTCTGAAAGATGAAACTATTACAGAACAGAAAGAGAGAGACAGTGACAGAGACAAAGACCAACAGACTATAAAAGAAAAAGCACAATAACAAAAAGTGGAAAGTAAGTTAAGGCCTTATAGAAAGCTGGAGGAATTTGGTGAGAAACCAGATTGTATTGCTTAAAAATATAATTTCAAGCTTGGAAGAAGTTCCCTTTTTCCAGAATTGCAAATTTCAGCTTTAAGAACTCTTTTTTTTTTTTTTTTTTTTTTTTTTTGCAAACGATTCTTCATTAGTAATTTGAAATAAACCTAGAGAAAAGTGAATGTGCATTTCTTAAATCAGAATGCTTTTTCAACCTGTCCATATCCACAGTGCTTTCTCCTAAGAAAAACCAAAACACAAAATAACCAACTTCAGACTAGTAGACAAAGCAGATCTTTTCCTTTCCCAAGAAAGCCAAAGGCAAAACAGGATCAGTGACTTGTTTGGGATCACACCACTGAGCCAGAGGCCAGGACTGGAATCGGTCCAGGATTCTTCCAGCAGGACTGGCCTCTTTACAGAACAAGCTTCCCAAACTATCTTCTTGATTCAGCAATGTTAGCAGGAAGATGCCCCATAACAACCCTCTTTTAATCTTCTAAGTCATTGGGGAAAGTTGACGATAATTTAACCTCAGCCATTTTTCCCTCTTACCTTTAACCCAAGGGAAGAATGCATTATTCCAAAAAGCCACTGTCCCTTGGCTAGTGTTGTATGTTACACTCTAGGCTGATGGCTTAGTACAGTGATTACTATTCTGGGCCTAACAAATGGCCTCAGCCCCAGTAATGACACTGCACAGTTTCACATACAGCAGGCTCCACATCCACCTTCTTTTCCTACCTTTGCTCTCTCTGCTCATAGGCTCAGAGGCATCTATCTGGAATGGCAAAATCATGCTCTTTGTGCAGAGCTGAAAGAATTTCTTATTCTTTTATCAGGAGCAACATCCACATCTGGACACACACTGTAAGTTGCCTCAGTAAAGTTTTAGTCAGTTTAGATTTAGAGATTAAAAAGATCTGATGAGCTGGGTATGGTGGCACATACCTTTAATCCTAGTACACTGGGGTTGGGGGTAAGGCAGGAAAATCACAAGCTGAGCCTGTCTGGGCAACTACATGACTTAATGAGACTCTGCCTCAAAATAAAATAAAATAAAATAAAATAAAATAAAATAAAATAAAATAAAATAGAAAAGAAAAGACCCAAGGATGTTGCTCAGAGTGAAGGATTTGGGTTCAATCCAAACACCAATACAACCACCACCAAAAACAAAACAAAAAACTAATGTTTGTTTGGTTGATTGTATTCTCTATAGTTAGTAGCTAATTTCTGGAAGTAGCAACATAGGAAAGAAAAGCAAACTTGATGCTTGAGTTTTCCGTGTGATTATAGATAGGTTTTTAAATGTTTTAACTGACAGGTATATACAAGGGTAAGGAAAACAAGTATTCCAAATCTTATACACATAATAAATCATTCCATAACAGTTCACCAGGAATGTTGATACTTGTTGGCGGAGGAGGAGAATATTCAGTTATATGGAGTATTTCTTAGCAATGTGTGAAATATGCAGTGAAAAATCATGAGTAAATAAACATGCTACCTGGCTCTCTGAAATGTAAACATAAATATTTTTGGGTGGATCAACTTCTTTCCTTGACTTCCGGAAGGCTACACTCTTCTAGTTCTCCTACTTCTGTAGGAACTGCTTCTTTTTCTTTCATGATTCCCCTTCCCCAGAAGGTGAAAGGGTTTCCCCAACATTCAATCTTCAGTCATCTCCATTTTTTGTTCTTTATGTCTCAGTCATCTGCAACAGCTTTTGTTGTAACAGCTATCAATTTGAATGGCCATTGCCTTCAATGGCTTAAAAGGTTAGTTAAGACTTCTAAAGAAACATTAGGAATTTAGTCAAACTTTCCTATGGGACTGTCTCCTATTTTTAAATTCTCTTTCCTAACAGGATTTTCAAACGGGGTTTTCACTTCAACTGATTTTGACATCCACCACAAATTCAATATTGTGAAAAGAAATCATTACTACACCCCTTCACCCCACCACCACCAATATACCTGTTTCTTCCTCCCAACTCACACAGTTCCACCAATTCATCTTCCTGCCTCAACTTTCCACAGGCAAAGCAGTTTGTACATTGTAGCTAAATCAGTCTGCCCAAAGAGCACTCATTAATCCCTGCTGAAAACCCACAAAATGGTCATCTGGGGTCTAACCAGTATCATTCAGCCTGAAATAAAAAGCCTGCCAATTTGGTTTGATTTTTTTCTTTGCAGCCTTTTCTCATACTGGGCCTTTACACACACTCTCTACTCCTTTCTTCTCCTTTCTTCTCAGAGTGTGCAAAACACCTTGAACTTTGTCAACCTCTCTTTGCCTTAGTTTACCAAGTTTTTGTTGTTGGGAACTCCTTTTGTTTCTTGTTTCCAGATAAGTAAATTTCATCTATCCTTCAGGCTCAAAAAACATACCATCTTCTTTCTTAAGATTTATGCTGATAATTCATTATTAATTTTCCTCTTCCTTTTTATGCTCCTCTTGGGCCTTTGGTCTATACCACTTTCAAAGCACTAATTATTCATGGTCTTTACTAAAATTTCATTTATATTTACATAATTTTCCCAAAAACTCATATACTTTTTGAGAGCCAAGACTATCAAATAACAAATATCTTTACAGTTATGATTTTTCCACAATAAATGTTGATATTTACTTTTACTTCTATTAAACAAACAATAATTAGAAAATGTGTCATAAACATACATGCATTGAAATTCGTCACAGTTGACATTCATGGTCTGATGAAATCTGAGTACAAGCAGAATTTGCAAATAGATGAAAAAAATTAGAACCTAGCATAAAGGATAAGTAAAAAAGATAAATAAATAGAAGAAACTATCATTTCACTACCTCTAATGCATACAATGAAATTAAAAAGGAAGGTGTTTAAGGAAGACTTTAAAATGCTTTATTGTGGCCAGGGGGATTTTGTTGCTAAAACTATGTCAAAGATAAGACACAGAGAATGTTTGCAGCATTCCAAGTAATCAACCCAAAGGAAATGGTAAAAATGTGGTACCTCAGAGACATTCCATATTTGTAAAAATATGGAATGTTAGCATTTTCAGCATGTAGAAATTTACAAACTTTAAAGTAACATATGTAAGTAATTCTTTAGTATGATGTGTATTTTTCCAATGTGCTGTCATTTCTGCTATGACTTTAAATTTGTATTTTGTTGCCAATCTTGGTGACATCTCTTCTGGATTTATGAGATCAAACATGTAACTATAAATTCACCCTGTATTAGGTCATCAGCCTGTTTTCTTGGTTCTTTCTTGCTAAGTAAATAAAATATGTGCTGTTAAATTTTTTCAACTGTTGCCATGGAAATTTCGGCTTCAATGTTACTAATGGCTTCTGGTTTTTAATTAACAGATCATTTGATTTTTATAAATATGTGCATGACCTTCTTAATAACATTTTAATTGATTTTGTTTAAATAGCTTTATTTCTAAAACTGCAATCAATATGGTTCCTAGAAAAAGGAAAGAGACCAAAAATACTGGATGTGAGCCATTTTACAAGATGTCTTTCTGTTTAAGCAAATTATTTATTAAGAAAGATTAAGTTTTAATTATGCTCTTTAATTATATTTTTAAGTATGCTAAATTTATGTAAGGCTTCTGTGGTTATAATGCAGTCTTGCCTGGATCATTCCAATGGGTTTCTAAAACATATGCTCAAGATATACTTGCAAAACGAACTGGTTACTGTTAATGAAAATAAAAATCACTACAGTATGCCTCTAGATCCTAAGCACATGAAAAGTAGTTTAATTTAAAGTTTTGTTTTTATTACAGGTCAAAGTAATTTTTTCAAATGCTCATTAAAGTAACCATGCTTAAGTACATACTAGAAAGGATAAAAATAAGAAACATCTGATCCAATAAAATATTCTATTTTCTTAATTCTTTTTGCTTGTTTACTTATATGTGTTTTTCATTATAGGAAATTTTGTGTTTGGAGACTAAAAATACTATCAATTATTGGAAAGATGAAATGCTGAGAACATAGACACTATAAATGTTCCACAATTTCCTGGATTTTCTGTCTCCAAAAATCTCAGTTAATTATGACTATCTAAGTCTGGAGCATGCAGGGAAATGAGCAATTTGGTAGGACAGCAAAGAGGAGGAGCTAGTCTCTTGTCTTCGGGGATATATGGGGTATTGATTATTAGTCAACTCTGGTTAATGGTAGAGTACTACTCTATTGATCACTAGCAGATGGGCTAAGTACTCCAGATGGGTGATGAAAGGAATTATTCATTACTTAGAGGGGTGTTAGTGGCACTGGAAAAACACAAATGAGGTAAATACTGCAAATTGAACTTTGTTGAGTCTAGTGATCTTTGAGAAGTTTTTGTGCATTTGAAAAAAGAAACTTTTTGATATTCAGTTTTAATCCAAGATATAGTTCAAATATTTATTTTTCAGTGCTATAGAAATTTAGGTAATACAAATTATGTCTATTTTTTAAATTATTCAGTGAAAAAAATGTGAGGGATTAATCCACAAAAAGACACAGAGGAGCCTTGCATGGATACTGCTAAGAGAAAAACTCATTCTGAAAGGCTATAATACTGTGTGATTCTAGCCACATACCATTACGGGAAAAAGCAAAACTAGAGTAAGCCAAAAGGTATGTGGCGGCTGAAAGATCAAGGAAAGTAAGAGAAAGAATGAACTAGTGGATCACAGATTTCTAGGGTGGTATGAAACCAAAAAGGTGAATATATATTTTCTAAAATCATAGGACTGTACAAAAGAAACTTTGACTCTTAACATAAACTGTGAACTAAAGTCAATAATAATATACCAACCTTCATTTAGTTATTGTAACACAAATACTACACTAATGTAGGATGTCAAAAATAGGAGATATACTGGGGGTGAAGTGAGTATGTCAAAAATTGAACTAAAATTAAACATCAATATATAAAGATAGGCTTATTGATTTATTTCACACCATTTTTACAAAAAAAAAAAGATAACAACAAAAAGAGGATCTGACTCTTTTCTCTAAGGAAAATGAATCTTTTTCCTTAACAAATTAAACAATAAAGCTTCACTTTTCATCATCAATCTTAAAACCATCAAGTGTGTATTTGTTTTTGTCATTCATTAAGGAATTCAAAATGACTATTACTCTTTTACTTTATATAACACTATTTTTTTTTCAGTTAAGTACACAATGGGATGACAATCCAAGTGTAATTTTGGAGAACTCAAAGTTGTCTTGAGCACTGAGAATCCAGTGAGTAGAAAGTTAAAATTATCAAGAGCTGGAAATTCTTGAACTATACACCATCCCATTCCTGAAGTAATGGGAATTTCATGAAATGGTTGACTTTGTCTAACTGTAGCTTTCTAGTACTTGAGGTCAATGAAGGGGGAAAAGAAGTATTTGAAATGAGTGCTTAATATTTAAGTTTTGTAGAACCAGATGGCTGTGGGGCAAAGAAAAGCACATTCGCCTTTTGTTTTCTTGATGTTACAGCTTCTGATTGTTCTTAACAATCCAAGATGTGATTCACTTTAACCTCTTTCTCTCCTTCCTGACCTTGAAACTTCTGTGTGCCTTCTGCAAAGGTCTGTGGAGTTGCCTTTCCCATACTGTGGTGGCTGGGATTAAATTTTTAATGATGTGTTTCCAAATGATCACATCCTTTTATTCTAAGGCAATATAAATGTTTTCCAACTTTCCTAGACCCTATCTTTAAAAGATCACCTATAATGGCTTCATTCATATGCTGAAAAAAATTAAAATGAGATCACTAATTATTAAGCTAATAATGTGACATGAAATTTCACTTACAGCCTCCCATTTCAAAAATAGTACATGTATTTTTTAAAATGATTAATTTTAACCCATTTTTAAAATTTATTATATGTGCCAAAGATTCTAACATTGTTTTGATTTTAAATACAATTTTTCCTTGATCACATAAAACATCAGGGAGGCCTCAAAGTTGCAATGTTTTGGCATTGCAATGTTTTGGCAAACAGTGATAAATTATAGATGTTAATAAATATTAAATAGATCTGATGATTTATAAAATTCAATGATTTCTGAAATCTTGAGATTATAAAAGCAAATGAATGTCCCAACAAAGCAAAGAAAGCAACACAGCAAAACAAATAATGCAAACAAGGTGATTATTAAAGGAAATATCAGAAAGTATCACACTACTTATTGTTTTTACTGCTTGCTATTTAATAAAATTATATTACTTAAACATCCTTACTTCTATAAAAATTGGTCTAAAACAAGACAAAGAACATTTTTATAGAAATTTTGGAGAAAAACAAGTGACTTTTTCTTGAAGAAAAACAGTATTCCCAGGCAGTATTTTGTTCCCAATACATTAGGAGATAACCTTTTTTTGTAATAGAAATCTGACACCAGTTCAGAAGTTCAGAACAGCAGCATTTGCCTCTCAAGTCACTATCTTTCAGGAATTTTATAAAACTTTCTTCTACAAAAGATAATTCCCTTGGTGCAGGATTTTGGAAAAGAATTGCAAAGCATCTTATGAAAAGTTGTTTCAGATATAGGGATGAACCTTGATTGTGTTTCTCATTGTTTGTAACTAAACTTTCATTAACAAAATCAAAAGCAAAGCAACCATGAGAACTATACTTCTTCTGAAACACAGATTTTTCTAATAGGTATTAGACAAAACCACTCATTTATCCTTATGACTATTTCGTCTATCTCCAAATGTAAAGTATTGGAGGATGAAGTATTAGCATACAGCGAAGTGGATGTGAAACACTAGAGACCAAACCGCAGTAGGACTCTAGGCCTTTGAAATCAGTGGAAATGGGGTGAGAACTAGGAGGGAGGATCCAAGGAAACATGTGTCATTAATGTTATGCCACGAAACATAAAGATAGTCTAAGATGATAGCATAGGGATGGTCCTTGTGAACTTAGAATATAACCAGAAAGGACGAAGACAAAACTGTAACTACATAGAAAAGTGAGTGTCTTCTTGCAATAAGAAACAAGGTTTGGAGTTGTTTATTACTATTATTACTATTGTTGTTGTTTGTAAATTAGAAGTTTGCAGGAATTAGCTAGGTTTAAAGTCATGTTGGCTGAAAATGAAATACCTAGGAATCAACCTAGTGAAAGAAATCAAAGACCTCTATTTTGAAAAGTACAGCACTCTGAAAAAAGAGATCAAAGAGGATATCAGAAAATGGAAAGACATCCCTTGCTCCTGGGTAGGAAGAAACAACATAGTGAAAATGGCCATACTTCCAAAACTGCTATGTAGATTCAATGCAATCCCAATTGAAATTCCAATAGCATAATTAATTCACAGAGCTTGATAAAGAATCCAAAATTCATTTGGAACAAGAAGAGAGACCTAGAATAGCAAAAGCAATTCTAGGAAAAGAAAGACAATGGAGGGTTACCACATTCTCCAATTTGAAACTATACTAAAAAGCTACTGTGATAAAACAGCATGGTATTGACAAAGAAACAGACCTGAGGATCAGTGAAATGGATTAGAAGATGCAGAAATTACTCCAGACACACTTAGCCCCCTCATCTTTGACAAAGGAGGCAAATACCCTCACTGGAGGAAAGACAGCCTCTTTAATAAATGGTGCTGGGAAAATTGCGTTTCAACTTGCCAAAGATTAAAACCAGACCTGTTATCTCTCACTGTGCACAAAACTAAAATTGAAATGGATCAAAGATCTAAATAATAAAACAGAAATACTAAACTGGCTGGAAAAGAGGTTAGGTAGAACTCTTGAAGACATTGGTGTAGGAAAAGATTTCATGAACAAAGCCTAAATTGCACTTGAGGTAGCAAAAAGAATCAGCAATAGGAGAAGTGGAGTCTCATCTTTTTTTTTTTTTTTTGGTACTGGGGATTGAACTCAGGTCCTTGTTCTTGCGAGGCAGGTGGCAGCACCACTGAGCTAAATCCCTGGTCCTTGGGATCTTATCTTATTAAAAAGCTTCTGCACAGTAAGAGAAACCACCAACACAGCTAAAAGACGATGCAGAGTCTGGGAAAAACTCTTTACCAGATGCTGCTCAGACAAAGGTCTACTATCTAGAATATATAAAGAACTTTAAAAAAGAAAATAAGACCTCCCAAATATAAAGACCCAATTCAAAAAAGGGTATCTGAAGTGAACAGACATTTCTCAGACAAACAAGTAGAAATAACAAATAAATATGAAAAAATGTTCAACATCACTGGTCACTTGATAAATGCAAATTAAAACAATGCTGAGATTTCACCTCACTCCAGAAGGAATGGCTGCTATCAAGAAATCAACCAACAAGAAATGTTGACAGGGTTGTGGGGGAAAAAGGAACCCTGTTCCACTGCTGGTGGGGGTATAAACTGGCTCAACCACTGTGGAAATCAGTGTGAAGATACCTCATAAAACTGGGATTAGAGGTCCCATTTGAACCAGCTATTCCCCTGCTGGGTATCTTTACAAAAGAATTAAAGGAATCCTACCACAGCAATATATGTACACCCATGATTATAGCAGGACACTTTGCAATAGCTAAAACTTGAAAACAGCCCAATTATTCATCAACTGGAGATTGGATAAAGATGTGTTTTTTTATAAAATGGAGTACTACCCAGTCCTAAAGAATGAGAAACTAAACTGGGCATGGTGGCGCATGCCTATAATCCCAGCACTCAGGAGGCTGAGGCAGGAGGACCACTGTGAGTTCAAGACCAGCCTAGGCTACATAGTGAGTTTCAGGTCAGTCTCAACTACATAGTGAGACCCTGTCTCAAAAAAAAAAAAAAAAAAAAAAAAGAAATGAGAGACTAGAGACATTTATAGCAAAATGGATGCGCATTGAGGCCATACTCAATAAATAGGACACACATGTTGTAAATGCCAAAGAGTTTCTCTGGAGTGAGAAACTGAAAGTGTAAGTAAGGATCAAAATGTAAAATAGATAATGTGAAATAGGAAGAAAAGGTCTAAAAGGAAATGGGAAGTAGGAGGGGTAGGGGAAAAGAAAGAAGGGAAATCAATAAATATGAGAAAAGGAAAATCCGAAACAAAGTCTATGAATAGGGAGGAGTGAAGGGGCTGAAGGGAGGGCAGGGGAATGGAGAAAAAATAAGAATCAAGATATGTCATGTAAAAGTACAAATTCCCAATGATGAGTGTTATTATACTGTATACCTAAAATGTACCAACAAACTTAATGAATAAAAAACTAATATAATCATGCTGACTATACTAGCATTCCATCATTTAAAACATACATTAAGATGTTTATTCAGGACAATGCAGAAGTCATTTTTATACTAATCAAGAACTTTGGGGGCCTGTACAAGCCATTGATGATGATGAAAAGCACATATCCTCTCTTTATAATACAAACAAATAAGTCATGGCTTGTTATGGTGCATTTGACAAAGGACAAGTGGTTCCTCGACAAGCAAAGTTTTCAAGGAAGTACAAAAAAATAACACATTAAATTTAGATCTGTACTGTTCAGACCAAATCTAAGAAAGCCTGTTTCACTTGCTCACCCTTTCCGAGGATAACTGCTTAGACACAGTGACTAATAGTTAAGCAGTCCTGTTTTTCTATGCCCCAGAAACCAATTCTTTCAGCCACTTACAAACCAAACCAGAACACCAAACATGAAACTTACTAGACAGTATGGTGTGGCCCAAAGTTAAAAAAATAAATAGTAATAATATCTTCAGCCAATCCTATATTATTTTCCAGATTATGCACTGGGATACATTGATTGAATGAAGCAGTTAAAGTAGGAGTTAACAGAAAAAAAGTATTTAGGAGATATGGACATAGATAACAGGGCCTGATGAGATATGTTTGAGGTACAGTTATCACAGAGAACTATGAATAGGCGGAGAAAGTCAATGGCGGTGAAAAAGATGAGCAGAAAGCCAAGAGAAAATGAAAGAGGCTACTTTCATTTCCAGTGATAGATCTGGGTCACAGGCAAGCTTAAAGTAACTTGAGTGTATAGAATCAAAAGAATCTAAATAGATAATCTCAAATCAATTTAGCACAGTCATTAAAACAAAGACTCTGGAGCCATGCAACCTGTTCAAATTGCTGTTTGTTCACTCATGAGCTGTTTGATCAAAAGCAAGTTACTTGTTTTCTCTGCACCTCAACTTCTATCATTACAAAATGGGTATACATGTCATAGGTGACTCCAAAGATTAAATGAGTTAATATATATAAAAATACACACACTAAGAACTTCATCAGTGTTAACTGTTTTACAAGTTTCAAGTGACAAAATTTGCACTGCAAATTTTATATTGTGGTGGCCCCAAAAGATCAAAGTCTGAGTATTTTACCTCTTATCTCCAAGAAAATATCAGGATTGTCTCTGAAAAGAGGAAACTTCTTTGATGGAGATTCAAGCTGTGAGACTCAAAAGCATCTCTAGTGGTGTCAGTGGTTTAAGTTGTTCTTTAGTGATAATTCTCAAAAACACTTTGAGCAACAGTGTTATTCAGAATTTAGCTTTCCGCAAGAATATTAATTCTGTTTGCTTAAGGCTGTAGTGCATAGTTGATAGCAACATTGACAATATTTCAGGTCACAGCTACCCTTGCAATTTCAGTGGCTGAGATACATGAATCAGATTAGTTTTACCTTTGGGAGAAGAAGCATGCCAGGAAGTACTCAAAGCTAAACAATAAACAAAGCTCATCTTCCTAGAGCTTACTTTAAATATTTTATCTATATTAAAATAAATAAAAATATCTTAGGGAATGCAAATGATTTGGAATCTCCATGTGAGATTTTTTTAAAAAATTGTCAATTTACATGCTAGATCTTTTGGAATTTATTTCAAATCCTAGTAGTAGCAAGTTAATTTGACTCTGCTATTAGAAATGCCTTAATGTAAAAGTTCAAGCAGTTCAGCCATACCGCATAACACCCTTAAATTCTACTATCTGCAAAAATAGAGGATTCTGCCAATAACCCGGGTTAGGGTTCTAAACTTTCTGGTTATAGGTTGGTTGTTCACCAGTTCATGGGAATTCTAAGTCTCATTTGTCTATTCTTAGCCCTAAGCACAAAGTCTCATATACAATCCTCATCTGAGAATTACTTTGAGCAACTTGCTGCAATCTAGCTCCTAAAACATAGAGTGCATCAACCAAGAACCTGTCTCAGTACTTCATTCCTTCCAGCATTTTGATTTCTACCCTTAGTTCAGAACTGAACAATGGAAACTTTACATTCATTGGGTTCCTCCCAGAACCATCTTCCTCCCCGGTGTTTTAATATTGGGCTTTGAATTCTTATTGAGGGCCCTCACAAGGAAGAGGACACATGAGGCCCATTTCCTCACCGACTGTGAAATTGATGTAAGGACATTGTCCATTAAATTACTCAATGTTCCCTACCTGAGACCCACATGAAAACTTACTCTGAGTTTAATACCAAGAAAGAAAATGTGCCTTCTTTGAGAAAACAATGAAATCTTCTCTTTCTTTCTACTAGTGATTATGTAACTCCATTGTATTTTTTTCCTTGTTTTTTTTTTTGTTTCTTTTCTGTTTGTTTTGAATGCTAAGTATATATGTTTCTGTGTTTAGTGGCTTGGCATACTTGTTTCACCTTTTTTTCTTTTAACTTATTCTAATAGCATTACTGAATAATTTTTATATAAGCCAGCTAAAATCTGTATTTGAAAGAGGTTGCATGAACTCAGGTCAAATTTAAAAATACATTGCTTTAAGGTGATATAGATTTAAACAATGTATTTTCTGTTTTGTTTCATAAAATTGATGCTGAATTTAATATGGAATTAACACCTTGCTAAATGTATAACTAAGTGCGATTTAATCAGATGCATTTGCCAAGTTTTTATAGACATAAAGTTATAAAGGAGAGAGAAAAAAAGAAACACTGAAAGTAGGATCATCATAATCATAGAGAAAATCAATTTGTTCATTCATTGAATTAGTCAAGTCCAGCATTCATTCAACAAACAGTAGTCCTGGGTTTGTGTAAGGCAGCATGTTGATTATTGTGGAGAATATAAACTTGGATCTGAAAGATGGATCACCCTAAAGGAATTTATGGTTTAGCAATTAAGAACAAACTGTTTACCCATCTTACTTAAAGACAGGAATGAGGTATTTCTAGTCTGGCAGCATCCTCCGCAACTGCGAGTTGTGCCAGAATTTTTTAAAATGAAATTGGAAAAGGAGTCTTGCAAAGATAAAATAAAATTTTGTTATGGGAGATTTTGTTATGAAGAGAAGGAAAACCACAAAGGATGATTAATAAGTGAGCTTCCCTAAAACTGAGTTACTTGTTGAAAAGGAGCATGCAGTAGGTATCAAGGTAGGATTTTTAAAAACTATTAATGTGAGCAATTTTACTTAAAATAACACTTTCATGGAGGCAGAAGAAATTACTGACTGTTGTATGTGGGCTGACAATATAAAGACATTATCAGCCTCCTGAGCCCCTGCACAGGAAGTAGGGTCATGGGAATATTTTCACAGCTTGTCTTTAGCCTTTTAAGAATTGAGGGTTGAAGGTTGCTATAATCATTTGCTGGGCTAGTCTTTTTTTCATGAGGTGAATAATGCAAGAGCCTGGAAACTAATGCTGGGGTGGGGGTTTGCCTAGAGGATCTGTTTAGATTAGTTACCTAGCTCCCCAGCTTGTGGTCATTGAAGGTCACTTGGTTGATAGCTAAAATTTCAATTGGAACCTTGTCATATAATCAGGATTTAAAGCCCAGCTGAGACTTTGTCTCTCCTATGAAAAGGGGCTTGTTTTATGATTAGCTTCAGAATGTTAAATTAGGTGTTGGCAATTATGAGCCATTTTTGTAGTTTAAATTGCACTATAGAAACACCTGTCCAGAATAGCAAAAGAAGGAAGGTTGAAAAAAACAGTCTGAGTTCTCTTATGCTGATTCTGTTATGCATGAATAGCCCTGCTTTTATTATCAAACCCTAGAAGCCACACTTAACCACTCTTGAGAAGCATCCTTTTTGTATCCTTCAACAGTGATTCCCAAGAACAAGCCCTTATTAAAGATGTGTTTTGAATGCAGCACAGGGTAATAACTTGCATTAAAAGACCATTTTTAAAGTAACCGAAATCTTTTCCAATTTATTTTCACTTTCTTTTTCTTTCCAGTGGTCCTCATATTCTTAGAAAAATTCTATTGATGACTCATGAAACCATGTTTTAAAATGGGAACAGTTTAATACATTCTTCTGCTATTTTTATAAAGGAGATTTGGTAATTTCAAGTAGGAGAGAATTAAGCAAAGCATGACTGAGAAGATGGGAAAAAAACTCTGAATTTGTTCCAAAATTACAAATTTTTTTCTGAACAAAATAGTATGGCAATTTCTTAGTCAGTATGGTAGGATGATCTCAAATTTGAGACCAACCTGGGTAACTTAGTGAGAACCTGTGTCAAAATAAAAATTAAAAAGTGTTGGGGCTGTAGTTCAGTGTGAAGGACTTGCATTCAATCCCCAGTATGGAAAAGAAGAGCCAATTTTCTCCTTGTACAGTCCACAGTGGGATAGGGACTTAGCATAGGGGTGAACAACTGCAACTCAGGGGCGAGACAGAGAAACAAAAACTGAATTCATCCTCCTGCCTAAAAGAAAAATAAAACTGAATACTTCAAACAATGGTTTTCAAAGCAGTGGACATCAGAGAATGAAGGAAGTGACCCCAAAAAGATGAGTCTATAACTGCATCCAGCTTATTGCAGTGAGAGAGTTTCCAGGCAGTAGTACAGGGAAGAGGGACCCAGGAGAGCAGATTTCCTGAGATGCAGAAAGAGAGATGAAAATCTGAGGATACCAAGTTGCCCAGAGAACATAGACAGGGTAGTGGGGAGGATAGAGCCGCACAGTGATAAACTTCAGAAATCTCCTGAGAGTTCCTCTCAAGAAGCACTCAACATAATACTGATTACCACAAACTGTGAGGAACGAATAAAATGGTATCTTCTATGGAAAGGGCTTTCTGAACAGATTAGCTGGAACAGAGCCTGGCCCTCACACTGGGCCTGGAATGGTTCCTCTCCCCATCAGGCCAAATGGAAACCCTCATAATTCACATAGGTTAGAAAACGCAGAAGGATCTTTCCTCAATAACAGGGATATGACTTCTCCTGGTAAATACTACTATGGTCCCACTTAACAATTCTTATTAGCACAACCTGGAAGCACCAAACTGTGTCCATGAAACTTTACAATAACCAAACACAAAACACAGGAACACTAATAGGAGTACAAATCACTTAGGCTTAAATCCCTGCTTTGCCATCTAGCTGTTACGTGACCTCAGATTTCTACGCTTTGTTTTCTTTACCTTAGAAAAAGTAAGTGATACTTACTTCATGTAGTTATCAAAAGCATGAAATGATTCTACACATGTCAAGTGTTTGCACATGGTAGCATTTCACTAAATATATCTCCAATATGGGACAAGGTAAAATCCACAATATATGGCATCGAAAGAAAGATTATCAGCACACTAAGTAGTGGAAAAATACAACCGCTAGGGAAGTTTCAGCCAGTCCATGAAGCTGACCCGCAATTGTTACAGGTGTTAGAAATGGTGGAGAAAGGTATTAAGACATTTCTGATTATATTGTATAGGAGCAAGTGTTAAGTAGAGACACTGAAGGTATTTCTAAAAGACCTAAACTAAATGTCTTAGAGACACTCTAGACAGCCCTATGACAGGAAAACCACTTCTCCACACTGGAAAGCTATAGCATGTGAGGAGAGAATACACTGGATGGGATATATAGCTGATAAGATGGTACAGAAGGAAAAACATTAATTTGGAGACATCAGAATAGAAATTATTCAAACTAAAATATATAGTGGAGGGAAAATACTGAAAAAAAATAGTGTCAGGGAGTTTGGGTCAACTTACCAAATTATATATTTTAAATAAAACCAGCCTATTACAGATCAGTTATACTTCAATGAAGCTGTTTAAAAACATGAAATATAGTTAGTACCCTGAAGAAATTTATAGTCTAGCCATTAAATCAAGAGAACAAGATATATAGTATCATAAACTTGTGTCATCTTACAAACAGCAACTTAGAAAATTGAGCTCATAAATATACGCACACAGAACAATTCTTACTAATGAAATTAAATATTTGTCCATGAAAAGAATATTTTTGGAACCTTATACTTTTTCATATCTTACACTTTCCAGCATATGATATCAAATCTAATGTTACTGAAATAACATTTGAAATAACCTCTTTTAACCTTTGCAGAGTACATTATCCCAATTCACTTTTTAAACATACAATTAATTTTTAGAGAAAAAACTTTTGAGTAGATTTAATTGCCAAAATAACTACCTAGGAAATGGAAATAACCTTCAATTATGAACTGTGATCAAAGAGAGCTTTTTCATTTCTCACATTGTTTCATGAAATAACTTTCATCCCCCATCACCTTTTAAGTAACTTTGACATAACATTTTCTTTTTCAATGCTAATAAAATACTTTCACTTGAATGCAATCTAATGAGACAAGCCTTTTAGTCAATTTTAACACAAACAGATTTATATTGGAGGGAAAGTACAGGCAGGGGCTAAAATGAAGCTCTCTGGTCATGATATTATTCACATGTTTTGTTTGAAGCCAGAATTCATATGGTGCCTTGTAAGGAATTGAGGCGATTTACCAAAAATGACATGAATTAGTAATAGTGGAGCATCTATCATTAATTTATAGATGATACACAGATCTTTCTAATAAAAAAAAAGTACACCATTCTCAAAGTCTGCCTAGTTGTTCTGTACATAAACCAGCTATTGAAAGATTTAAAAAAGGAAAGTTGTCAAAAAATTTAGAAACTGTACATTATCTATCATCCGTCCCCATCTCTGAGAAAAATCTTGGAAGGCTAAACTGAATTTTATTTTAATATATTTCCTTCATTCTAAAACTCCATGGATTGCACAAGGCATCACCAGTTTAAAGATACCTTTTTACATTAAATGATCATATAGACTGTTAGAGGCATCTAATTTCAGCAACATTTGAGTTTTTGAATCATGGAAGTTAATCATAATCAGAAGGTTAAAATTTTAATATACTGTAACACACATACATATACAGACGTAAAAGCACCTTGAAAGTAAAAAAAGGCAGCCTTGATTAAATTCATCTCTGCAAATAAATGTGACTAAACTTCCAAACATAGTGTTTCACACTTGAATTTATTTACTTTCAGCTTCTTCCACACATGTACATATTTTGTAGCCAACTCCCAATAGACTATGGGAGTTTATTTAGCCAGAGGAAGTATGAATATTATTTGGTAGATTATATTTTTAATTTACTTTTAAATAATTATTTGTTTTTATTTTTTATTGAGTTTATTGGTACATTTTAGATATACAGTACAGTTGCATTCATTATAGGGATCTTGTACATTTACATGACAGGTCTTGGTTCTCATTTTTTCCCCTTATCCCTGCCCTCCCTTTTTTTTTCTTTTCCCTTATTCCCTTTCCCCTACCCTTCCCACTTTCCCTACACCTTTAGCCCTTTTCTTCCTATTTCACATTATCAATTATCTCACTAGGATCTTATGTACTACTATAGTTTTTCACACCAGAGAAACTATTCGGTATTTACACATGTGTGACTTATTTATTTCACTTAGGAGTATATCCTCAATGTGTATCCATTTTCCTATGAATTAATCTAATTTATCATTCTTTATGGCTGAGTAGTATTCCATTTTATAGAAAAACCACATCTGCTTTTTGAAATTTAGCTCTATGTGAATGCTGCCTGTCTCCCTCACACATTTACCTTAACTTAGGATCCATTTTAAAATACAATGAAATATTTTGTATGTGTAACTTATTTATAAAGTCAAAGGGAATAGATTTTGAAAATCTCAAAATTAGAAGTGAACTTCTTAAATGAATATCCCTTTCATTAAATCTATTCTGGGTTGAAATCAACTCGTCAACAAATATTGGACCTTAATATATGCAGAATATTTCATTGTACCTCCTTCAAAGGTAGAAACACAACAGAGCACTATATACCCTAAAAATATCTGAACTGAATATTAACATTTTGAACTTGAACACTGGGAGTTACTTCCTTCAATTAAATAGATGACATGGATATCTCTGTCTGAGTACCCAACATCTGGAAAGTAAAATTATTTAAGTCTAGAAGAATGGAATAGGAATGTGAAGGTCCTGGGGGCATTTGGAAAAGATAGCATCTGTGAAGGAGGAGGCTCTGCCTCTATCTGGCTGAAATATCTTGACCATGACTCATTCAGCAGTCAAATGAAGGGCCTAGAATGTAATACTACTCTGAGGGGAAACAGTGCCTCTCCCGTCATTCACTTTCAGGACCAGACTTGCCTGCTTCTGCCAGTGTTTTCACTGTTCATTAAGGTTCTCTCCATTTCCTTCTCTTCTGTTATCTTGTTTGGTTCCCATCAGTGCTTCGTGTCACACTAATTGCAATTCCCCTGAACTTCCTCCAAAGCACTTGGTGCATGTAATTTGGAAGCAAGCTCCTGAACCCCTAATGTTTGGATTGATTGTAAATTCCTCATTAGCTTACTGTAAGAGAACACATCAGAATTTAACAACTTTTTGAAGATCTCTACTATAGTTCTTTAGTTTGAAAAAAACCTGTTTTATATTGGCAACCATCTGGATTACTTTATTTTCCCCTCATTTTGATAGATTCTAGGCTAGTGTACACAAGATGAATTTTTCTGAGAAGTTTCATAGCTCACATCACACTCTTAGAGATGCTTTTGTCTCCCTAATTGGATGAAAATCATATTTGCAATGACTCATTCACTCAACTAATATTTATTAGGACTGCACTATTTGCCAAATATTATGCTAAATATTGAGAAGCAGAGATGAGTAGTTTGCCCTTGCCTGAAGGAGTTTATAGGGTCAGTTAAACATCTAAACAGAGCATCATAGTAAAATACAGTAAAGTCTGCAATAGAAGTAGTTGAATGATCATTAAGCACAGAAGGAAGGACAACATGAGGAAAGAGTTGATCCAAGTTGAGATGTTGGTAATGGGTCTTGAAGCTGGAGGAGAAGATGGTCAGTTATGAGTCCATCTCCTTGGCTCAAGAGTAGATTAACTGTAAGAACTTGTCGGGGCTTGAGAGCCCAATAACCCTCGTCTCTCACTGGTACGGACAGGGAATCTTGCTTACACTTGAACTGGAGCCAGAGATCCCTCTGACTTGTCTGCAACACTTCCCAGTTGCTTTCTAACTTTCCTGTGATATTGTTCTGTGTCATGCTAAACTACTTTGTCTGTACTTTCCTTCCTGACCTGTTCAATTCTGTTCCATTACTTTTGCTCTGTTACTAATAACTCTTAGAATGCCTGGGCACTAATTGATGATGCATCAGTCTGGCAGTGACTGCTGGTGATCCTTCTGTTTTGGAACTCTAGTATTCCAGGTCCTATGTGTCTCATCACTTGTTATTCAGGCTGGGCATGGCCATTTGAGGCCAGGGGACCCCATTACTCCCCACAAGAAGCTTGTTCGAGAAACTGTGATGTCTCTGTTCTGCTGTTCTTGCTACTGTTGCTGCTGACAGCAGATAGAGTAGGCCCTGTGAGCATTCTAGCTCAGTGTCCTTCTGCATAACGGAACTGCTATATTGGATGCTATTCTTATTCCTTAACTTGCCTGTTGACCATGCCTAGCTCTGTGGTCTACTTCAGACAGCTCATACCCATGGCTTTCTCAAAAGATTGGTGAAGCAGAGACAGAAGTATCTGGAGTTTACAAATCCTCACTTCTTCCCTTCTTCCCAGCAGTAGCCAATGACTAACTGATGATGAAAGTAGAAGGAATTCCAACCCTTTCCGCACCAGAGTTCCCCAAAGAATGAAAGGTAGGCTGGTGCTTCACCTGCAACCACACCCTCCCTTGACTTTTCCTCCTTACTCAACCTGATTTTTCTGTGCCCTTTCCAATTTCGTCTCAATGAACTATTTGTTCACCTTCTCACATCAGAATATATATTGTGGAAGCCCAACCTAGTATATCAAGTTAATTCCATACCTGGAAGTCTCTAGCAATAAAGAAGTGAAATATTTCTGCAATCTCCAAGTCAAAGGTATACCTTATTGCTTACCACACATTGAGGAAGTTCCCAAGATATTTGACATAATTATGTTTATTTTCAAGAGAAAAACATAGCTGACTCAGTGTGTGCTCTTGTCTCAAGACAACAGTAAAGTAATCTCAAAATAGACTGATTAATATTTTTCAAAGTGCAGTTTATATAATTTTATCTGTGATCAGAAATCTTTTGCAGTGCTTGAGCTGAGGTGAAGGGCAGAAGCTAATAATACACAAGCAGAACAATTCCAATACGACCAGAAAACTGGTGGACTTTAAATATCCCCCACTACAGAGTTAGAACTTTAGGCACCATGGGTATCTAAATAAGATAATGTTATGAAGAGATGCGTCTTACAACAAACAAACAAGAATGAAGTCATCATAAACTGAAGGGAATGAAGTGAGGAGAGGCTGTATAAATGGGTGAGCCATCTGCACTAGGAGATACAACTTTAACATAAGTTAAAGCTCTGGATAGAGATGTGATCATTAGGGCCTTGGTGAACAAAACAAATGGATAAAAGAAGTGTAGTTTTATGCACTGATGGAACACAGCATAAAATGCTATGGGGGTGTCAGGTCCTTAGTGTACTGGGCAGTGCACCCACATTGGAGTAATCTACTGGATCTACTGGATAACAGAATCCACTGATTCGAGTGACAAACTCATTCAGAAAATGTTACCTGGAGAGACCGTTTACCTAGAATCCATGAAGACATAATACTGAGTCTGAAACTATATAGATCAATTATGTAAAGTGAGAAAAAAATAGGCTTTCGTGATGAGAATATCATTTGTGGCTAACGGGAAAATAACATTAGCAATGAGAGAGGAAGCAAGATTGCAGCAAATTAAGGACTGTGTGAAATTTGAGAAAGTAGTGCCAGGAAAGATGGCCTTTTTTTTTTTTTCAATATTCTCCCAAGAAGATTAAACTCAAATTGAAAAATTAAATAGTAATTCATTTGAAGAGAATGTAGGTATGAGCTAAAATATATTTGAGGGTGAGAAAGATTTGGATTCACTGATAGGCTTTGGAGAAGGGATTAAAAAACAGAAATAATAGAAAGTCTGGAAAATATATTTATATTAGTGTTCTCCAGAAAAACAGCCCCAAGTAGATATGGATATGGGTGTAGATATATAAAGAGATGTATTATGAGGAATTTTCGCACTCAAAACTAAGAAGTTCCTTCATTTGCCTCTGCCATTTGCAAGTTGAAGCACCAGGCGAGTCGGGGGCATGATTCTAGTCTGAGTGTGAAGGACTGAGAGCCCAGAGAGCTAGTGGTGTGAAGTGGCTGCACAGAGAAGATGTACCCTACCTCAAACATGCAGGCGGGAAGCAAAAGAGCTTTGCTCACTCTGCATTCTATTCAAGTCCTTGGTGGCCTGGGGAGGTCTATTTAACTGCGTTCAATAATTTGAGCACTAAACTCATCTGCAACCTCGCTCTGAATCTATGTCTAATCTGGGCAACACTTGGCCCAGCTAATCTGACACACAGAATTCACTATCCCTGATTTTACAGAAAGAAGACCAAGGAACACTCTGCTTCAAGACAGGAGAGAAGATGGACAAGGATAGATAATGTGATCAGTGGCCAGAGGGCTAGGGAGAACAGTAACATATTCCCAATGACCTTTCCTCTGTTTGTATAATCAGATAAAATCAACTGCTGGAAAAGTTAGACACCTGAGATGAGAAATGTAAAATAAGCAGTATGAAGAGGACTACAAAAACTTAAGAGCAACAACAAGAAATATAAGAAGGCCATAATCAGACACAAGAAGAAGAATTATGCAATCAGGGAGGGGGATTTAGTTCAGTAATTCTGCCGCCTGTCTTGAAAGTGCAAGGACCTGAGTTCAATCCCCAGTACTCCCCCGCAGAGAGAGAGAGAGAGAGAATTGTGCAATAGTATAGAAGGTCCAGTTGTTTTCAAATAAAGGTGGAGTGGTACTGTTCCACACCACTATAAATTTCAAAACCTAAGGTACAGCACCAAGGACAAATAGTAAAGAAAAGGGATGGTTATAAATGTAAAAAGAAAAATGGGTAGATTTTTCTTTAGCAATGTTTTATCACTGTGGTAAATAGAACTGAACATGCTTTTTGAAAAAGACAAAACAAAAGAATTGAGGATGCTGGTGAAAGTGCATTTAGAAATTGAACTCCAATGTTCAAGCTGAATTGGAAAGTAGTTGACATAAAAAAATAAATGGTCAGATGCAGGAACCTGAAGGACACATCAGTCAAGGAAAGGAGTATAAAGAAATCTCCAGAGGTAGGACAATCTTTCAAAGAGCATAATGTCGTTGAGGAAAGAGCCAACAAAGGCAGAGAATGAGAAGGGATGGAGTGGAATCAGCCAGCAGGTGAGCTGTGAGAGACCAGTGGAGCTAATTAGCCAACTGGAAGCAAAGAGAGAAGGGATAAATCTAATCTTGGAAAGGCAAGACTGTAAAGCTTGCTGGAATGTGAAACACAGAGAATAATGATGAGAAGCAGCAAAGATGATACCTACGTTCCTAGCTTCTTAGCTTGGAAATGAGAATGGAAATGAGGAACAGGAAAATAGGTCTCAGTTGAGAGGAATATGAATTTAATGTTAGGTATTATGAGACATGCAAGTGAAATTTTCACTATACTAATGAAAGTACACATTTTAGGACAGAAAATGAAGTACTATGGGGTCGGGCTTCTGTTCTTAGTAACATCTGATCTTATAGATTGGCCTGTTGTTGTGAGGACACTGCCCCCATCCACAGGACTGTCTAGTTTTCCCCAGTAATTGACAACTTGAAAACTACATATAGTATTCTAGGGTGATACAAGTAAATGAAACCTAAAATATTGGCATAATGACTTAACTTGAAACACAAAATCACAGATGAAATTCAGTGTAATTATCGTGTTTTTCAAACTATTTGACCTGTAAATTGATAACTAGCAATATTATATTTTTGGGTCTGGACAGGTCACACACACTGTGGCAGGGATGGGGTAAGAGTGTGGGAAGCAAGAAGAACACACACTTTGTCATGCTTATAAAACCCATCTAGGGGCTGGGGATTTAGCTCAGCGGTTCGGCGGCCTGCCTTGCAAGCGCAAGGACCCGAGTTCAATCTCTGGAAAACAAAAAACAAAAAACAAAAAAAATCCAGCATTATCAGTCCAGATCTTCCTACATGAGTTGGGAGGATGCCCTTTGAATCAAGCACATACTTTCTAACTTTTTGTATTCTTAAAGCTCTATGCAATAAAATGCTCAGAAAATAGAAATGGTCCAAGGGCCTGATGGAGTTAATCCTTCCTTACAAAGAAAGATCAAGCTTAACATATTGCAAAATAATTTATTCATCATAAGTACATATGTATTACTAATTTATGACTGACAAATATTGTCTGTAGGGCTCTTTTCTTACCCATAGCACTGTGCAAATTGTCTTTATTAGGTCAAGTCCATGAGCTAAATCTACTAATTCTGAGATTATACAAAACTTAAGGAGATTTGCATCTTAATTCCACTAACCAGTATTTCTTTCTTTCTATCACAAATTTTCATTTTCTACATGAGTACCACCACTTGGCATACCAAAGTTTTATATTTCATCTTAGAAAAAGTAAACATCACTTTTTCCAAATGAGAATAATCCACTGTCTTTTAGTGCACTGTTCAATATTGTATTATTTCTTCCATTCAAAATACAGGTGGAATATATTATGTCACAGTTACTATTCAACTTGCTATGTTTAAAGTAATTTGTCATCTTCCTCCCTATATATTTGAAAAAACAATTCTATCCACAGTCCAGTAAAATCTTTTCTCATCACTAAGGTTATATCCTTCCTGTGATGACCAAGCACAGGTGTTTTTCAGTAGGACTTAGAAATGAAATGCTTTCCCAAGAGTGAAGAGCTCCTTACGATAATATTCAGAGTACAGTGTGTTCCAAGCACAGAACACCTGTTACTTGTTTAAATGTCTCATGAAGGGGACAGAGAAAAAATAGTTTCTTTGTGTCTCTGGGAACATCCACAAATTTAGCATTCAGTTCTTTTTTGGCCAAGTACAAGTTTGAATTACCTTAAGAGAGGCCATAGGATATAATTTCTTGAAGATCCTCTTTGCATTACAGTTTTTTCCATAAAATGATTGAGAGCAGGTGGTGGCCCAGAGAAGTGAGGGAAAGTATGGCTAACAGAAATGAAAAAATCAGATGGAAGTTAATGTTATAAATCTAGTCAAAAACCTAAAATTAAATTGGAAAACTCATCCATTTATTTTTACTGCTCATGTTTGCATTGTATCAAAGTATTTGGCCTTCTAATTTTATTTAATTCTTGGACACATGAAATCCACATAACTGGTTTTTAAATATTGAAAAACCACTCTTTCTGGGCTGGGGATTTAGCTCAGCGGTTCGGTAGCTTGCCTTGCAAGCACAAGGACCCGAGTTCAATCCCCGGTACCAAAAAAGTAAAAAATTAAAAAAAAATAAAAAATAAAAGAAAGAAAGAAAAACCACTCTCTGTATGAAGATGCTATTGACCAACTCTCTTTAGGAAGTAGACTGGCTTTATATTATTTTTCCTATATTTTGAGATGAACTCAATCTAAATGCTCCCCCCATGCAGCAACCCAATCTTTCTTGCATTAACATTAGAATAAAAAATAAAACATATTAGTCTAACACTAATTTATTATGTGTCTTGTTGAGTATAGTTATTATTGCTGAAAACCTAGGAATACTGTAGTTGTTTTAGAAGCAAACGTTCTTAGTAAGGAGTGATGGCAAACCTTTGGCACACGAGCTGCAGCAGGCTCTTTGCATTCTGAGAGCTCTAAAATGTTCTCCGTCACCACTAATGACTATTATTAGTACGTTGCAGTAGTACACACACAAGTGAGAACTTCCTAAATACATGTGCATAAGTTGCATCTATTTACCCAAGTGTGTGCACCAACACCGATCCATACTCATACCCCACTCAGTGTTCAGGCTAAGATGTGGGGCTAAGCACCCGCACTTCTTCAGCATTTCCCTGTAAGGAAATGAAGTATCAAAGTAAAACACCTGTCTCCATATTTTGGGCTTCTGTGACTTTTATGCTACTGTTTATTAATAGCCACTTTATGACTAGTTTTCCAGGCTTCTGGGACTCAATTTGTAACTGTAGACATATTCGTATGAAGAGAATTCAGTCAGCAGTCAGTGTTAAGCAAGTCCCATATTTACAAAACTTTTAGAAATGAGTAAATTATTGTTTTTCAGATCCTCATGTGCTGGGCTCAGAACCAGCCACTATATTCGCTAAATATTTTTTTAATGATAGGCTGAACAACTAACATTCACCTGTGGTTTGATCTCATCCTAAGTGTTGGTCGTGCTGGGGACTGACCAAGGAAAAGCACTTTGGAATCTGCCCCACCTTCTCTTCTTTTCAACCTGATTCACAGCAGGAGCAAGTGCAAAAATTACGGGAGCATCCAGCCTCCAAAAAACTCTTCATTGCTGCTGCAGTTCTTACCAAGGAATGAAAGAATATGAAATGTACAATGTTTAAAAACGTATGACTTCGTTTTTCCTATTGTTCATGTGTGTGTGCCCATGTGTGTTTGGGAGGGTGGGATTGGTTGTTTTGTTTTGTTTGAGGCTTTTCATCAATGCTGCATGAAAGCTTGTGTTAAATTTTAACTTTAACTTGCCTTTTTCCAAACACAGACATATCCTTACTTTTGTGGGAAATAAACAATAGATATTTTGAACAATGTTGAGCACATAGTTAATGTATGATATGGATAAACAAAACGTTTATGGATAGAATTGTGAAAATGCCAGGAAATGTCAACAATTAAAATAAAAGCTATAGAAATTATTATAAAATTATAGTTAGCCATATTGAAACTCTTCCCAGGAAATAATTCAAGCAAATGATCGGAATACCTTAAATTTCATCAAGGAAGCAGATATTTCTCAGAAATTTCATTACAAAGATTTAAATTTAAAATGTATGTGATATCTTATGAAGAATAATGAAATAATAGAAAAAATACACAGTAATATACAAGGCACAGCACGAGCACCTTTCTCATCCAAGTTTTAATATGTTTTGGTATAATGATAGATATCAATAGTCTCTTTGAATAATAAAGGAAAAATAAAAAATTGTCTCTGTATTTTCAGAACTGTTCAGTGATGAAGGTTTGCATGCTGCCCAACATGAGCATTCTGTGTATTCTAGCAATCACCTACTTACACAGAAATGTGCCATTAGGCTAAGATAATGTGACAACAGTGACCACAAGAGCAGTTAGCTAGAGTGGTGGTGCATGCTTGTAATCTCAGCTACTTGGAAGCCGGAGGCAGAAGAGCAAGTTCAAATGCTACTTGTGGAATTTAGCAGAATTCTGTCTCAAAATAAAATAAAAACAGCTGGAGGTGTACCTCAATGGTGGTCTAGCATGCGCAAGCCTTTGGTTTAATTCCCAGTATAAAAACAAAGCAACTCCAACTCAGGACTTACCAGAACTATTTTGATCTTTACTTATTTTATTTGTTTCCTAGTAAAACAAGATTACTTTCAGCAAACAATAGAAATATTCCAATTTATTTAATAATAATATTCCCAAGTAATAAATTATAAATTATTATGTTTTAAAAATATTTTAACAAGTATTTTTAATAAGAATATGTCCCTCAAAAATCTGATTGCTAAATATGATTTTAGGTTGATGGAGTCAAACTATTTCTATGCCTTTTCCTCTCCAAATCCAACCCCTTAAAATCCAGGAATACCTGCCTTGCAAGCACAAGGACCTGAGTTTGATCCTCAGTACTAAAAATAAAAATCCAGGAATATAAGACAGAAACAAATAAAAACAAGTTGAATATCTTTTAAAAAATTAGTAGACATCTATAATCTCAAGCCACAGTGCTTGAAAAATTAAGTAAACAGAAGCATGCTAAATAACTTAGAGAAGAACAAGATCTTGCAGGTAGATATACTAACATTTTAGTTCCATAAAGGCCTTGGAAAGACCTAGGAATTACAATTTTGAGATATCAACCAGAGTTTTAAGAAACTGGATAGAGAGTGATTAACCCTAAGATCTGCTTCCCACCCATTCTGAATACCTTCAGGTGCTCAGCACTTTCTGTTGTACCCACAAGCAGTAGGCACAGAGAACTGCCGAATACCATATAGAAAGAAATGACACTAAGCAAAAGTTTCCCAAACTCTTGACCCTGAGCCTTCCTTTTGCATCAAATTCCAAAAAGTGGATGACTAAGCCAATAACCTATAGGTAGGTATAAGAGAGAGGCACAACCTCATAGAAAACTTCAGAAGAAAACAGACACAGAAGATGGCGGACCAGCCAGTTACAAAAGGCATAAGGTCAGCAGTGCAAAAATGTGTCCCACACTAAGCTTCCTATTCACTTTTTAATCCCTTGATCACAATTGAATATAAATGCAAAGATTGTAGAAAACCTCTAAAATTAAAATGAGAAAAGAATCCTAACAAATTCAGGGAGCAGTAATTAGTATCTCTGGAAATATAAGAGAGGTATTGAACCCATGATAAAAAGCCATAATGTATAAAAAGGAGAACTGGTGAAATAAGAAATAGATATGAGAGAATTAAAAACTCAACAAAAGTGTTGGAAAATCAAAATATAAAAACATAACCAATGGGAAAGAAAAAATGTTTAGCCAATAGCCCTAGCATCTACTAGAAATTCTGTAGAGAAAAATCACAATTCTCCTTTTCCTGAAGGATGTAAATCTCTAGACTAAACAGACAAAGAAGACATATCACAAATGTGTAAATCTATAAATAAAATGAGAGAGAGAGAGAGAGAGAGAGAGAAAGAGAGCTCTCAGAGATAAAAAGAGAGTAAAAGCAACAAAGAAAGCTAGAGGGTCAGAACAACGCATTTACAAGCTTTACGTAAGATTCTCCAAGCATCTATACTGATTGTTTACATCCATCCATACTCAGCTATGTATAAAAATGAAATCAGGGCATTATGCAATATGGTTCAAAAAGTTACTTTGTGTCTTCTTCTCTTAAGAAGTTAATAGTATGCTATAACTAAAATTGGAGAAAAACCAAGAAAGTACAACTTAGGACAAAGAAACAGGGATTCCAAATTGAAAAAAAGTAAAAGAAATTCCGAGGTTACTACATGTCCAAGAATACAGCTAGACGATGTCTTCTCACAAAGAACAGCCATTCCAGAGTGGATGGAAGACAGCGGGATGGATGACTTCACAGGAAACAAAAATTAAAGAGAAATGAATACATCGTCACATACTGACTACTCAGAAATGTGAATGAGTCAATATAATATATAGCTATTAAAGGTGTATGATGACTTAGCCATAAGTTCAATGTAAACCAAAGAAACTAAAAAAGTTTACAGTTACTAATTCCAGGAAGAGATCAAATAAGAATACAATCTCAGTACAGTCTGCTGGTCAACTTAGCAGGGAATAGAATTTACATTAGTTATAATAACAATAATACTGACTATGGATTTATCACTAAACTATGATAGAGTTAATGTTTAAAATTAATAATGAAAATAAAATAATTCCATACAGTATTTTGAAATACATAGTTAAATACCAAAACAACTAAGAGAGATGACAGTTTTTGTCCCCAAGGGGGAATCATTGTAGTGAAAGAGCAACTAGTAGGCTGGGCAGGTAAGAAAGGGATGCTACTCTAAGCCCTTTAACAATAGTTTATTTTTGTATATGATAAAAATTAAATTTTAAAATCATTGTTAAATTCATTTTTAAAAAATGAGTAAGAACTAATTTCTAGACATGCACAGTTAAGGACTGGACTCTAAGACCATGAAAATACAAGTATGTCAGAAATTACTACTTGAAAAAGAACTTCTTCACTTATTAGAATTATTATTTTTATACACTCACCATATCACTGAGGGATAGACATAGAATGAAACAGAAAACATCCTTTCCTTCATGCCATTTATATCTTGTTTAAAGACAGAGTAAATTTTTTTATTACAATTTGAAGGGGTAAAAAGAGAGAGGGAGAGGGAGAGACAGACAGCAAGAGAGAGAGAGAGAGGGAGAGGAAAAGGAGGAGGAGAAAGGAGAAGAAGAAGAAGAAGAAGAAGAAGAAGAAGAAGAAGAAGAAGAAGAAGAAGAAGAAGAAGAAGAAGAAGAAGAAGAAGAAGAAGAAGAAGAAGAAGAAGAAGAAGAAGAAGAAGAAGAAGAAGAAGAAGAAGAAGAAGAAGAAGAAGAAGAAGAAGAAGAAGAAGAAGAAGAAGAAGAAGAAGAAGAAGAAGAAGAAGAAGAAGAAGAAGAAGAAGAAGAAGAAGAAGAAGAAGAAGAAGAAGAAGAAGAAGAAGAAGAAGAAGAAGAAGAAGAAGAAGAAGAAGAAGAAGAAGAAGAAGAAGAAGAAGAAGAAGAAGAAGAAGAAGAAGAAGAAGAAGAAGAAGAAGAAGAAGAAGAAGAAGAAGAAGAAGAAGAAGAAGAAGAAGAAGAAGAAGAGGAGGAGGAGGAGGAGGAGGAGGGGGTGGAGGTGGAAGGGGAAGAGGAAGAGGAAGAAGGGGAGGAGTGGGGGGGATTGTTCGACTGATGAAATTAGATGTGAAATATTCTGAAGACCCAAGTAACCACTTAAAAGTTGACCACATTTTAAAATGTATAATGTAGGAATATTCAAGTTTTATTTTAAAACATATGCATTGGAATGACACAAAAAAGAAAAGAAGAACTCAAATTTACATTTCTAAAAATTTGGACAAGAAAATCAAACACTCTTCTGTCAAATACTTTGGGACAATCTGACCCTAAACCTAATTGAATTCTCTTTGGGGAGAAAAGAGACAACAAGCAAAAGTATTAATGTATCAGTAGATGAAGGCTGTTATTTTTTAAAGCCTAGACTAAAGTTAACATAATAGTATACTGTTATATGAACAAGGTGAATTAAAATATACTACACTTCCCCACAAAGAGCAAATGTTATTATCAGAAGGTCTCTATCTCCTAGCTCTGTGTGCTAAAATCATCTGAGCTTTAATCAACAATATCATTGTATAGTACCATTCATTTTTGCATACTATGCAGCTATGATGGTATGAATATTGTTATTCCAAAATTTTCATTTCACTTATTCATTCTTTTAATAGCTGAGCACTGAGATGTATCCATCATTGTCCACAAGTTGGAGATCCTTGGTAATCAGGACAAACACCTTGCTGTCATTCAGCTCACATTCAAAGTGAAAAGACTAAATGATGAACAAGTCAACAAAAGTCTTCAGAGGGCTGGGGACGCACTTACCTAGCATATGAAAGGTTCAGGGTTTGATCTTCAGCACTGCAAACAGCAACAATTACAACAACAGCAACAAACCCTTCAGCAAGAGATAACCACTGTAACAAAATACACAAAGAGATGAAAATGTTAACTAAATGGAGCAGGTCAAGAAAACACTAAGAGCAATGTGTCATACAGTAACATCATTTGATCTGTTCATACCTATTGTATATGGGTATAACCTTGACCAAGAAATTAGTTGTTTTTTTTTAATCTTGAAATAATTAGACAAATAATCATTTTTCCCCCCATGGTCCAACATAGAAAACATTTATTGTGCTGGCCACTGGATTTTCTCCTCCAAGAGTTGAGCAGGCTTTTAACTTTTCTTTCAGTCACCTGGAGAAGAACTTCATGACTTTTGATGCAGCTCACATGTTATTTGTTTCTTGTAAAATCTCTCTTGGGATTCAACTTGTCTAATGGCCTAGACTTGTGATTTTTTTATGGTCGCAAAGGACTGTACTCTGAATGGCTACCCTAAAAGTGCTCTTATTGCAGATTAGGTGCTTTTTTTTTCTGCTACCTCTCTTCACTAGGACAGAACATTAAAAAATTCTCCTGCAGGTCAGCCTTTCCGGTTTTGCAGTGTGACATGACTTCTTATTGAACTTTGGTCCCCAAGGGAATTGGATGTATTCAAAAATCCATTTTACTAGCAAAATAAATCTCATTTTACTCTTGTGGGTTTTGTAACATTGATGTTAGATTTAATTAAAAGTGAAGAATTCCTAAAAATGATTTTTGTGGGTTGTTAATTTTATGTTCTTATGCAATTACTATAATATAATAAGTAGCTGATTTTCTGAAACATTGGATAACAAGACAAGTGTAAATCATATTCTGTACAAAAGATGCTGAATAGAAAGGCAAAGAGTTGGGTTTTCAGAGCTTTATAAACTACCTACATGAACACAGCCCACCACAAGTGCTCAGGCAGTGGCTCCTGGGCATGTCATCTGCTAATGGGCTTCATAACCCCAAATTCTTCTCTGTGGTTTCATGAGGAAAGTACTCATGATCTCATTTAGGTCTCCCTGTAGTGTCTTTGCCACAAAGTATAATCTTTTCTCATCTGGGGTCTTTTCAAAATGCAAGCTAGCCTGCACTTTTCTTTTCTTTTTACAAGCTGGATCCCAGGTCGCCAATGCTGTCTCCCGCTGTGTTGAACATCTGTTCAGAGACTTTCTACTTATTTTTCTTTCCCCACTTGCTTTCCCACTGGTTATTTCCCACACCAAAACTACTTGACAAAATGGAGTTAGCAGCATTAGTTTGTATGCTCTTGGGGCCCAGGTCTTTTACATTCTACAATATCCCACAGCACATAGAACAGTGTTCTGTACAGAGTGGGATTCAGTAATATTTGTTGAAAGAAAAAAAAAAAGATGAATGGAGGCTTCTTTTTTTGTTGCTTCTGTAAGTTAGATTCAATATATATAAGGTTTATCATTGAAACCAGATATATTTTTTTTTCTGTGCCTAAAAACGGCCAATTAGAAAAAATGCTCGTCTTTTTTTATTAGAAGAATTTACACCCTAAATATCCAGACCTAACCATAAGCAGCCAGAATTCCAAATGTGACCCTGAGAGCCTCTTCTTCAATATCTGGCAATGGTGTTAGAGTCTCAAATTTATACCGGCTCCATTGCAAATAGGAATTCCCATGGGATATGTGGCTCCCCACATCCACTGGAAATATTGCAACCTCCTATAAGTTCTCAAGGTTTCTAGGAGTTGATTGGTAAATCTGGCAGTTAATCTACTAGTGACTGAATCCAAAATTTTATTTTGTTTTGTTTTTTGGTACCAGAGATCAAACTTGGACCCTTGCTCTTGAGAGGCAAGCAACAGAACGACTGAGCCAAACCCCAGCCCTGAATCCAAGCTATTTAGTTTGCTACCTTAAGGGAAATCTGCATCTCAAGAAATCACCAAAGCTTTATTTATTATTCCAGCAATGCACTTTGATGGGTGTCTTATAGAGGGAATATAACTGTGCTTCCCTTCAGGCATGGGATATCAGGATTTTGATCTTATTCTAGGGTTTCTTTGACACAAATTGAAGAAAAATGATAAGAATTACATGACAAATTAATGCAATTTGGAACAGTTCCTGGGCATTAAGAGATGGAAGCCAATGGGTGTATGTTTCCCCCTTTTCTGAGCTGATGATTTTGAGATATGTTGTATATAGTTCAGGCTGATCCACAGTATAGAGTGACCAAGTTGATAATGCATCTGGGGCCATTTCCTCTCCTTTTAGATAGTTCTCTGCCTGTCCCTTATTCTTGTCCCCAGGAAATCACACTCCCAAATATGCTAAGCAAATAATCTTTGTCCAAGTCCAAGGATCTGCTTTTAGGGGATCCCAGGCTAAGGCAGTGACTAAAGAGTCATTCTGTGCCCATTCTATGAAAACTTGAGTTAGAAAGGCACAAGCTTCACCACCTGGAAATGGTATGCTTCTCTACAGAATACTGAGAATACGAGAACATTACACCTACCACCTCTCACCAACCTTTGGCTTGTATGCATTCCCCTGATCTTTTTCACAATGTTGTCAGGATGACAGTGGAGACAAATTCCCACAAATAATTTTGAGGGTGTTTTCCCCCATTGCTTATAATTAAAAGTTGTTTAAGTGTCCAGGAAGGTATACAGATGAAAATGTAGAGGGCTATGTACATGAATATGTCATATTTCTAGCCCTCTCTTGGAGTTGATTGTTTTGAAAATGACATTCAATTTCAAATATTAGTAAGTAGAGCTGGCAAAGTAATTTAAGTGGCATGTTCATTATTAAACCCTGAAATGTCTGTAAACCACACAATGCTATCTTTTGCATCTTCAGCATACTTCACATATATCAGAAATTTTCCAAATGAGACAATATTTAAAGTACATAGCACAACATAAAGCCCGTGATAAGCTTTCATTAAATCTTGGTTTCCTCCCCCTACTACCACAGCAGTTTGTTTCCTTTCTCCAGCTCTGTGGAAAAGAACTGAAAAAATAGAACTTTCTGTATAAGACAAATGTTCAGAAGTTTGCATTTCATTTTTGGCAGTGTTGTTAATGTCAGTGAGCTTCTCCAGAAACCTGTATTGATGTTATTTTAATATTTGAAATGGTTCATTTGGCAAACAAAAACAGTACCAATAGATTTGATTCTGTGGCCTTTTGCCTGGATAATGGATGTACAACTAGGTTCTAACTGGATTTTCTTATTCTCATATTCTGGGTTTTTAAAATTCAGATAGCATATGCAAAAAATGATGGGACATTTAAGGTACCTGCCATTGTATCATCTTTAGGGACCAAGAATATTCAGGGCCCCAGATTCCTTGGAAATTCTTTTGTCACTTTCTCTTTTCCTCCAACTTTTCACTCAACACCCAGGAAGTGTATTCCTCTGCCAACATCTACCAAGAGCTAGGGCAGAAGAGTTAAAACTCTCAGACTGAAAGCTTTGGTGGTGTATAAATGCATATCCTTTTCTGCCTTTAACTTCCTGGCACCTAGGATATGTTTGTTCACTTATAACCAGTCTATTTACATTGTAGTGTCTGCAAGGACTTGCATAGCATTTCCATTTGTGCTTAGAATAAGGTTTATCCTTTCCTACGTTCCAGAATATAGTCAATCCCAGACTTCAATTGAATGTCAAATTTTGATTTTGTTCAAAGCTGGCATTATGCTGTAGGATCCCCTCTCATGATCCTGGGTGGTAGTTGCAGCTATAGTTCAACACTATATCATGAGGGTAAACCATGATATTAGGTAGGGTACTGTACCACTAATGTATGATGTTTGGTAGCTTCCGTGTATGAGATGAATGTTGACTTACAATCTTTCCAATTTGCAATGGATTTTTCAGGGACAGCCTCACATAAGTTCAGGAGCAGCTGTATACGGAGCCGTGGAAAAGTCTAGTTATTTTTACTTAAACTGTCACTTCCAATTGAACATAATATCACTTTGTTAAAATCTAGTATTTCTCTGTGATCTACTTTCCTGCTTGGGGGAATATTTCAAGATTTAACAAACACTTGCAGGAGGTTCACTGGAGCGCCACTCTTGCCCATGATACAAGCACGGATTACCTCTTTTACTTTGCAAGGTATTCTCTTATAGTGATACTATCTCTAGCTCAATCAGAAAAATGTGGTTATCGTTAACAGATGCTGATAAGATTGTGGGGGAAAAGGAACCCTTTACCTTGTTGGTGGGAAAGTAAACCAGTGTGGAGATTCTGAAAAAAACTAAAAATAGAAATTCCATTCAACCCAGCTATTTCTCTTCTAGGTATCTTCCCAAAAGCACTAAAGACATATTACAGAGATACATGCCTACCAATATTTATAGCAGCAAAACCTATAATACATAAGTTTGGAAAAGGTATAAGTCTATCATTAGATGAATGGGTAAAGAAAATGCAGCATTTATACACAATGTAGTAAAACTGAACCATTAAGAAAGAAACTTGAAGCATTTGTAGGTAAATGGATCCCACATAAGACCATAATATTATGTGAAATAAGTCAGACATACAAAGTTAAATATTGAATGGTTTCTCTTATGTGAGAAATCCCCCCGCCTTAGAATCCTTGTTGCAAACATCATTGCAATACATGACTGCATTGAGGTTTCAGCATTAAGTACACTTCTCAAAGCCATATTCTTTTAGAAGTCTTTGTAGCGCAAATAATGACTTTTACTAAATAATTCTGTACTTTCCAGGGTATATGAATAGTATCAATTTTTTAATTTTGTTTTTCTGGCAATATGTTTTACCATCTGAAATATAATTATTTCTATATGAATTGTGTTAAGAGAACCAAATAGACTCAAACAGAGTTTATACATGTAATTGCTGAAAGCTTTGAGTGCATAATACAGCCTATTAAATGAATAATTGATCTGATGGGTTTGATTTGGTCTTAATGACCCAACTTATAATGTCACTATAAAATAGAATAATTTCCAAGGTGAATTTTCAAAATATCATAAGTACTCAAAGGTGAATATAATCAACATGATCAATTTTAAACTTATTAGACCTATTCATTCATAATTTACACATAGAATGACTGTGCATTAAAAGCACAGATTGTTCTATCACCATGAGTATTGCTCAAAAGGTATCCTAGGAACAGACTTACTTAAGTGATTAAAATCGGCACAGATTATTTGGCCTCCTCCCAGACCTTCTGATCAGAATCTGTGGGGCTGGAAACTTAGATTTTACATTTTAACAAGATCCTGGATTGGCTCTTGAAGATATTAATGTGTGGGAGCTACTTCTCTAAAATCCAACCCAAAGTAAGTTTAAAACTCTTGATTGGTAGTAGGGAACTGTCAATTTGTTTTCCACAGAATCTGTTACATTGAGGTACTCCATAGACAGAATCAGCACATTTTGTGCAGAGTAAGATTCTTTTATTTGCTAAAGTAAATAATAGCAAAATTAAGAATGAGCTATAAATTGTACTAAATGCTGATAACTTGAAATCTCCAAAATGGAATAAATTACTGACTATTGCACTTTAAATGGACATTAAGAGTGTTCCAAATTACCAAATGTTTTGCCATTTTGATAAATTGGTTTTAATTTTTTATCAGACTATATTTAAGTACACCGCAGCAACATGTGCCAGACAGTTCCATTAGGCCTTTTCAATTGCATTTATTTTCCTTAATGTATAAACTATATAAACTAAAGATAGTTTGAAAAGCATGGTGCTTAACTCCATCACACTGCTGAGAATAGTTTGCTCTAGTTTGGGCACTGGGTGCTCATTATCAACCATAGGAAAAAAAAATGAAAATATAAGGTAGAGGGTTTTTATTCTTCAATTCAATTTTGCAAACATTGCTCAGGGACACAAAGAGAAAAATCAAAATTGTACCTGGTTAAAGTGAGACAATCTGATGGGGAAATGAGAAGTGATTTGGACTGCTTTATGCAAAAGAGAAGAAAAAAAGCATAATAAAGGCACTCAAGTCCTAAGAGTCTAAGGAAAGCATAATTAACTCCTTGGCACTGGGAGGTACACTTTCCCTGAGCGTTGTTTGCTGCCAGTAAAGGACATGCCTGGAACCACTGGCCAAGAAGAGTTACAGGCATTTTCTCTTACTTTAAAATATTCATGTTTCAGCTACAACACTGCATATTTTCATTAGACAGATAGGAAAAAAATAAACTTCTTCTTTCTGCCCTCCCTGGCATAAGAACCCTACATAACTCCTTCAGTTAACAAATCTGATAATTTTAATTACAATTATAGACAGGGCACTGAGTATTTCAAA
This sequence comes from Fukomys damarensis, assembly GCF_012274545.1. Lineage (NCBI taxonomy): Eukaryota > Metazoa > Chordata > Mammalia > Rodentia > Bathyergidae > Fukomys > Fukomys damarensis. The sequence continues at coordinate 25,610,161 of NW_022900936.1, forward strand.
ATTGGCTCATCATATGAGTTTGTTGTTTGGAGAATGTTTTTGTCCATTTACATTTGATTGATGTGTTTTAACAGAATATCAAATACAATGGGGAAAACTACGACAATTGTGGAGGGATCAGTCCGTCGAAACATGCTTCTTTCCTAAACTGCGAGTTAAAATATGCAAATAGCACTGATCAGAGTTTTGAGGGCTTTTTACACCCTAAAAGCACCTCACTAGTGATTAGATATTGAAAACAGAGAAGGAAATGTGAATGCAAAATACATGTGATAATATACAAATTATACAGATGCTAAATCATTTTCAATTTTTCTTCTTTCTTTTCTCTTTACTGAGAGGTATTTCCTTTCACTATTGCATAAAATCCAAAATAGTTTCAGAAGAGACAGATTTAATGTTGTCCTCAGACTCAGAATAAAGGAAGAAAAAAAGTCATATATGTCTTTTCCATTTTTAGTGTGTCATTATTGATACTGGCTGCTTTGTGTATCAAGAATCAACAAGCAAACATTCTGTTGCATAAACTACATATTTGAAGAGTTGGCTAATGACTGACAATTCAATACTACCCTCAAAGTAGGTGTATATTGTTAATGTTCTAATACTTTCTTATAAAACACTCTGTTTTATTATTTAAATGTTTTCTTGCAGTTTACTTATCCTGCACATTTTAGCTAACACCTCCAGAAACAAGCCTTTCTCCCTACTACCACCAAATGTCATAAAAAATATACCAAACATAAACATACAAACTTGTGTTGGTCCATTCTGTTGCTATAACAAAATGCTTGACTTGGGGCACTCTGTAAAGAAAAAAGTTGATTTAGTGCACACAGTTTTAGAATGGAAGTCTAAGACTGGAAGACTTCACCGGCTCACCCTCTGGTGAGGGCAGGATGCATGCCAGAAGTGTTAAGAAGAGATCACAAGGCAAATCAGGAAGCCAGGGGCAAGCTTTCTCTTTTTATAACAATTCATTCTGAAGAAGTAACTCACTTTGTGAGACCAGCATTAATCCCTTCCAAGGGCAACGCCTCCACAATATAATTACTTTTCATTAGGTCTCAGGTATTAAAGGTTCCATCACCTCTCAAAATGACCACACTGAAGCTTTCTGTACATTAACCTTTGGGGAGCAGAACCACACTGAAACATAACACAAGCATTTTCTCTTTTGCTATGGAAGCCAACACAGTGCTTTATACCTGGCTAATATTTGACAAATGAAGGGTGAATTGAAATTATCTATTGTCTTTCTGTAACAGTTTGGCATATTAAATAATCATGAATTCTATAGTCACCACTTTGCCCATAGAATAGATTCTTTATCAGTCTGCTTTATAATATTCTATTACCATTAACAAAATGTATATATTATATATGCTCTGTCATTAAACTATACTTAATAATGTACAGTACTTCTTTGTTAAAAAATATTGGTAGTGATCATTTGGGAAGTGCTGAATTTATTTTTTAAATTTGCATGATTATTACATTTTTTTCAATAAAGGATCGTATTATTTAAATTCAAAATGTGATATTGGTTCTGTAGAGTAAACAACTCAATAATAATGATCCACTTAATATTTTAACAGAACTTAACAGTTTTCAAGGTTTTATCTGGATTACCTCCTTTTATTCTTATAATGTCCACTTGTAACATATACAACACTGAATAATTTTCAATTAAGTAGTACTAACAGTAATTATACATTAATCTACTCGTATACTGAAAGGGAAATACACTTTAAGAATTACTCCTACTTATGCTGGACTTATGTGAATTTTAACTAAATGTGACATTCCATTCTTCTTAAGAATTTCGTTCTATATTTGGCTTTGTTTTGTTTAAAGAAGGGAAGGAGTCCTTACTTCAAACATTCTGAAATGATGGGAATTGTCTATAAGTGCATTTTTTCAATTTTACAAATAATTTGTCTGAATTAAATTTTAATATAGGCATAATAATATATAACTTTACTGACCAAATTTCTAGCAATAATTAAGCTCAGATTTTCTCTTATAAACATTTATAAGTACTGGGAATCAAGGATATAATGCAGATTAAATGGGGGATAGGGTACAAATTCTGTAAAAAATTTTAATTGTGTATTTTCATTTTAGTGGATATCTTTAAAAATTCATTTTTTTCAGATTAAATATGTAAATCCATGGTTTTTTTTCTTCATTAAGCTTATTGGTACATTTTAGGTATACAGTATAGTTACATTCATTATTGGGATCTTGTACCTTTACATGACAGGTCTTGGTTCTCATTTTTTCCCCTTGTCCCTGCCCTCCCTCCACCCCCTCCTGCCCTCCCCATTTACAAACACTTTATTTCCCTTTTTTCAGTTTCTCATATTTTTTCTTTTCCCTTATTACCTTTCCCCCACCC
>NW_022900936.1:25613007-25626813 GCF_012274545.1 Fukomys damarensis
TTTTTTTTTTTTTTTTTTGCACTAGGGATTGAACTCAGGACCTTGCACTTGCAAGGCAGGCAGTGGAACCACTGAGCTAAATCCCCAGCCTGTAACTCAAACTTTCTGTCTCAGTTGGCTTGGGCTGCCATAACAAAATACCCTCAGTTGTGGGGCTGAAATAAAGGAGGTTTATTTTCTCTCAGTTCTGGAGACTACCAAGCCAGGATAAACATTCCAGCTAATTTGGTTAGGCTGAGTGCTGTCTTCCTGACTTACAGACAGCTGCCTCCATACTCTGTCATCAGACAATAAGCAGAAGTAGGAGCGTGGGAAATCTGGTGTCTCTTCTTAAAAGAACACTAATAAAATTAGATGAGCAACCTAATCTTGTGATTGACTTAACTTTAATTTCTGACTAGGAAGTTCCCTCTCCAAATACAGCCACTCCAAGGATTAGGGTTTCAAAATATGAATTTGGTGAAAGGGCAAAACATTCAGTTTAATATATAAATTTTATGGAACATGGCTTTAGGTTACAAAGTCAATATTTCCCCAAATGAGGATTCACATACATTGGTTTTATTTTCTTTATAAGGATTTTATATATTATTTAAGTTTAAGGAAAATTGGATTGTTATTTCAATGCATTCAAGATGTGCATTGTAGCAAAATGGTTAAGAGTACAGGTGCTTTAATTCCTATAACTAATTTTGAATCTTAGCTCTGATCCTTCTTGTGCTTTGTGAGTAATTTAATTTTCTTGCCTCAGTTTACTATCTATAAAATAAGAGTAACAGAAATAGTACATTTTAAAGTTATTATAAGTATTAAGTGAAATAATAATTAAAAGGGTTAAGCAAAGTGTCTTAGAATATCATAAACATATTATATATATACTGATAGATATATATATCATTGGTAATGCTGAATTATTGTAAAAGAATGCTAATGCTTATCCTGAAAATACAGCACTATATTGCCAGAACATAGGCATCACTATTTCAATTCACGGAGTCTTTGTTTTTTGCTCTTTCTGAAACTAACATCTCCACTGTACAGTGTAAATCATTTTCTGTCGATTCCACCCAATTTTCTTAAATTGGGCTCCCCTGAATAAATGAATATATATTTTTCCCTAAACATTCTTTTGGTTTTGATATCTAGCTTGTCGGACAAAGCTACATAAAGGATGATTGAGCATTTTACCAACAACTTATGGAATGATTTGAAAATTTTCTATTCTCTGACTAGTGAGCAAAAATAGTTTAAAAATTTAAATTTTTTTCCACTGACCACTAGCTACATTATGAATTTAGGTAAAACTGTATTAATACTGGTGTTAACTATTATTTTGTTTTTAATATTTTAAACAGACTAGTATGTTTTAATTTTTTAAACTCTGTTTTAATATATTTGGGTTTTTCTTAATACATTGAGTTATATTTTATACATAAGAAGTATTTTCGGAGAAGTGATTCACAGTTTTCATCAAAGAGCTAAGGATATCTTAAATACAAATGTGGCTAGTAAGCACTAGACACTAACTGAGGGAGAAGAATGACGAGGTGTGTAATAGGAATAAAGACGAGACCTCTGGAGAGCAGATCCCTGTGCTAGTTAGCCTTTGTGTTGCTTAGACAAAAATATCTGACACAACAATTGAAAGAAAAGGTTTAATGTGGCTCATGATTTCAGTCCATGGTCAGCTAGCTCTAAGGCACGGACATCACGGATGAAGGCATGCTGTCACGGATCCACCTCCTCTCCTACAACACCCAACTTCCTAATAGCATATTCAGCTCTGAACATCAGTAGATAGGGTCACCATTATCCAGCCGCCTCCCTAGGAGTCTCCTAATTTAGCCAAGTTGAGAATTATGGTTAACTGGCACAATCTGGATGAATTTCTACCTTTAAAATTTCAATTCAGCTGTGTTGTAATTGAAATCCAATATGTCCTCTAGGACTCATTTTTTGAAGACTTGGTTACAGATGGGTATCTAGAATTGGTTATATCACAGTGGTTTAATTCAATGCATTATTGGAAGATGAAATAAACAGGAGGTGGTGCCTAGTTGAAGGGACTGGATCATGGGCCATGAAATTGGGAGCTATGTACGGTCCCCACTCCTTCCTTCTGTTTCCTGACCATCATGAGGTGAGCAGCTCTGCTCTACCATCCTCTTCCACCATGATGCTCTGCCTTACTATGGCCCAGAAACAATAAAGTTGGTTGAGTACTGACCAAAACCACTGGAACAATGAGCCAAAATCAATCTTTCCTTCTTTAAGTTGTTTTCCTCAGGTATTTTGCTATAGTGACAAAAAGTCAAATAACACAGTTCCTATCTTACTTGTGCTGGGATGAGTTCAAACTTAAGATGCTGTTACACCAGCAGTGTGAGTTCATTCAACAATTAGCTCAATAATTTCACTGTTGTCTGAGGACATTTTTCATCAAGCAAGAGAGATGAATCCATTGGTAAACCAGGCACACAAGTTAGCCTTCTGAGCCATTACAGCCCTTCTAGGACTAAATAGTAAATCATTACTATCTAAGTAATCCCAACTTCTTTTAGACCTGTTTTTTAGACTTGAAAACAACTTCTCAGACAAAATAAATGCACCAGAGTGGCTGAAAGCCAAGATCCATTATATTTTCAGAGTGCAGAACTAGTCTATGTTTTTTTCTCTCTCTCTTTTGGTACCAAACAAGTATATAAAAGTTTATAGACTTCCTTCCTTGTTTTATGTATATCATAATCCTCACCTTCTTATACAATAAACTCAACCTCTTACACAATGACTGAATTCTCTCTTCAGGTTATTGTAGATATCAAACTCCATTTTCCGTGAGTAAAATCTGCTTTTATATTTTTTATTCATTAAGTATTCACTTGAAATTTTATTTCTTGTGCAAAATACCCAATCACCAGTTGCCCGATAAATGCAGTCTAAAAGGCATTTGAATTTATAATTAAGTCAGAGTTGATGACCTAACTCTCTAGGCAAAAGCTATCATTGGAAAATCAGGAGAGAAGAAATGGGAAGGGAATAGAGACAGCACAAATTTGTGTTTTGAGATATTTAAATATTTAATTCCACTTTTCTAAGTTAGTACTACTTCCCAGAATAGTGTGCTCTTGGCCTAAATTAATCTGTCACACACCTCCTATTTAAGGTGGCACAACCAAGGAGACCTTAAGCTGCCTGTGCCTCCCATCAGAAGCACCTCTGCTTTCTTTTATTTCTTCCTCCAGAAATCTGACAAAAACTACTACAGCCTATTTATTCTTGACCCAGCTTAATTTATATTATGCTTAGAAAAGAAAGGCTTGGTCTTTGGCAGCTTGGACAAGGCATGGAGATGCACATTTGATGATACTTATTTACCACCAACTGCAGTGTACTTTTGGTTCAAAATCTTACTTTTTAAACAAGAAAAACTGTCATTCATAGCATGGTGTTAATAAGTTTAATTTGTAAAGTTCAAACCTTTTGGTGTTGAAGAGAGCAAGAAAATATTTTACTCTATGTTGAAGAAGGAATGGAAAACAATGACTGTGGAATATAGAGGAGGGAAAAGAGAAAATTCCCAGCAAGTAGAATGAAGGCATAAGATATAAGGGACAAGACAGTACTCAGAAGATAAGGTAGATAAGAAATCTTAGTCTATTTTGCAAGCTCACCAAAGGATTTGTTGGCAGAGCATAAATTTTGCAAAAAAAAAAAAAAAAAAAAAAAAAAAAAAAAAAAAAAAAAAAAAAAAAAAAGATACTGATTTGGAAAATTGTCATTATTTGCCAATGTAGCCCTGCTGGGAAAAATAAGAAAAGCAGCTGAATCCGGGATCCAAGTACGAATGAATCACCACTAAATCTGAAGCAGGAAGCACAGGTCTTGGCACCCTGTGGGTATTCTGATACCTCATTACTGAATGACTAAATGATTGAAAGACCTGAATGAAGGCTCGAGTCAGTATTATCTTATTCCTTTTTTAAAATTTGACAAGAGAGCCTTGGATGATGAAAGAGATAGTTCATATGAGAGACTGTCAACGTGAAACCTTTGGGTCAAATCCAGCCTGCCATCTGTTTTTGTAAATAAAGTTTTATTGAAACACAGCCATGATAATTTGGTTATTTATTGCCTGTGGCTGCTTTCACACTACAACTTGCATAGTTGAGTAGTTACAGCACAGACCATCTGGCCTGTGGAGCTGAAAATATTTACTATCTGGCCCTTTACCAAAAAAGTTTGTGAATCTTTGTCTATATTAAGAGATTTGGAGTTTTCTTTGTGGTTAAAATAATTTGGGAAACAGAAGAATTTGAGGCTGTTTCAGGGCAGAGCTTAGAACAGGAAGATGATAGTATTTCTTACCTAGAGGTTTAGAAAAGTCAGAATAAAGAGACCTGGGAAGAAGTGGTAGAGACACAGAATGTGAGATGAACAGTTATCAAGTAAACCTCTTTCTGATCTTACCTAGTGCTATATGGTTTGAGTAGTTGCTTCCCAAATTTTGGTGTTGAAAGCTTGGTTTCTAGTGCAGCAGTGTTGGGGGGGCAGTGGGTCATGCAGCCCACATGGATCAATGTAGTGTTAATGACTGAGAAAGCAGGGTGTAAATGAATTTCATTTCTGGTGTTTTTTCCCTACTCATGTGCTCACTTGCTTTCTACCTTTCCACCACAGGTAACAGCATGAAGCACTAGTCAGTAGCTGTTGCCATGCCCTTGGACTTCTCTACTTTCCAAATTATGAGCCAGATAAACTTCTCTCTTTATGAACTTATGAATTAAACAGTTCAAGTTATTTTGTTCTAGTAACAGAAAATTGATGAACATACCTCATAACAGCTCTAGTTAACTTATTCTCCACAAATGCTGGACCTCACCTCTCTCTTTGGAGATTAAGAGAAAAGTGCTTCTGAAACACTAAAAGGAAAGACCCCCACCTAAATGGATGCAGGAAGCTGCCTCCTGCTTACACTCTTCTTCCCTGTAAGAACAGTAGATTCAGTTTAAGCCCATGGTCCATTTTATAATGTAGTACATAGATTTTATCATTAGTAGGTTTTGACAGGAAAGTGGGAAAAATGAAATGTTGTAGCTTCTCTTTCCCAAAACTAGACTGAGAGTGACAGATCCAGGAAAAAAATCTTACATATACCTTCCCCTTGCCCTGTTCTTTTTTCCCTTCCTCCTAAAAGCCAAAAGCACTAAGTATGGCTATGTTTAAAAGTCATATAATTTTAGACATTTGTGTGCACTGCTTTCCTGTTATACCATTATTATCATGTGGCACAAATATAATTTTTAATACCATTAAAATTGCATGCATTGAGTTTTCACTGATTTTATTGTCCATTTTCTGTGGACTACTCAGGCTATATGCAGAGAAGTGCATCCCTCTTAAAGTAAAAAAAAACTCTATTAAAGTCTTGATTCCTTCATTGAATTGTGTGCAATATTCATAAATTAGATAACTTATTTCAGTTTTAATTTTCCCATCTGTAAAAGAAAAAAATAACCTACTAAATCCACAGGGTCACTGCAGATATTAAAAAAGATGGTATGAGAGAAAAAATCCAAAGTCATTGATATTTTTCTCTTGAAGCATCCCTCAGTCAAAAGAAGGAAAAGATATTTCTTGTGAATAGGTAGGTATCAGTTGGAAACACTCTCTTGCCTTGTTCTCTCTTCCACACATCCTGTTCCTACTGGCCCCCCCAATTACAGAAGAGATAATGATGGGGGAATATTCCATCTCTTCCCTTACCTGATCACAATTGTAGGAATCATTGGCTTAGGTTCTAAAAGAGTTGAAAGTAGAAAGACTATATTTTACCATTGACTGACAGCCAATTCTTAGACAATTAATCAATGTTAACACATTTACTCTGACCTAAAGAAAGCAACACAGCTTTAAAGGATAAAGTAACAGCTGATGGAAATGAGAATGTCCTAAAAATAAGACTTCTTGAAAAGTCTTAGAGCTACATTTTACTTATTTCAGTACACATTTCTAGGTTCCCGGTGTAGTGTTAGTGCTGAGTCTACAATGATGACGACTAGTACATTTGTGAAATTTGATTACTCTACAGAGCAGCTAATAACAAAAACCCAAATTTACTCTCTTTCATGTATTATTTATCTTTTGCTTTTGCAGAGATTTTTCAAAACTTGAATATGATGGGGGCTGTATAAATTTCAATTTTAAACAAGAATATTTCTGTGTATTCTTAGAAATACTCAACTGTGTTAACTTTCTTTTAAAGCCCAATTATTTAAAAACATTATAGATGGCTATAGGTCTTAGGGGAAAAATCAATGTGACTTTAAGTGTCCATTAGCTAAAGCTAAAAGATAATGAAATACCTAGAAAATCGCACATGATATCTATCCATGTGAATACTAGATCAATTAATCATATAACCCAGATAAAATGAAATGTTCACAAAATATTTCCTATGTCATGAAAAAAGATCAAGATTGAAAACATAAATATTCTTAAACTATGCTGTTTGTCAAAGAAAGGTACACCTTAAGTATTTACTGAATTAACTAAATACCAAAATATCATTTAAAATGTTCAAATAAACGACAGATGTCCATTCTGTAAAAGATTTTACACTTATTGTTATTTGTGTAGTCTTTAATGGTAGCATTTTTAATAAACAATTGGAAATTTTTAACACAAAGAGTAGATGGGCTATAATGGTCAAGCAAGCAAAAATTTTAGGTATAAAAATTGTTCTTGATATACTAGGACTATTTTAGAAAATGGCTAAGCACGTTTCCCTTCTTTGTAATTCAAATATCCAGGTGAGAGCTGTTGTGGCTTGTGTTTGGATGTTCCCCCAAAGCCTCGTGCAGATTAGGTGGGGCTTTCTTTTTCAGAGGTGGCTCACTCTAGAATTCTGGGAGGAAGGGTGTGTGATTACTAAACCATTACACATGAGTGATTGGTTTTGCATGGCTGTACCACTGGTAATTTGGATGGAATAGAAGGGGCAGAAAGCTGTTGAGGTCCCTCGTTGCTTTTGCTACCATGTGCACACCATGTTGTTTCTTCTCCGCACTTCCTGTCTGCCATCCACCCTGCCTTGGAGCCAGCCAATGATGGACTGAAACTTCTATGAACTGTGAGCTAAATAAACACCTTCAACCTTGGGTATTGAGCATTTTCTCTCAGCAACAAGAGAAAAGTAATGAAAACAGGAGGCTGGAAGAAATAGACCCTTTCAGCCCACACTAGGAAATACAAAGACATACAATTGTCTTGCAGGATAAGGATGTATCCAGCATCTATTGGGGTCTCCTTATAGATGAGACACTGAACCGAATTCATTATAGAATCATCTTATTTAATCTTTCTCAGAAACCATGAATAAAAGGCCTGTTATGATCCTCATCTTACAGAGGAGAAAACTGAAGATTAGAGAATTCAGATATCTGCCCCATAGGCACCCAGCTGAAAACCAGAGGGACAAGATCCAAGTACATCTTTTTCAATACCTCTCTTTCACCATTTTGTAAATTTCCTGGAATAGTTAAACCTGCAGTTTCTAGAAGCCAAATGCCTGGATTTAAATCGTGGTTTTTCATTTTGTGCTCGGTGACCTGGAGAAAAGGTTTAAATTTCTAAAGACGGTACAGGAGGGTTAGAAAGAGGTGAGTTTGGGGAAGAGAAGCACCAGACTCGTAGAGACAGGAGGAATGTTATGTCCATGGGACACTGACTAGGGAGAACAGATGCTGGAGGGAGCAACGATAAGGGAGAAAGCAGATGCTGGTGTGTCTGACACTGAAATGAGTTCTTATTCCATTCTGCAAGCAATTGAGAAGCATTAGAATTTGAAAGTAACAGTTTAAATTAATATGTTCTTGGCTGTTTCTGTATGATTCTGTCTGAGAAAATCTATTTCCCTCAAACCTTCTGGGAATGTGTTTTAAGGATTTATTTTAAATACTTCAACAAAACACAAGGTAACTAACTATTCATGCTTATATTACATATGTCTATGAAGTATTAATCACAACTCAGCAATTCAGATGGAAGTTAAAATATCTAGTGAATAGTTGTTAATATTTCAAAAATAATAAAAAAATTCCCATGCTTTCTTCACATTTCTTCCTCCCTTTAACCCTTCAAAAATGGGGGTCAAAATTGACAGTTACTATTCTGTGATATAGAATGACTGCTATTCTAAACTATTTATTTTTAAGCTACTTAATTCAATGAATTGTCAGTAAATATATAAAGGCAACTCAGTAAACCCAGAAATTTATTTTCCATGTTATCCTATATATAGCTGTTAAGCAAATACATTTTTACTTCTCTCACGAGACCACTCTTTGAAAAATAACTCCATGTATTTAGGTTGTGAGAAAGTAAGCTGTCTATATTCTCATAGATTTTATATCATTTATCTTTCAGAGGTCTTCTCTTTTTTTAGCTATATCAAAATACTGGGTGTCTGTAAATTCCCTACACAACCTACCAAATGGGGTTAAAACTCTTAAGCTCCACCTAAGATTTGAAGAAAATATGAATATTACTTCCATCTGATCTATTAATTTTGCAAAATATAAGGCACTACTAAAGTCATTTCCAAGTAACAAATAATTTTGTTTCATTGCTCCTAATGGCTTAAGATGCTTCGATCACTTTTGTTTTGTATATATTATTTAAATAAAATTCAACTGTAACTATAGTATTTCCCCAAAAGAGGTTTGTTGAAGCAAATATTACATATTTAATATACAATGCCAGACAGAAGTTTATTTTCTCATTTTCACTCCTACTCAGCCATAGAATGCCAACATTCTCACCTTCCTACTTTTTCCTCTAGAATCTTTCCTCTGAAAATATACAAAAACGTTTTAGTCAGAAAAACCCTAATATGATGAACCAGAGTATAGTATCCTATATTTATATTTTGGTTGCTATGAGGGAAGGGAGGCAGGTTTCCATGATCAAATCCATCTTTGTGAAACAGTTCATCTTAAAAAAAAAAAACCTTCAATATATTCATGTACATGTGTGAATCTCTAAGGTGAGATAACAGGGGCAGCAGTTTTAAAGTTACTTTAACACAGGGTTTACTTTCACAGACTTCTTGGCAGGACTAGGGTTCTGAGGGATCCACTTCAGAAACTACTGAGTGTGTGCACATTTTCTTCCATAGCATACAGTAGTTTACACTGAGGGACAGTTGAGGTCCTGAACTGCTATTTTTTTCTTAATGTGAATTGTGTTAACCCAGGGAACAATCACCTATTATCAGACTCTTTTGCACCCTAGTTTGGGTCTGCCCCTCACTTGACTACCTTCTGAAGGATCTTAGAAGAACTGCCACCTTCTGCAAACACTTGAGTCCCTGCCAGAAGAAGATACACCTCAGCTTATCATGGAAAAGTTCTTTAGGCTTCATCCTAGAACCTTTCTCCTTGCGGATTATGTGGGACTTGTATTTGAGCACAGGCTGCAGCATTCCCCTGTGGATCTACTGTCAGCCATTTTACTCAAGAGTTAATTCCAGGAAAAGAGGAGGAGAGGAGGAAGCTTACAAACTGTGTTCTCCAAAGGAAGAAGGCACTTATGAATAAAAAAGGCAATAAATCATAAAATATACCACATTGTTGCATTTTGCTAAGTTGCTTCACCGATTTGGCTTCTAATTTCCTTAATATTTAAATTAAAAAAGTATACACACAAACACACATTTACTTGCTTAATATCTTGCTGTAAGAATTTTATGAAGTAATAATATCTTTTATAAATTAAGCTTTTTATGTAACCTTTTATTGAGACAAATCACTTAACCTCTCTGGATTAGAGTGGCCTGAAAAACTGTGATAATAATGCTATTCCAGGCTGCTTGTTAAAGGTGTAGTGAAGACTTCATTAAGACAAATGTTCTCACACTACAAAGAATGGCTGCTATGAAGAAATAAGCCAATAATGAATGTAACTGAACTATATACCTAAAATGTACCAATAAACTCAATGAGGGAAAAAAAGAAAAAAAAATGATTACCTGGTTCAGCAAAAAAAAAAAAAGAGAGAGAAAGAAAGAAATCAACCAATAACAAATGTTGGCAGGCTTATGGGGAGAAAGGAACCCTTCTCCATTGTTAGTGGGAGTGCAGACTGGTGCAAGCACTGTGGAAATCAATATGGAGATACCTCAAAGAGCTGGGACTAGAGGTTCCGTTTGACCCAGCCATCCCTCTGCTGGGTATCTTTCCAAAAGAATTTAAAGAATCATAACACAGAGATATATGCAAACCTATGTTTATAGCTGCGCAGTTTGTAATAGCTAAAACTTGGAAAAAGCCCATTTGCCCATAGGTTGGAGACTGGATAAAGAAGATGTGGTTTTTTTATAATATGGAATATTACTCAGCCATAAAGAATGAGAAATTAGATTCATTCCTAGGAAAATGGATACATATTGAGGATATACTCCTAAGTGAAATAAATAAGTCACACATGTGTAAATACCAAATAGCTTCTCTCATGTGAATAAACTATAATAGTACATAAGATCCTAATGAGATAATTGACAGTGTGAAATAGGAAGAAAGGGGCTAAAGGTGTAAAGAAAGTGGAAAGGGTAGGGGAAAGGTAGTAAGGGAAAAGAAAAATTTTGAGAAAATGAAAAAATGGAAATGAGGTCTTTGTAAAGAGGAACAGGAGAAAGGGGTGAAGGGAGGGCAGGGACAAGGGGAAAAATGAGAACCAAGACCTGTCATGTGAAGGTACAAGATCCCAATGATGAATGTAACTGTACTGTATACCTAAAATGTACCAATAAACTCGAGGAAAAAAAAGATAAATGTTCTTTGAAGACTATATATTTTAGACACCTTTTAGAAACTTTTAAGCCAAAGGCAATCCTGTTTTATTCCCTTTATATATGGGAATAATTTGAGAAATCTTATGTAATCTTTCATAGGATTTGGCTCTGTGTCACTTTCAAAGGGCAAATAAAGTTTGTAAGAGAAATTTTAACGGCCAGTTTGGGGTATAATGGCATCGCTATCATTGTTTAGATAAAGTATGTGTTTCTACTTTAAAAATAAATGTTTTTAGGCTCCATTTCTAGGTTCATTGCACTCTCTATTTATTGAAGGCATATCTAAAAATATTATGACAGCAGTGGTATTCAGGATCACTATATCCTACACCTGAGTCCTCTGTGCTGCAGTTTGTGGAATCCAACAGAAACACCTGTCGCTCAGTCAAATGTGAAGTTGTTCTTGATTGTCTTTGTCTTATGGCTATCCTGGTTCCTCCATTCCTGCATGTTCCTGGTTAACACTATGCTTTGGCTCTGCTCTACATCATAATACTCTGGTGGTGTTATCCTCTGACTTGGCTGCTGCACTAAGGCTGCTCCCCACCCTTTTTCTTTCTCTCTCTCCCCAGAGAGATACCTTGTACTGTATTTCTGGCTCTGCTAAAGGGTTGGCCCTCAGACTGTCCTGAAATTAATCCACTGAACTAGAACCACCAAACAGACTTGGTGCTACAGGAGGATGGCATGTGAGGAAGTGATGAGCTCATGGATAAGGAGTGTCAAGTAAAAAGAATGTAATCATCTACGGCTGCTTGTCTTAGTCCATTTCTGTCACTGTAACTGAATTACACAGTGGATTGAGTGATTTATAAAGAAGAAGAGTTTAAGCTGGATATAAGGTCAACACTCAAAAATCAATAGCCTTCTTGTACATAAACAGCAGATTCACCGATTCATTGAGAGAGAAATTAGGGAAACAATTCCTTTCACAATAGCATCCAAAAAAATGAAGTATCTAGGAATCAATCTAACAAAAGAAGCAAAAGACCTTTACATTGAAAACTAAAGCACTCTGAAAAAAAGAGATTGAAGAGGATATAAGAAAATAGAAAGATATCCCCTGCACCTGGGTAGGAAGAATCAACAGAGTGAAAATAGCCATACTACCAAAACTGCTATACGGATTCAATGCAATGCTGATTGAAATTCCAACACTTATTTCACAGACCTAGAAAAAATAATCCAAAAATCCATTTGGAGCCAGAAGAGACCTAGTATAGCAAAAGCCATCCTGGGCAACAGACATATGGCAGCAGATATAGCAATTCCCAATTTGAAACTATACTACAAAGCCACTGTGATAAAAACAGCATGGTACTGGCAAAGAAACAGACCTGAGGATCAGTGGAATAGATCGGAAGTTACAAAAACAACTCCATATGTACTCAGCTACATCATCTTTGACAAAGGAGACAACAATCCTCAGTGGAGGAAAGATAGCCTCTTTAATAAATGGTGTGGGAAGAACTGGATTTCAACCTGCCAAAGATTAAAACTGGGCCCTTATCTTTCACCATGCACTAAACTAAAATTCAAGTGGATTAAAGATCTAAATATTAAAAAAGAGACGGTAAATCTTCTGCAAGACAAGTTAGGCGGAACTCTGGAAGACATTGACATAGGAAAAGACGTTATGAACAAATCCTCAGTAGCATGGGAACTAGCAGAAAGAATCAACAACTGGGATCTCATCTTATTAAAAAGCTTCTGCACTGCAAAAGAAACCATCTACAGAACTAAGAGACAACCTACAAATTTTTTACCAGCTGCTCCTCAGACAAAGGACTATTATCTAGAATATATAAAGAACTCAAAAAAATCACCCCCCCAAATAAAAGACCTGATTCAAAAATGGGCATCTGAAATGACATTTGTCAGACAAAGAAGTGAAAGCAGCAAGTAAATATCTGAAAAAATGATCCACATCGCTGGTCATTTGAGAGATGCAGATGAAAACAACACTGAGATTCCACCTTACCCCACAAAGAATGTCTGCTACCTGGAAATCAACCAATAACTAATGTTGGCAGGGTTGTGGGCAGAAAGGAACACTTCTCCATTGTTGGTGGGAGTGCAGACTGGTGCAACCACTATGGAAATCAATATGGAGATACCTCAAAGAGCTGGAATTAGAGGTTCCATCTGACCCATCCATCCCTCTGCTGGGTATCTTTCCAAAAGAATCATACCACAGTGATGTACACGCACCCATGTTTATAGCAGCACAATTTATAATAGCTAAAACTTACAAACAGCCCATTTGCCCATCAGTTGGAGACTGGATAAAGAAGATGTATGTATTCATTTTCTATGAATGAATTGAATTTCTCATTCTTTATGACTGAATAGTATTACATTTTATAGAAAATGGAAATAAAAAAAATAATGAAATACTGTATATAGAGATAGAAAATGGAATACTACATATTTCCATAAAATGGAATACTACTCAGCCATGAAGAACAAGAAATTAGAGTCATTCATAGGAAAATGGATACATATTAAGGATACACTCCTAAGTGAAATAAATAAGTCACACATGTGTAAATACTGAGTAGTGTCTCTGGTGTGAAAATCTACAATAGTACATAAGATCCTAATGAGATAATTGACAATGTGAAATAGGAAGAAAAGGGCTAAAGGTGTAGGGAAAATAGGAAGGATAGGGGAAAGGAAATAGGGGAAAGAAAAAATCTAAGAAAATGAAAAAATGGAAATAAAATTTTTGTAAATAGGGAAGGGAGGAAGGATGAAGGGAGGACAGGGACAAGGGGAAAAAATGAGAACCAAGACCTGCCATGCAAAAGTACAAGATCCCCATGGTGAATATAACTGTACTGTATACCTAAAATGTACCAATAAACTCAATGAGGAAAGAAGAAGGAGGAGGAGGAGGAGGAAGAGGAGGAAGAGGGAGAAGAAGAAGAAGAAGGAGAAGGAGAAGGAGAAGGAAG
>NW_022900936.1:25626946-25648234 GCF_012274545.1 Fukomys damarensis
AGAAGAAGAAGAAGAAGAAGAAGAAGAAGAAGAAGAAGAAGAAGAAGAAGAAGAAGAAGAAGAAGAAGAAGGAGTTTAGTTGCCTTATCTTTCTGGAGGCTAGAAAGCCGAACACTAAGGAGCTTGTGTATAGTAAGGGCATCATGATAATCAGTGGTAGAGAGTATCAAATGGTAAAGCAGCACAAGCAAGCCAGGGAGAGTTCCCTTTTAAGGCAAGGGACTCAATTACTCATCAATCCATTAAGCCACAAAAGATTAATTCATTTGTAAAGGCAGAGTCCACATGACCCTAAGGTCTCCCATCCACATCCTGTTTACATATGGATTTGAGGGTTAGGTTTCCTACATATGGCATCTGGAAGGCATTCAAACCATAGCACTGCTGTGACACATTATCAAAAATGTATTGCTTATACTAAGCCTATTATCTGACAGTTCTCAAGGTAAGAATTCCAAAATAAGCTTCATGGGATTAAAAGCTAAGGATTGCCAGAACTAAATGCCTTCTGAAGGTTCTAAAGGGACCTTTTTCAGCCTCTAGAGGTTTCCCACATTTTGGGGGGTTCTGGCTGTTTCAGCAATCTGTTTCTATTATTATGCTTCCTTTTTGGACTCTCTGACTTCCTCTTTCACTTGTAAGCACCTCTGTGATTACACAGTGAATTTACCATAATCTCTCCATCACACAATCCTCAAATTCATCAAGAAAGCCCCTTAGCTATGCAAGATAACATATTCACAAATTCTAGGAATTATAATATAGGTATCTGTGGGCGATGGATTGTAATGTTTTCCTGTCTACCACATAAGGGAAAAACTAAAGTGGATTCAAAAGATAAATCTCAACCCACAAACAACAGAGAGCAAAACTAACACTGTTGAATGAGTCTATTCCCTGGAACCCTCACTTCCCCTTTTCCTGACTCACCTTGCACCCTTTGATCACATCCTTTTTCACCACTGAACAGGAAATTTTCCTGAGTTCATCTCAAAGATAATGAGCTAATCTAGGATAATGAGTTCTTCAGGCAGGCCTGCATTGTCACTGAGACTTCCTATTGAAGGGATGCCCCACTTTTATTGACCTTCGTAGTCAGTATATTAGCTGTTGAGAATTTGTGGCCAGGTAGGAAATGATGGAGACCCCACTGAAAAAATGTTTTGTGAAAAGATTCTCTAAAATCACTCCAGGCAAGGAATTGTCTTAAACCACTTCCTCTTATGTGAGCCTGGCTTCAGAGACAGAATTTTTCTTCCTATTGAGGAAAAAAGATTCTAAAAGATCTCTTCTGGCTATAGCTTCGTCATGTATTCATGAGGAAAATTGTGCCTTTTGGTGTCAACTATTGATTTCAGGATCACCAGAAGCTTTAGCATTACCAGTTTAATGAGAAAATGGAAAATGAAGCTGTTCCCAGTAATTTTGCACATGTTTAAATGCTCTGGCTATGGAGATGTACTTATACTTCCTTAGTAGCTCAGTAAAATACTTATACTGCTTATAATTATGCTACTTTATCACATGGCTGATTTTTATCTGTTTTGTTTGACTCCATTGTTCTGAGTGCTTTCATTGGATCTGCTACTGATTTGTATTTTGCAATACCATGTTATTAATTGTGTGCAACCTTTTACAAGCCCTGAGATCAAATCATAAGCTTCTTGAAATCCTCAAAGGCATTCAGTGATGGTTGGGTGAGCAGATGAAGCAGCCTCCCAGCCCAGCAAACTGTGGAAGTAGAATGCCACAGACAAGGGCAGCAGACACAGTACCACCAAGCACCACAAACCTCTTTCACACACAAAAGAATACAAAAAGAGGATAAAGGGGATTCTAAAAATGGCCCGAGGAAGGTACAGATCTGGTAGATAGATAGCATATATTTACATTTGCTGTGCAATATTTTAATGTGACATTGCATGTGTTGTACTACTTGTTATTTTCCACATCAAACCTCAACCAAATGCCTGGCATGTAGGAAGACTTAATATGTGCTTACCAATGTTAGATTGATTGCTTAGCTGTGCCGAAATATGACCCAAGAGTCAAATCTTCTATTTGTCTGCATTTTGTTATCATAAATGCAATACATGAGGCTGGTTAACTTATCATGAAAAGAGCTTTATTTGGCTTATAGTCCTGGAGCTGCAAGGTTTATGCCCCTCATCTGGCATTTGCCCTCTTGCTGACAGTTCTAAAGTACTGTAGAGCATTACATGGAAAGAGATAGATAGAAAATATTTGTGCTTCTGTTTCTGATCCCTCTCCTTCTTTTCATAAAGCCACCAGGATTCAATTATGGGATCTTTACCCTAAGGAACTTATCTAATCTAACAATTTCCCAAAGATTCCATCTCTACACACCACAGTTGGATTAAGTTTATACCATCCTAATACTTCACAATGGGGATTAAATTTCAGCATGATTTCTGGGTGCAAACAATATTCAAGCTATGTCATACACTCACCCACCCACCCACACAAATATATTAATTATAAATATATATATATATATAATTCCAATGCCACTTAATCATAGTGACATATAGATAAAGAACTGACATTTATTGGTTTTCTACAAAACTCCAGGATCCTATAAAGAGCTTCGATAAAAAGTCTAATATAAATAAAGCCTTCCCTGAACTTGTCATTGCTAACAGAATAAGGAAGAAAATGCAAAAATGATGCAACAGTATATATTTGGAATGAGGAATAGTGGACGATGTGCCTAATTGGCCTTCTGGAGTCTGGGACAAAACACAGCAAACCTGAGTCATAGGATGAAGACACATCATGGATCCCTTCACAATGGTAATTCAGATTTCTTTCATTGGGGAATAGTCATGAAGTACAGTACATGAGTTTGCTCCAGGAATTTATTTACTCTTCTAATCAGAGGTTGCCTCAATCACAGCAAAGCTTCCAATGGATGACAAAGCTTGCAATGGATGACAAGACTGTACATTGCTGTTGACAGTTGTCTTGCAACTATGGAGAAGCAAATTTAAGGATGAAGCTAATACACAAAGGAGGCAAGCCAAGAAATTAAAGAATAAATAAAATAAAGGCACCATTTTACCTAGATGTGAAGTCTTTTTTCTCAGTTCTGGGAACCAATATACCCTCCATCCTTTATCTGGTTTGAGTTTAGCTTCTGTAGCTTGCTCGAAAAAATATCCTGGTGGGCATAGAAGGAGAACTAACGTCCCCATCTCACACGTCCTTTAGTTATTTTGTTGCACAGAAATGGGTAGGAAGCCTTTTCAAGGCAGCCCACTACAGAAAGAATTAAAATCACAAGTGTTCACAAGACGATATACAACATATGGTAGAAATAACAAAATTGGCACAAAACACGAGATACGGCTGAAATGTGAGAGGGATTCTAACAACCAAATTCAATAAAATCTATAGCACAAAAGCCATTTCTTTACAAGAATAGGGTAAAGGTTGAAAGGTTGTGGGTGACGAGTGCAAAATGCAGTGACATATTCATTGGGGAGATCAGGGACATTGGAAGGTTAGAAAAGGTTGAAATGTTTCTCTGTATCACTCAATCAGTGATCACCTCTGACAGGATAAATGCAGAAGTTTTACTAAAGAATTACTTTTCATTGAAAGCAAATGTGACTCACTAGCATAAAAACAAAAACAACAAAAAAGAAACAACAGGTGGTGAATACAACTCAAGACATTAAATTTCCATGAGTCATTGGAGCCAGATGGTATGCTTTTGAGAATTCTGAAGAATTTAAGATCAAAGCATTTTAGATACTAGCAACACAGGCAATTTATCATATAAAACAACTATCAGAGTTAGATAGATTGCCAACTATATTATCTGACACTATTAGGAAGAGCACAAATTGTTCAGGCAATTCAATTAATTCAAGGAAACCTAAACAATTTATTATATAAATACAAACCAGTGCTCTAGGCAGTAGACGCTCAAACATGTCTCAAACAAAGTCATGTCCTCCATAATGTCATTGGTACATTTTTTTGGAGCAAGGCAACATATGTAATCTCAAACATAGCCTATAAATAGAATGATCTTTATTTTTTATTTTTTTAAATTGAGTTTATTGGTACATTTATGGTATACAGTACAGTTGCATTCATTATTGGGATCTTGTATCTTTACATGACAGGTCTTGGTTCTCATTTTTCCCCTTGTCCCTGCCCTCCCTTCACCCCCTCCTCCTCTCCCCATTCACAAACATTTTATTTCCATTTTTTCATTTTCTCGTATTTTTTCTTTTCCCTTATTACTTTTCCCTACCCTTCCCACTTCCCCTAAACCTTTATCCCTTTTCTTCCTATTTCACATTGTCAGTTATCTCATTAGGATCTTATGTACTATTGTAGTTTTTCACACTAGAGAAAGTATTCAGTATTTACACATGTGTGACTTATTTACTTCACTTAGGAGTATATCCTCAATATGTATCATTTTTCTATGAATGAATCTAATTTATCATTCTTTATGGCTGAGTAGTATTCCATTTTATAGAAAAACCACATCTTCTTTATCCAGTCTCCAACTCATGGGCAAATGGGCTTTTTCCAAGTTTTAGCTATTACAAACTGTGCTGCTGTAAACATAGGTGTGCATAAATTGCTGTGATACTATTCTTTAAATTCTTTTGGAAAGATACCCAGCAGAGGGATGGCTCCATCAAATGGAACCTCTAGCCCCAGCTCTTTGAGGTATCTCCATATTGATTTCCATAGTGGTTGCACCAGTCTGCACTCCCACCAACAATGGAGAAGGATTCCTTTCTCCACGCAACCCTGCCAACATTTGTTATTGTTTGATTTCTTGTTAGCAGCCATTCTTTGTGGCGTAAGGTGGAATCTCAGTGTTGTTTTCATCTTCATCTCTTGAATGACCAGTGATGTAGAACATTTTTTCATATATTTACTTGCTACTTTTACTTCTTTGTCTGAGATATGTCTGTTCATTTCAGATGCCCATTTTTGAATCAGGTCTTCATATTTGGGAGCTGATTGTTTTGAGTTCTTTATGAGAAAGATCTTTAAATAATTTTCTTATAAAATATTTCTGTTTAAAGGTAAATTGGTCACAATCAGATACAGATAATTGAAATCATTAAAGAAAAAAATGGTGTTTTATAATTTGTGGAATCACTGGAGGAAGAGACCTTGAGTGGAGCTACCAGGAACAACTTCCACAACAACCATGAAGAATTATCCTCTATGAGCGACAGTATCTCCATAATGATTACAGGACTAGAAGCAGCAGCCTGCCAGCTCCAGAACCATTATCTGAATCCTTCCATAATCCCTTCCCACGAAATGAATGCTCCCTATTTTGCCTTTCAACACTAAAAAGCCAAAGACTGAACAGTGCAAATGCTACTCCAGTTTCCACAGAGGAAACAAATACACTCAAGGTCATGCTTGCCAGTGGAAACAGCTGTAGAAGGCAAAATGGGGGACCCACCTCAGGATATTCACTTCTGCCTTCCAACTCTGAGAAGCACACATTGATGTGTAGCTGAAAGTGAGCTGGGGAGTGCAGATTTTAGCAACTCTGCGTAATGATGCACTATAGAACGTGAAGACATACTGAAAGGGGGTGGGATGGAGGTTGATTAAAAATCCATAGGCTGTGGTTTAAATGTCTCTCCTTAAAGTTCATGCATTAGGAACATTCCCTCATCCTCATGAATGGATAATGTTGCCCTCATGGCATAGGTTGTTTATCACGAGAGTAGCTTTGTTATAAAAGCAGGCTCTCTATGGTTCTTTGCTTTCTCATCATGTGATTTCCTCTACTTGATTTTCATGCAGAAAGATCTTTACCTGAGACTCATTCCATGCTCTTGTGTTTTTCAGCGATAAGAACCTTGAATTAAATAAGATCTTATTTTTAGAAATTACCTGTGATAGTCAACCTGACTCCATTTTGTGCCTCAATGCCATTTTGTACCTGTACTTGAACAAAGTGCTTGTACTTGAACAAAGCACCCAAAACCCCCACAGACCACTTGGCAGTAAACTTATTGCAGTTGCAGGATGTTTTGTAGCTCACCTAATGTGTGAAGCTTCCTTATGCCTCCCACTAACTTGGCATGGTTCTGCTTCTGCAAGATTCAACTTGCTGTCCCCTAAGCCCTCCCTAACTAAAAGCATGATTTAAAAGGAAAAATCAAACTGCTTCCCATTGACAAGAGAATTTTCTGGTGCTAGCCCCCCCTCAGCCACTGGCTATCATAAACAGGCTCAAGTCTGGCACAGAGAATGACACGTCTCTTTTTTCTAACTCATTCATCCACAATAAGCTCAAGTGTGTGAAGTTCAGTTACAGTAACAGAAAACAGATGAAGACACTGTGGTCTGCCACAGACAACTACCTTACCTTCCTCCCCATTCGCAAGGCAGTAGTCCTCTGCCCATACTTCTTCACAAACCACCCCAAAATAGTGTTTCTCCTTGCCACTCTGTTTACTAATTTCACCACCTACCCAATGAAATAAAACCAAAACCTTAGAATTGGCATGAGCCTCTCTGTTGTTCATTCCACTGTCACTCAAACAGTCACCCAACCTTGTTAGTTCTTTCTGAGATGCCACTGCCTAAGACTGAGGTCTCAAAATTTTAAACAAACTAATATTTCTTTTTCTTTAAACAAACTAATATTTCTATTTCTTTAGTAGCAATCTTTAAAGGATATCTTCCACGTTTTGCCTTCTCAAATTATCTTTCTAAAACAAAAATCTTGTACTGTCAACCCTTTATGTCAAGCCCCCCAAAGATTCCCAATTCCAGTAATATAATGACTAAGCTTTTTGGCAGAACAATCAGGGTCCCTCTGAATTAGCGATTAGTTTAACTTTTCAAACTCCTCTCTTTTCAGTCCACTCTTTCCTCTGTGTATGAGCTTCTCATCCCTCCCAGACACACTAAACATGCCTGTGTCTATGTTCTATGTGTGTTATTTTTCCATCATGGGTTTTGTTTCCTCAGTTAATGAACTTCTATACATCTTTTAAAATCCAATTGAAATATAGCTTTTGCAAAATTTCTCAAGCAGAGTTTAGCATTCAGTCCTCTTCATTGCTATAAGGTATTCCTCACACTGTTATTCAAGTGTTACATTCAAGTGTTATTCAAGTTTTTTCATGCTGTCCTAAACTGAGAGTATTCTTAAAAGTAAACAGACACTTATCCAGATTGAAGTATCTTTTCTCCTCCAAAACCAACCACAGGAGTTGGCAATGTAGAACGTTTCATTAGATAATTATTGAATAACCAGATGTAGAAAACATAAAAGGATTATTTAAAAAAACTGTTAAAATAAAAGAGAATTCAAACTTTAAAAAACACCAACCTGTTATAATAAAATAATATTCTTCTTTTACTACCTGACTCCAAAGAAAAGAAATAAAAGATTTTAGAGGAGTAGGTGTAGATCGGTTCAGTCTCTAAAAGATGTACACTTGGCAGCCTGACTTGAAAGAGTCAAACTGAGAACACCCAAGTTCCTTACAGGAAGCTTTGGCTCTCCACCAGAGTGAGACAGCACAATTGCAGAAGCCTAATACAGCTTTTCTTGGGCAATGTTTATGTTTAGATTATAGTAGCTGGATAGCTCTAGGGAAAGCTGTTGGCTTTCACCTAAACCCAAAAGAGAGAAAATCTGCTCAAATACAGAGGAAACTTGTTAAATCAAAGAACAACTAGGTTCCTTGATGTATTAATTCAAATTATTATGAGGAAATTTTAAGCTGTAAATGCAATGAGAAGAGCCATTGGCTTACATTTGTTCCTTTAAAGAAAAATTAAACTGTGCTTGATGTTATTCATTCAGGCATTTGTTTTAGAGCATGACTTCCCAAAATACGTGCTAAGAAAAACTAACTAGAAGGTTCATGGTTTAAAGAGTCTGAATAGTCTTCTGGGACCATACCAAAGACAATTGGCAGAGTAAGCCTCTGAGAAGTCCTGTTAATTACTGTCCTAAAACCAGTGATTCTCAAATATATTTATCTTCTCTTGTCATCCAGCAGAACTAGTGCTTATTATTAAGTAGGGAATGGAGAGGGCAGTAAGAGGAAGTTAAAATTGAGAGAACTGTGAACAGAATAAAGGTTTAGATTACAGCAGTATAGTCATCAGACTACAAAGAAGGAGGAAACAAACAAACCTTATAATGATAATCCCTGTCTATTTTGGGTTGAACCATGACCTCAAAATGATATGTACAAGGTCTTAAGTCCTAGAACCTGTCAAAACAACTAGATATGAAGAATTAATACTGCTTGATATGGCACAAGATGTAATTTTAGTAGGGACAGATCTTAGAGGGAAAACTAAGAGCAGGCAAGTGGGACTTGAGTGCAGTAATTTGTCCTCATACTACAGAAAGGAGAAGACAATGTGAATACAGAGGCAGAGGTTGGCCTACCAATGTATTCACCAGAAGCTGGAAGAGTCTAAATTCTTCTCTCAAGATCCAGAGAGAGTATACGCTGTCAACACTGTGATTTCAGACTTCTGTTCTCCAAAACTGTGAAAAAAATATATTTCCTTTCTTTCAAGCCACCAAATATATAGTGATTTCTTACAGCAGCCACAAGAAGCTAACACACCCTCATTAAGCACCTCTCTGATTGAGGCACTAAGCAATACACTGCTCACCCCACAATGTTCCCAAAGGTAAGGAATAAGCCTGCCACTTCCATCTCTGGCACCCCAATTTTGTTTAACAACTTACTATAATACTTCTTGAATAATAGCCTATATAATATCTTGAGGCAATGGGATTCATAAATTTACTACCCACTATGAATAGCATCTTAGTGTATGGGCTTTTTATGGCACAGTGCATTTTCATGATGAATCCATTTGTCCTTTTTTTCAACTTTTGCTTAATGCTTCTCTCATTAGCTTAAATAAATGTGTGAGACAATTGAACTGCACTAAATAGGACAAAGGTCAGAAAGGAGAGCTTGAAGCAGTCTCATATTCATGAGATACATAAAGGGCAGCTTTTTCTGAAGTTGAAGCATTTTTGTAGCAAGACCATGCTACAGATTGTGGAGATTCAAAGTGGACAACAGGTCAGAGGAAAACCTTGAAGGCAAATATTCATCTTGGGAGTGTTTCAAGAGGCGCTGACCCAGCTACAAAATCATGAGTCATAGAACTTAAACTCAGCACAAGAATCCTCCCTGTGTGATGATAAGAAATATTTTATTTTAGCCTGTAATGGGAAAATGAATATTCCATTGGGTCAACATTATTGCACAAATCTCAGTCACATTGGTGAAGGAACGTTCTTAAGGATTAAGCCCATAAAAACGTCTTGTTTGTTTTGTCCCATTCCAGCTAAGACAAAAAGAGTGCAATTTATTTTTTAAAATAATATAGCACAAAGAATTGGAAATTGGAGTCTGTATGAGTAAATGCCAAGTCTATATTATAACGCAGAACATAATAAACTTTTGGTTATTCAGCAGTAGTTAATCCTCACTTAAAGCTCTCTGGAATTTATTTATGAGCTTTAGTGTGCATGACAGTAACCAAGGGAGTAAATTAAAAGTGGCGGTTATGGGCCATCCCCAGTTTTTTTGCTTCAGTAAGTAAAAGGAACCTGTGAGTGATGGAGACAATGATGGGTTAACAATTGTTTCAGAATGCGTGATCATGTGCATGTTAAATAACACTATAGAGTCGGGCCCTTTTTATCTTTTTATATGTGCTGAAATGTGTATGGGGTAATACAGTGGACAAAATAATGTGGGGTGTGTGTGTGTGAGTGTGTGCGCTTGCTTGCTTAGTATTTCTATAATTAAATAAATGTGGAAGACAATTGAACTCTCTTAAAGAGGGCCACACATCTATGTGTTCCTCTTTATGTTTTTATATTTGACCAAGTAACATATAAGCAACAGAAATGTATTGCTCACAGTTCTGGAAGCTGAGGAGTCCAAGATCAAGGTGCCAGCATCTGTGGTATCTGGCAAGGGTTCACTCTATGCTTTATAAATGGTAGCTTCTATGTGTCAGATGATTGAAGGGGCAAACAAGATGCTTTGGGTGTATCACATATGATTACCAATCTCATTAATCAGGAATCTACCATCAAGTTCTAATCACCTACTAAATTCCTCTTCTTAATATTTTTGCATTGAGGAATAAGTCTCAATGTAAGAATTTTGGGAGAAACATTCAAAGTCCATAGCACAGACAGGCAGATAGACAGGCACTCAAAAGTCTGGTAGCATGGCACAGTTATTAAATAATTGAATATATTAATCATCTTGGAACAGTTAAATATTCAAATGACATGTTTTATAAATCATCTCAGTCTTAAAAGAGCTTTACAGACTAAAATTCAAAAGAAATAATTGTTAGCATTTAGTGTCGACGTTATTCCAAATACTTTCTACATGGTGACATATTTGATCCTCACAATGTCATGAGTAGATCTTATGTTTATCCTGCTGTCATAGATGAAGAAACAGACAAGAAGTTTGATCAGGTTCCCAAGGTTACATGGTTTGTGAGCTATATATTGAGTATCTAAACCAAAGCACCCTGCCATAGAAATTTAAAAGCAGAATACACTGCATCTTTTGAAAATTTTCTTTCCATCACTTATTGAATTTTAAACCTTGGTATATCATTTTTATCATTAAAGAAATTCTATACAACTATTTTCTATGACTTTCAGCCATATAGTAGACAAACTTGGATTTAATTCATGATTCCCTCTTTTTCTGAAATACCAAGTTTAGATCATTAAACGGAACTATTCTGAAACTTAAAGGAGCCCATAAATGCATCATCTTCACTGAAGCCTTCCAGGACCTGGAAAGTCAGACACCTGCATCCCACATGAGGTGGGTGATGAGTTAGGTTCTGGAATACAAATTCATCTTTTCAAGCCTTTTCCATAATCTCCTCCAGAACGCAGAGCAGTAAGCATTTCTTCTCACAACTGAAACAGCATGACCCCCAATCTACCTGGTTATAAGTATTGTTACAACCACTCATCTTTCCATCTTTTCCACTACAAGGAAAGATTTATATCTCTATTACAGATATAAAAACTCATGCACATTATGTTTCCTTTTACAGAATTACTGACCAAGCTCCTGAATATTTTTCTGAGTTTCATCTCATAGACAGTACATTTAAACTTAGATCACCTTTCTCCCAAAGCCTCTCCATTCATACTGGTATGGTCCGTAAGAGTGACCTTATTTTAACAGTAATAAAAACATTGCCCCCCACCAAGGTGCAACTGCTGGTTTTGATGCCTCTCCTCACTCCCAGTTCTAATACTTACAGTGTGACCATGGTTCATCTTTTCAATTTCCTGTTTTAATGCCTCAAATGAGCCTCTTATCTTTTTGCACCTTCTTGTAGCTTTGGTAGTTTCTATAAGTATCAAACCTCCTGTACAATAGCCATTAACTTCTTTTTAATTAGAGCTCTTGGTCTTTAGGGGCAATCTCACACTTTTCAAACTAAGGGCTCTGACTTCTTGATGGTGCTTGGTCTGCATTAAAAAGAGCAGCAGGAATCCATGGCATCAGATGCGTGAACGGATCATTCTGTATAGAGAATCATCCAGTGCCAAATAAAATCAATTTCAATGTTGTTGCTCTGATAAAGAGAGATATGAAGAACTCAATAACCCCTAGATGGTAATTAATAATATCATCATTGTTATTATTAAAGAATAAATTATAATAGGGTCATATTGCATACACCCATATTGAAGATATAATGAATAGAAAAGGTACGGCTAAAAGATAAGTAAACTACAGCAAAATTTCTGGGAGAAAGAGGTTTCAAAATGTCAAGTTATAATGCAAATGAAACACATAAAAGGGAGAAAAAATAACTTGAAGTAGAAATAATTGCACCAAAGATAGATAAGTAACACAGAGGTATGTTGAAGGAAGTGAGAAAATAAAAATTGAGAGGTATTGAGAGATACTGAAAAGTAGGCAGCATCCCCAAGATAGGACATGGACTCCTGTGAAAGCTCTTAAGGGATAGAACTAAATGTGGAACATTTTTCACTGCAGTTGTGATCTTTTGAAATAGGAAGATTTTTGAAAGTGGGGAAAACAAGTAAGAAGTACTACAGTATACTAGGAATTCCATATTCTTATCTATAAGGATGCTCCTTACAAATACTAATGTATTAATGCTAAATGAGTTCACTCTGGAAATTTTGGGGAGGAGTGTTATTAACACTTACTGACAAAAGCCACTTATTGACTCTGAAGTTGAAGCAACCAGGAAAAAAACCACTTTACTTGAGAATGGCCAGAACTGAGTTAATGCCCAATTCCAAAGAAAAAGTGTAAGCACTTTTCAAGCTTTTGCTGATCAAGACTTTTGCATGTCTGAGCTCCTGCATATCAAAGGAGACTTTCTGCTGGATTTGCTTACTCCTTTAACTTAATCCTTGATTTTTAAGGACAGAAGTTCCAGTAAGTAGAGAATGTTGAAGGCATGAAGTCCAGTATAGCTGTTCTTCCTATTAGAAAATTGTGCAGCTGCAGTGTTTTAAAATGAACAAAAATACTGTCCTACCTGGAGTCCCTAGTGACCTCCACCCTGAGAGTTGTAAATTTCCAGATATCAGATATCAAATGTGAAGTAACCAGAAAGCTACCCTAAAAGATTGAGAGGCAAAGGTCAAAAGTCTGTTCAGAGAAAGGTCAGATCACTAAGGTCAGGGTGCTCAGTCACAGTCATAAAGGATAAAGCTGAGGCCAGAGCAGAAAAATGGAAGAAACTGATTGGGTATAAGTGAAGCAGTAGGCAAATAAGCTTATTTACCAGATTACAAGTAGTATCCGGAAAACCAGAAGCACATTTGGCGGTACAGTTTTAAACTCAGTTGGGTTAACATTTCAGAGGAAAAAAAGTGTGCTTTTCTCCATTGACATATCAATTGCTAGTTTGCTGCATATAGCATGACCTAACCCACTAGTGCTATTTTTCTCTGTCTTGTGATTAGCAGTGATTATGTTCATTGCAAGTTGGATCTAGCAAGGATGACATTAATGTCCAAATGCCAACCATTTCCTATAATCGTGTTCCTTATAATATTTGCGAGATCCAGAATATGATATTAATTACTTGAAGATAGCACCTTTGCGTATTTAAAAAGTGCACCTTGAATAGTTTTATCTTAAATTTTAACTTCTACTTTTCTTTCAAAAATGTTTACAGATAAAATTATTTTAGTCTTGGGTCTGTTTGACTTCATTTTATATTTTTTATTTCAAAGGTTATGGGACCATGACAATAATTTGGAATCACTAATTAGTAAAATAATCAAATTGCTATTTATAATGAAAGATATTGGATATATATGACAGCTTTCTTTTAAAATACACTTGTCAAATATAGTTATAAAAGCCTTGCACTCCATGATGTATTATAGTTAGAGAACATTTTAATATAGATTATCTCATTTGATGCCGACTAGAAAAAGTAGTCAATACATCAATAATGAAGTGAATTGTGAAATATTTTTGGTATTAAATGGCACTTTGTCAATTTAGAGAAATAGAACCACATTTGCATTTTTGACATATAATTTCAATTAGGTTTAATACTATTTTATGTTTTATCTCATGTGCACTATAGCAATTCACATCACCTAATGTTATTAATGTGTTATCATCTTTGGTTTTTCCTTCCTCTGAAACATATGATGCACTATGCAGAATATTGCAATTTCACATATTATAGAACAGCAGTAAATTTTTGAGATGTAATTCTGTTGTCTTTTCAAGATATAGTTCTGTAGCACTAGTACCAATGCATCTCAGTTTCAACAAGATCCAATTTTCTCTTCTAAAATAAAAAGTCACTCCCAAGATTTAGGCTTTCATTTGATAAAATTATTCCCTTTAAAATCCACAAGATGTACCAAGATCATACCAAAAGAAAAAAAGTGTGGCTGTGGAAACAATTGTTGCCCTGTAAGAAAATAATGTTTTATTAATCACTGTTTCAAATTGTACGTTCTAATGTATATATGACTTTCAGAGTAGTATATTGAGCAGAGAAATTTAAATGAAATGATTAATTTAATGTTTTCACAATGAGGAAAATTGTTGTTATGGCTTGTGTTATATGTCCCTCCAAAGACTAATGCAGTCATTGGAGGGGCTTTTTCAGAGGTGGCTGAACCTAGAAGTGTGACCCTGGAACTGATATGGTGCATTGCTAAGATGAAGGGCACTAGGATTAAGGGTGTGAGTGTTACCTGCCCTAAGTAGCCTGGGTAAGATATAAGGGGCATAAAGTGCTGTGGTTATCCTTTGTTTCTTTCCTACCTTGTTCCTGCCACAAACTATTTCTCCTTTGCAGTGCCTGTCTGTCATGCTACCCTGCCATGGAGCCATCCGATTATGGACAAACCTCTGCAAAGTGTGAGCTAAATAAACCTTTCCTCCTTTAACTTTGGGCGTTGGGTATTTTGTCTCTGCAATGAGAATAGGAACTAAGACAGTGATTTACAATTGTGAGGACATATTAATAAAGTATTTAATCAGAGTCCTAATGATGATGTTCTTATTATGGGAGTCATTCTCCAAATGACTCATAACAGTCCTCAAAGCGGGGTTGTCATCCTAAGAAAGATGTCTAAAACACTTCCATTTAGTCAGACTGAGTAAAACTAGATACTGATAGGTACCTTTATTTTGTTTCAAAAGCTTCTAGGACCAGATATTTCTACTCATGCTTAATTCACTTGGAACAATGTACCACAAAAGCATCCATCACAATTATACTGTTTAACCCAATTTAGTAAAAAGATTTAAAATCTTTACAGCCAGGCATGGTGGCACTCACCTGCAATCCCAACACTTGGGAGGCTGAGCCAGAAGGATCACTATTAAAGCCAAGGGCAGCCTGGGCTATATGGTGAGATCAAGACCAGCCTCAACTACGCAGTGAGACCTTATCTCAAAAACAAAACAAAACAACAACAACAACAACAACAACAAAAAGATTTAAAATCTTTAGCAGGGAATAGTTGTACACACCTGTAATTTAAGCCGCTCAAGGGACTGGGATGGGAGGATTTCAAATTCAAAGTCAGCCTGGGCAACTTAGTGAGATTCTGCCTCAAAATAAAATGAAATAAAATAGGATTGGGGATGTAACTCAGAGACACAGTGCTTGCTTAGCACAAATCAAGGCTGCAGGTTTAATTTATACTACTAGAAAAAAACTTACAATCTTATTTTCTAAAAATTTATGAAGATTTTTAGTTTTAAAGAAGTCTACCTCAGCCATCTTAATACACTCAATGCTTCCAATCTTGTGTATATTCTAATTATTTCATCTTTCTATAATAAGGTCTGAAGTTGTCTTCAGTGAAGCAAATCTTGGAAACCAGTAAAATCTCAATTCAAGTCCAATTTCCCATGGGATATCTTATCTAATTACTAATCTCTACTGAAAATCTAGCAAGAAGCACTGATATAACAATATTTCATTGGTTTATGTAGCTCTCAGATGTGTTAGTCATGTTTCTCCAACTAGATCTTAAATTAGTAAACAAGAATAGGAAAAGAAACACTAAGTGACCTGCTGTGAGCCATAGAATGTGTGGTTCATTTTCTACAAACTATCCCAGGCAATCAGTTCACACTCAGGATCAAAGTTTTACAAATTTTGTATTACTTCCAAAATGCACAATTGGTATTCAAAAGTGCTTGCTCATTTGAGAAAAATAGTATTTAAAGTCATTTTGTCCCATAGCTGTGATTATGGCTTGTTAATTCTGTTAGGTATTAGGAAGACTTTTTCCAAGATTATCCAATTTTCACCTTCATGAGAATTTTAGTGTCATTTTTATGAATGCTAATAATTCAGAGGACAGTATCATGAGGTAGCATGGTAATTTTAATT
Organism: Fukomys damarensis; assembly: GCF_012274545.1. Classification (NCBI taxonomy): domain Eukaryota; kingdom Metazoa; phylum Chordata; class Mammalia; order Rodentia; family Bathyergidae; genus Fukomys; species Fukomys damarensis. The sequence goes on from NW_022900936.1 coordinate 25,642,880, forward strand.
TAATATGTTATGTAAAGACTTTTGCTCTCCTGTTCATTATTACTAGGGCTTTAACATAGAAAGAAAATGTTATAGTTAATGTTAAAATTATTGGCTATAGACTAAAATTGGCTGGTTTCAAACTCTGGCTCTACCAATTTAAAAATTACTGAAACTTCCCTAAGACCAGTTGTCTAATCTATACTGTGGAGATAAAATACATCTCAGAGCTATCTGTAAGGATTAAATAAGAGAATATCTGCAAAATGGTTGTCCTTTAGTAAATGTTCTACAGAATGATTGACCTTTAATAAACATTCAATAAACAATAGCTATTATTTAGTTATTATTTCACTTAAAACTGTTTTTCCAACACTTCAGTTTCTAAGGACTCAAGAAAAAGAAAATTGCAGCCTACTCAAATAACTGGGAGAATGTAATGGACATCTCAGCCTCTCTATTTACTATTAAGCATCAAGTGCATAAACTAGAGTAGGTCATAATTTATTGACAAAAAGTGTATTTACATATGTCAACTTTTCCCTACCTCATCTTTTTCATCTTTTCTAATATAATCCTTTTCCTTTTTAAAAGCTTTTTATTATATGATAATTGTTTTCATGAACCCTTTTCTAAAACTCTGTTCACCATAGTACAATTTGCTAATAGACAAATGGCTCACTTACAAATTTATCTCAGTCATTTCCCTACCCTTGCTTGCTCAAGAGGATTTTGCTATTGCTCTCAGTTTCTTCCCACCCCATAAAAAATGACAATACTTTGCCATATTGATTCTTCTGAATCTCTATGATATAATTTCAAAAGGAAAGTGTTAGGAGGGAAAAATAACAACAACAATATCAATTCTTAAGTTGTATCAGAAAATAAAATCTCAAGAACTTTAGAAAGCGGGAAGCATTGAGACAACAGTGTTGTGTAAAACAAGAGCAGTAAGGGATTTAAGAAGTTATTCTGTGGTATTTCAGAAATAATACTGTGTTTTCTTCATGATATTCTAAAAATGCAAGTAGACTTCCAGGAAGATGGCAGAGCAGTAAGAAGCAGAAAGTCAGCATTTCTGAGATTTGGAATCCAGACATTGGAATATAACAATTTGTGAAAGAAAAAAAAAAGGAGGGAGGTGGATTTCTGGGACCCAAGGAGGATCTGAAAGGAGAATAGGAGCTCGCAGGGAAGGTGAGGAGACACACCTCAATGCAGAATGAAGAGGAGGAGTTTGCAAACTGAACTTTCTTTCTCACTTCCCATGGTACGACAGTGGAAGCTTGAAGCTATAGACATGGTGAAGGTAGGCCACCACAGAGACCTCCAGAGGGGGTGACTCCGAATGTTTCCATGGAGAAACCAGTGGAATGGAGCAGTGGGGGCTGTGAACTGTAAAAGATGGTGAGTAACACTGTAAGTGAATCTAGAGAAGATGCAGATTTTAAAAATAGAAGAGTTTATGAAAGTGATGCAAACCATGAATGCCCAACATAGGAAAGAACTGGGTTCCATGAGACAGGTTCAAACAGATATCCAGGAGATTTAAAATTCTATTGAAAGTTAACTGTACTGTATACCTAAAAGGGACCCATAAACTCAATGAGAAAAAAAAATCTATGAAAAGTATATGCAGCAGAATTAACCAATGTAAGGACAAAATATCAAATCAGAAGACAGGTTTGTGGGCAGTGATAATCAAATAAATGATTTCTAAAGATAACACAGACCATGAAAAATCAATCCAATAGCTACTAAATGATGCAAAGAAGAATAGCATAAGATTATAGGAATCAATGAAAAAAATCAGAAGATAGCAAAATGACTTAAAAAACATATTCACAGAAATAATGGCAAAAAACATGCCAAGCATGGAAAAAGAATTTGACATACTGATAAGTGAGGCATATTAGCCTCACTCCAATTATCCATGAACAGAAAAAAAACTACACCAAGACATACAACAGTCAAGATGCCAGAAATTCAACATGAGAACAGAATAATAAAAGCTGCTAAAAAGAAAAAAACAGAAAACAAATAACCAATAAAAGAAAACTCTTCAGAATCACAACTGACTTCTCAGCCCAAACCTTTAAGTCAACTAGAACATGAAATATTTCAAGCCCTAAAAGAAAACAATCTCCAATTAGATTGATGTACCCCAGAAAATTATCTTTCAAAGTTGATGAAGAAATAAAATACTTCCATGATAAAGAACACCTGAAGAAATTAATGGCCACCAAATCAGCACTGCAAAAAGTTCTGAAGGATATTCTAGAAAAAGACAGCAATTCTATGTGAAATAGGAAGAAAAGGGCTAAAGGTATAGGGAAAGTGGGAAGGGTAAGGGAAAGGTAATAAGGGAAAAGAAAAAAATATGACAAAATGAAAAAATGGAAATAAAGTGTTTGTAAATGGGGAGGGGAAGAGGGGGTGAAGGGAGGGCAGGGACAAGGGGAAAAAATGAGAACTGAGACCCATCATGTAAAGGTACAAGATCCCAGTAGTGAATGTAATTGTACTGTATACCTAAAATGTACCAATAAACTCAATAAAAGAACAAAAAAAGGAAAGAAAAGAAAAAGACAGCAATTCAATGAATCTCAATAGAATGAATACAATAAGCAAGGCAAGCAATTACCCAGAGGGAAAAAAGGGAACCAAAAATAGGAAAATAATTTGACAAGAATATGTCAGTACATATCAGTTATAACCACCAAAGTAAATGGTCTTAACTCATCAATCAAAAGAAACATATTGACAGAATGGATCAAGAAACAAAGTCCAATAATTTATTACATACAAAAAACACAATAAACTCAAAAGAAATTCATAAACTGAAAATCAGTGGTTGAACAATACTCCATGCAAGAGGAACCTGGGAAAAGCAGGAGTAGCTATTTTATTTGCAGAGAAAGTGGATTTCAAGACAAGACTGATGATAAAAGACAAAAAGATCACTACAAACCAATTCAGGGAATAATCCAAGAGGACAACATAATAAACAGAAGTATAAGTGCACCAAATACTAGCACACCCAACTATGTAAAACAAACATTGATAGACTTGAAAAATCAAATAAGGACTAATGCAATTATCATGGGGGACATCAATACCACACTTTCACGAATAGATCAACTAAACAAGCAAACAAAAAAGAAACAATTGGACTTAGTAGATATCTATGGTGTTCTATGCCACAACAGAATACACATTCTTCTCAACTGCACATGGGACATTTTACAAAATAGACCACATACTAGGCCATAGAACATGCTTAAAGAAATGCAAAGTAATTGGAACTATCCCATTCATATTATCAAATCATAGTGCAAAAAAATGGAAATCAGTGGCAAAAGAAACCACAAAAATTGCACAAACACATGGAAATTAAATCACATATTCCTGAATAACCAATGAGTAACAAATGAAATTTTTTTAAAAAATCAGTGTGCTGGGGTACTGCACCTTCATCACAAGCACAACAAGGACCTGAGTTTGATCCCCAGAAGAAAAGAAATTAGTTTCTACAATAATAATATACTGGAACTTATGGGATGCAATGAAAGAAATTCTATAAGGGAAATTTGTAGTAGTGATTCCCAAAGCAATCTTAAATAAATAACCTAGTATTGAACCTCAGGGATACAGAAAAAAAGAGCAAGTTATATTCAAAGGGTATATGAGGGAGGAAATTATAAAGATCAGAGCAAAAATTAATACAATTGAAACTAAGAACACATTAAAACAAATCAGTCAATCGAAGAGTTGGTTTTTTGAATGATTAAATAAAATAAACACACTCTTATCCAACATTATCAAAAAAGGAAAGAAAAGACTCAAATTCATGCAATTAGAAATGAAATAGGTGAAATCACAATGAATCCTGAAGAAATTTAGAAGATCAATCTTACTTCAAAAACCTGTACTCTAATAAGATGGAAAACAGAAGAAATGGAAAGATTCCTAGATATATATGAATTACCAAAGCTGAATCAAGAAGATATAAAAATTCTAACTAAACCAATATCAGTCAATGAAACTTAAGAAGTATCTTTAAAACTACAAACAAGCAAAAACAAAACAAAACAAAACAAAAAGCCCAGGTTCTGACAGATTTATTGCTGGATTCTAAAAGAAATTTAGAGAAAGTGTATCACCACTACTCTTGAAACCTTTTAATGAAATTGAAAATGAAGTAACACTCCCAAACGCATTCCTGGAAGCAGTCATTACCGATACCAAAACCAGAGATGGAGCCAACCAAAAAAAAGAGAACTATAGACCAATCTCCCTAATGAACATACATGTAAAAATCCACAATAAGATATTGGTAAACAGAGCAATAAATCATCAAGAAACTTATATAACATGACCAGGTGGGTAGGATTCATCCCAGTGATGAAAGGATGATTCAACATACACACACTCATAACTGTAGTACACCACATTAACAGAACCAAGAAAAAATTCCACATGATCATCTCAATGGATGCATAAAAAGCATTTGACAAAGTTCAACACAAATTCATGATAAAAATTCTGCAGAAAATTGGAATAGCAGGTTTTTATCTCAATCTGATAAAAGCCATCTATGACAAATCAACAGCCAACAAAATGGTCACTAAATGGTAAAAAAACTGAAAGCTTTCACTCTAAAATAAGGAACAAATCAAGGATGCCCGCTATCCCTATAGTCCTCAAAATATTAGAGCAATTAGATAACAGAAGAAATAAAAGGAATAAGGATAGGAAAGGAAGAATTTAAATTATCATTATTTGCAAGAAACATGATACTCTACATAGACTCCCAAAACTTCACCAAAGACTCCAATATTTAAAAAACAAATTCAATAGTGTAGTACTAAGTCAGCATTCAAAAATCAATAGCATTCTTGTACACAAATAACAAACTCATTGAGAGAGAAATTAGAGAATCAACTCCTTTCACAATAGCATAAAAAATAGGAATCAATCTAGCAGCAGAAGCAAAAATCTTTACACTGAAAATTACAGTACTCTGAGAAAGGAGATCAAAGAGGGTATCAGAAAATGGAAAGATATCCCTTGTTCTTGGATAGGCAGAATTAATATAGTGAAACTGGCCAAACTTCCAAATCAGGATAGCATACAGAGTTAATGCAATCCTGATCAAAATACTAATAGCATACTTCACAGAACTAGAGAAAAACATGATAAAATTCATTTGGACCAGAAGAGACTTACACTAGCAGAAGCAATTCTAAGCAACAAAGGAAAGCCAGGAAGCAACATAATCCTTGACGTGAAATTACACCACAAAGCTTCTGTGATTTAAAAAAAAAAAAAAAAAAAAAGCCAAAAACGGGCAAAAAAAAAAAAAAAAAAAAAAAA
>NW_022900936.1:25648245-25661555 GCF_012274545.1 Fukomys damarensis
ATATAAAAAAAAAAAAAAAAAAAAAAACCAAAAAACAAAAAAAAAAAAAAAAAAAAAAAAAATCTGACCCAACAATCAATGCAAAAGAATACAAGATGCAGAAAAAACTCCAAACACCCAGCCACATTATCTTTGACAAAGGGGCCCAATATCTTCACTGGAAGTAAGATAACCTCTTAGTAAATGGTGCTCGGGAAAATGGCTTTCCACATGCTGAAGATTAAACCTAGAACCATATCTCTCACTACACACTAAACTAAAATAAAAACGGATCAAAAATTTAAACATTAAAACAGGAACATTTACTCTGCTAGAAAGATAAGATAGGTTAAACTCTGGAAGACATTGGTGTAGGCAAAGGCTTTTTGAATAAAACCCTGAACACCTAGGAAATAGTACAAAAAGTCATCACCTGGGATCTCCTCATATTAAAAAGGTTTTGCACAGCAAGAATCATCAATTGAGTGAAGAGACAACCCAAGGCATGGCCAGAAAAAATTACCAGCTATTCTTCAGAAAAATGACTAGTATATAGAATATATAAAGAAAAAAATTAGACCCATCAAATCTAAAGAACCAATCCAAAAATTGGTGTCTGAAATGAATAAACACTTTTCAGATGAAGAAGTACAAACAATAAATAAATAGAAGGAAAAAATATGCTGCATTACTACTCATTTGAGAAATAAAAATTTAAACAGTAGTGAGTTTCAATCTCACTGTGAAAAGAATGACTATTATTAGAGCATCAACCAATAACAAATGCGGGTAAGGCTGTGGGGGAAAAGGAACCCTTCTCCACTATTGTTGGAAGTTTAAGTTGGTGTAACCAATGTGGAAATCAATATGAAGATTCCTCCAAAAACTAGAACTAGAGGTTCCATTTGACTCAGCCGTTCCCCTTCTTAGTATTTTCCCGAAAGAGTTAAAAGTATCATGCCACAGGGATATATGCAAACCATGAATACAGCAGCACAATTTGTAGTAGATAAATCTTAGAAATAGCCCAAATGCCCATCAATCCAATGAATGGATAGAGAAATGTGATTTTTAAATACAATAGAATACTACTCGGCTATAACTAAGGATAAACTTGAGACATTTCTAGATAAATGAATGTACCTTGAAGACATACTTTTAAGTGAAATAAATTGGACACACGTTTAAATAATGCATTGTTTCTGTTGTGTGAGAAATCAAATGTGCAAATAAGGACCAAAATGGATGACAGATATTTGAAAGTAGGATAAAATGTTCAAATGAGAAGGGGAGCAAGGGAGGAGGGATGGCTGATGGATGAAAGGAAGAAGGAAAAAAGACAATAGAATAAAAACAGAAGCAAAGCTTTTATAAGGAAGGAGAGGAATGGAGGAAAAAGAAAAACATTGGATATTATATACAAGTACTAATTTGCTTTATGTATATAAAATGTACCAATAAGATTAACTTTTAAAATGTAAATAAAAACTTTAATTGCTTCCAGTCTTTGTAAATAGGAAGGGGTGGATGGGTTGAAGGGAGGGCAAGGGAATGGGGACAAAGTAAGACCAAGATACATCATATAAAGGTACAAATTCCCAACAATGAATGTAACTATACTGTATGTCTAAAATGTACCAATAAAATAATGAAAACAAAGTTTAATTGCTTTGAAATACCTTTTTGGTTTTGGAGTTTTCTTTAATTATACCTTCTGAGAGAGGACCACATGTTCCTGGCTTTACAACTGTTATCCAAGTAAAGAGTAGGACAACTTTATTACAGAATAGGGAAGAAGATTTAGAGCTACAAACAATTGTAGTAGTGAAAACTGAATATTTCATGTTGGCTGAATAATGTTAAGCCTTGGGCTCCATCAATAAGCAATGAATTCATTCACCCATCCTTACACACTGCATTCAAGAAGTCATTGCCCATTATATTTTTTGCTAAACTTAAAAAAATCAGATTTATCCTCAATGTTTTATATTCTAGCCCATCTATTCTTGCTTTTCTATCTTCAGGATGATTTTAAGATCTAAAATCTTTTGGAGGAAGGTTGAATTTTTGCAAAACAATCTTTATTTACCTTTTGAATCTTGAGAATGAATAGTCTCTAAGAAACAGAGAAACAGCTTTATCCTAAAAGAATCCTAGACTGACCTTTTCCAGCCAGTGCTTTTTCCACAAATCCAGTTCTTTTCCTAGAAGCAAATTTGATTATTATGCTTGTTTTATATAAAACCTCTGCTGTTTTCTTAAAATATTGTTGGAATAAAATTCTATCTTCATAGATGGTTCTTTCCAACTGAGCCCTGAGAAGGCTCAGAACACACTATGCCAAAATACACGCCTTGGCATACTGAGGATTTTAACCTGAAGGAATTTGAGAAAACTATACAGCCAGGAAGGTCTATCATTCTCCTGTCCTCTCCCCTAAAGCAAGTCATAAAAAGTAGAAAACATTTTCTAACAATTCTCTAAAGTAGGTCACAGGATCCTCGTGTGAGCGGTACCCTCCCTGTACCAGAAGGAAAGGAATATCTTTATCTCTGTAGACACAGGGACCCAGGAAAGCATTTGAACAAACAGGCCTCGCACAATTCCCTCAGCTTAGGACCATTAGACCATAGTCCTTTCATCTAATCAGACTTCTTTGTGACAATCACTTCTCTATCAAACAGCATAAAACTATATGACTTGACTCATTTGAGTCATTTCCTTATGAAAATTTTCATGTGACGTAACACATTAAATAAACTTATACACTTTTCTCCTATTAATCTGTTTTCATCCATTTTATCTTCAGATCCAGCCAGGGTCCCTAAGACAGTTCAGTATTCCTTCCTTCCCTGTTTTCTCAACTACTTATTCCTTCCCAACATTGTCTATAGTAGGCCTTATAAGGCTATATGGGCTGTACAGTTTACTTCCCTAATTCTTGAAGACATTTTACCTGTTGCTTGACAGCCAAGAGCCAGCTGTGTCCTGTGCTGTTTTCTCTTTGCAGAATATTTTTCAGGAGGAAATCTAACTGCTTCTTGACTCAGTTCAACAGTCACTTCTTGCTTACAGCTTTTCTTCAACGTCTCCATATATGTGTGTGTGTGTGTGTGCGCGCACACACATGAGTGTGTACTTTAAAAAATATGTGATAAAGAGGCTGAGTGATTTTTCTTTATTTTAAATAATGCATAATAATTTTACACATTCATTTGGGATATTGTGATGTTTCAATAAATGCATTATGACGTGTAATGAGATCAGGATAAGCAGCATATCTATCACTTTAAACATTTGTCATTTTTGCTTGTGTTGAGAACATACAAAATCCTCTCTACTAATAATTTTGAAGTTGCAGTTGTTTTCAACCGTGAATACCCTTCTGTGCTACAAAATATCAGAAATCCCTCCTTCTATCCAAAGGCACTGTTACAATTAGCCGTCTCCATTCATGCTCCCTATGCCCCAATCCCCCTTGGCTTCTAATAACTGCTATTCTACTCTGCTTCTGTGAAATAAACTTTTTACACTTTCACATATGAGTACATGCAATATTTGTCTTTCTGAGCCTGAGTTATTCCACTTAACATAACGTCTTCCTTTAACCATGACAAAAACCAAAGAGGAAATTTTTATTACCTTCGTTTTAAAAATATCAAGTTGAAGGCTATAGAGTTAAAGCATTTGTGGGCCGAACTGATAAATCTTCCTCCTTGCTATGACAGTGAAACCACTTCTTCTTATCCACACTCCTATCATTCTTCTATTAGTCATTCTTACCCGATAATAATAAAAATATTTCTCTATATGCATCTCCTGTGCAGTTATATCTGGGGGCCTGTTTGAAGTTAAGACCTCTATAACCCTAAAACTTGGTATAGTTCTGTCATTCAAATATTTCCTCAATAAATTAAAACCTCAGTGAAATATTTATTTAATTTAAGAAGAAAAGAGAATAGGAACTGTTTCATGAGTACCTGTACTATTTCCAAGACATTGTGCTAGATTCTGCAAAGCTTATTCAGAATTATTTAATGAGTTTTATTAATGTACTCCCTGGATGTGCATAAACACAAATTTATAAGATTTTTAACCAGGTGGAGTGATTGAAGTTAATCTAAATGTTCAGGAATTAGATGATTGCTTGAAGTCTTACTGTGAAAATTCTTGGAAAAAATATACATACTTTTATGTACTCATAAAGAAAAAAGTCATTGGAGGCCAATGTAGAATCAGCTAATTTGTTTTCTTTATACAGATATAAATCCAGGAATATTTGAATTTCTTTATTCATGTACTTGAAGAGAAAGTTTCTCCATTCTTCTGTGTTCCCTGTCTTATTTTAGATCTTTTGATTGTAAGTAACAGACCATGTCAACTGAGCTTAAACCAAAGAGGAGATTTCATTATAAGAATTCAGGTGAGCTTTACAAACCCTAAGCCACTAAAGGAGTTGAAGTCAGTAATCAAAGTTATTAGGAACACAGTCTGTATTTCTTTCTCTACCTCCTCCCCAACAGCCTCTTTCTTTGCTGTTTTCTGTTATTCTCCTTTGTCATTTCTCTGTTTTTCTCTCTCAACATAATGAGAGATGGGTGGAGTGACTGTCCAACATCCATGAGCTTATTTTTTCTCACCTACAGCCACTTTTAGAAATTAGCTAGATGATTCTGAATATTAGTGCCTTGGGGAGAGAATCTGATAGTTTCAGGACAATCATGTCCCATCTTGGATCAGTCAATAGCAAAAACAAAAACAGAAAAACAAGAAGAGTAGGTAGAAAGACCTATGATAAATTTCTCAGAGAAAGGTGATTAGCATCAATGTAACAGATACCCCCAATCATTTTATATTTATACACATGATCTATTTTTCTTACATGAAAAAGTTTTTATATGTTGACATTTTGTCCAGAATTTTAAAAACTCAGTGTTGACAAGTGTCAGTTTCCCAATAAGTTTGTAGTAGATTCAATTCTAAAAATGTAAAATGTAAACAATCACTAGATTTAGCCACTATAAAGTGGTTAATCATGATTGGTCTACATTTTACCTGGTTTTTATGTAATTTTTCTGCACTATACTTCCCCAAATAGACTGACATTTTCAGTTCAATGTAACTAGAACTAAAGAAAATCTGCAGAAGAAATGTCTTATCTTATTATATTATAATCATGTTTGTGTCATAACAGAGTGGATAAATGAAAGGGACATATTCAAATTGCTGCAGGACCAAATTAGCAAGTTAAAATAGTTTGGGTGTGTTCACAGAATAACTGATTAAACCATGGAACCCTGAGAGAGGCAAGGCTCCAACACATAAAAATATCACATAGCAAGAGCCTCTGATCTCAAGAATTTCACAGGGATGGAGGAACAGAGCAGGAACCCTTCAGCCAAATTCATACCTAGTTTACCTTTTTCAAAATAAGCCACCAATCTTTAATGACATAAATATTACAATTAATCTTTTAAAATATAAACAAATTTATTTATAAGAATAAAAATCCCTTTCAAAATTTACAAACTTTCCACTTTCCTTATGATAAACAATTCACAGTTAGCACACCAAAACTATGACTCCTTCACAAATGAGTATGAACATCCATCTTTGTTCTTTTTAGACAAGATTTTCAGGCAGAAGAAATCAACCTCTGTTATGTATATTCATCAATTGAGTCTTTCATTCGCAACATTAAATGGACAACCAAGCAAGACCACAAACTTGAAGAAAGCAATGGTTCAGAAAAGGACCAGGCTGGGGGTGTTGATCAGAGGTAACCTGCTTGACTGGCATGAGCAAGGTACTTGTCTCCAAATTTAGCATCAAAAGGGGGAAAAGAAGCTTGGAGTGGTGGTGCACACCTGTAATCCCAGCACTTGGGAGGCTGAGGCAGGAGGATCGCTGTGAGTTCAAGACCAGCCTGAGCTACATAGTGAGTTCCTGGTCAGTCTCAACTACATAGTGAGATCCTGAAACAAAAAGAAAATCCTTGCAAAAAAAAAAAAAAAAAAAAAAAAAAAAAAAAAAAAGGGGGGACATTAACAGAAATGATGTGAAACAGAAAAAATGATCCTAGAGAAAAAAATTCACTTCCTGAAATTACAAATAAGACTCTTCAGAGAATTCAAATTTCAATAACATGTCATAAGGAAAAAAGCATATTCAAAAAAGAGAGTACTATGAAAATGGAACAATCAGACTTAGAAATTTCAAAACTTCATTAAACTTCTGGTTACAACATACTGCTATTATTAGTCTTTTTATATAAATAAATAAATAACTGTGTTGAGTTGGCATTGTACAAAAATGGACGGCCATATGGTCTAGAAATGTTAATTTTTTTTTCCATTTGTACAGGGGTAATGCGCTGTACTAAATATGTAAGGTCATATCTACTTGGGTTTGATTAAAGAAACTAACAAAGTATTCTCTAAATAATGAAAAAAAGAATAAGATAAGAGTACAAGAATAAGAAGCAATTTAAATATGTTAAGGGACCATTTTCATCTTCAGAATTAAGGATTATTTTAATCTTACATTATTGCCTTTTATCTTTTACTTTCCTTTTTATTTTTATTTTAGGATTCCCTATTTTTAGTGTTCATACAGAGTTTTTGTTTGTTTTTTTGGTACCGGGGATTGATCTTGGGTCCTTGCACTTGCAAGGCAGGCCACCAAACTGCTGAGCTAAATCCCTGGCCCTATACAGAGATTTCTTTAACCGAAATACCGAATAGTTTCTCTGGTGTGAAAAACTATAATAGTACACCGGATCTTAATGAGATAATTAATAATATTATATAGGAAGTAAAGGGCTAAAGGTGTAGGGAAAGTGGGAAGGGTGGGGGAGAGGTAATAAGAGAGAGGAAAAAAATACGAGAAACTGAAAAAATGGAAATAAAGAGTTTGTAAATTGGGAGGGGAGGAAGGGGTGAAGGGAGGGCAGGGACAAGGGGAAAAAATGAGAATCAAGACCTATTATGTAAAGGTACAGAATCCCAATGATGACTGTAACTGTATTGTATACCTAGATTGTACCAAAAAAACTCAATAAAAAGAAAAAAGAAGTTCTGGGTACAAGTCAAGAAATCCTAACAGAGAACATGCAGTCACAGCCCCAAGGTACACAAAATTTAAGAGACCTGGAGATTTAAGTTAGGAGGTTCAGTATTTCTATCTAAGAAATTTCTAGAAAAAAAAAGAGATCTAAAAAAATAAAGGCAGGGCTGGGGATTTAGCTTATTATTTCTGTCGCCTGCCTTGCAATCACAAGGACCCAAGTTCAATCCCTGCTACCAAACAAACAAAAATAATAAATTAAAAAATGAAGGCAAAGAAAAACTATGCAGAAGAAAATGGGAAAGGTAGAGGAGAGTGCTGAAGAAAGGCCGAAGTTTTAGTTGGGTTTCAGGGCTAATGATATCTATCTAGTTACCAACAGAGTTCTCAGTCTGAAGACTGATAAAATGTATGGTGTGTGGGTATGCAAAATAGACACTTTCAAATACACAATAAGGCATCTTCACTTACTTTTGTATTAATAAAAACAAGTCATTTTGGTTTTGCTTTTTTTTTTAAAGCTTTCCCTCCCACCTTTTTTGCTGTGATGGGAATCAAATCCAAGGTCTCATTTATGTCAGGCTGTGGTTTCTTTCTGAAACAACAAGAGCAAAAAAAAAAAAAAACAAGTAACTGAAGAAAGAGAAACCTTGGGATTGAACAAATAGTATGTATGCTATTATGATTTTTATACTTATGTCCCCCAAAAAAAACTCATAGGTAGGACTTTTGGGAGGTGGCTGGATCTAGGGTATGTGAATATGGATTAAGGGCCTGATAAATGGATCAATCCACTGACTCGTTTAGCATCATTCCTGGAGTGGATAATGGGAAGGCACCCTCTTGGTGTAAATTGTGTCCTCCAATAGGCTTGTAGCTTGAATGGGACAAGAGAGAAAGGAAGATTTATTGCTTGCTGGTGCCTCCTGCCCATGCCCTCTGAACTGTTTCTTCTCTGTCATGCCTCTCTGCCAGGCTCCCCTGCCGTGTAATCAGCAGACTTTGGACTGAAACTTCTACAAACTGTGAGCCAAAATAAACCTTTTTCCTTTAACTTATCACTGCCAGGCATTTTGTCCCAGCAATGAGAAAAGTAACTAAGACATAGGCTAAACACAACAGTATATGAAGAGATAGCCATTCAGAGTAGTTTCTGTAGCAGGTGAGAAAAACATTTGTCAAAATTAGAACATAAATCAAAGTGGATCAAAGATCTAAACATTAAAACAGAAACACTAAACCTGCTGGAAGACAGTTTAGGTAGAACTCTTGAAGACATTGGTGTAGGCAAAGGCTTTATGAACAAAGTCAATATCATACAGGAACTATCATAAGAATCAACAACTGGGATCTCATCTTATTAAAAAGCTCCTGCACATCAAGAGAAACCACGACAGAGGAAACAACACACAATGTGAGAAAATAATTTTACCAGCTGTTCCTCAGACAAAGGACTACTATCTAGAATATAGAAAGAACAAAAAAATCAGACCTCCCCAAATTAAAAAAAAAAAATTAAAAATGGGCATCTGAATAGACATTGCTAACATGAAGTACAAATGACCAATAACCATGTGAAGAAGTATTCAACATTACTGGTCATTTTTAAGATGCAAATTAAAACAACACCGAGATTCCATGTCACTCTAGAAATAATAGCTGTTATCAAGAAATCAACCAATAAAAAATGCTGACATGGTTGTGTACTTCTCCACTGTTGGTGAGAGTATAGATTTGTACAACCACTGTGTAAATCAGCATTGAGATTCCTTAAAAGACCGAAACTAGAGGTACCATTGGACACAGCTATTCCCCTTCTGGGTATTTTCAGGAAAGAATTAAAAGTATCACACCACAGCTATATATGCACAACTCGTGTTTATAGCAGCACAGTATGTTATAGCTAAATCTTGGAAACAGCCCAAATGCTCATCAACCAATAAATGGATAAAGAAGATGCGGTTTTCTTTTTATATATATACAATGCACTTACTACTCAGCCATAAAGAAAGATAAACTCAAGACATTTTTAGGTAAATGGATGCACTTTGAGATCATACTCTTAAGTGAAATAAATTGGACACACATGAGTGAATATCACATTTCTATTGTGTGAGAAGCTGAAAGTGCAAATGAGGACCAAAATATATATACAAATAGATATTGTGAAATAGAAAGACAATGTTCAAATGGGTAGGGGACTAAAGAGGGGGGTAGGGGAAGGGAAGGAAGGGAAAGGTAAAAATAAGAAAAGAAGAAAAAATAGAAACAAAAATTTTATAAATAAGGAGAGGAAGAGGAGCTGAAGAGAGAACAGGGGAATGGGAAAAAATAAGAATCAAGATATTTCATGTACAGGTACAAATACCCTATGACAAATGTGATCGTTATGTATGCTTAAAATGTACGAATAAACTTAATAGAATATGAGGTCGGGGGTACTGACTGTAATGTTTTCAAGAACAAGTGGTTTAACCCCAACGTATTGTGTAGTTAAAAGGTGGGATTATCCATAGTGCTGAAACAAAGGATTAAGGAAATGTCAATAGGGAAATGAGAAAGTAAATTGAAAATTCATGGAAGAACAAAGATTGATCTATGGAAACTCTAGGCCAGACATGAAGAAAAGTGCAAGGTGGGATGTTTTTGAGCAACTCAAGAAGTATAATGAATGAATTCCATTTTACCTTCCTTCTTGGAACATCATTTGTCAAATAGATCAGGTTTAGTAAATACAATTACATTGTTCTACATGATTCTTTGATGAGTACTAATTATCACTATTATAATATTGAAAATATGTGTAACTTCTGAATGTTAACCTATAAGATAAAGCATTAAATATGTAATTATTTTATTACAAAGCTCAAGTAGTATAAAGTTGGTCACACTAAATGATGGCAAAACTAACAAATGTAAAGAGATTGAAGGAGGAGAAAAAGATAAGCAGATGCTAATTTTCTTATCTTAATAAGACATGAGTTAATGACAGTTTGGATGAATAAAAATAAGATTTATTCGGGCTAGGGATTTAACTCATTGGCTCTGCTACCTGCTTTGCAAGTGCTAGGTCCTGAGATCAATTCCCCATACAAAAAAAATTATATTATTTGGAAGTTGACCAGCAAAAATTTCATAGGGGTAGTAAAGTAGATGAAAAAAGTGTCAGCAAATCCATCAGCTTCTATATGAACAAATAAGGAGATAATTTAAATTGTACATTGGGACTTTAAAATGGTTATACAATTTTAATTTGTTAAATCTAAATAGAGACACGAATATACAGTTTTGCACAGGGGTTACAAACTGGTAGCCCATAGTTGAATTCAGTAAAAAGGACCATTTTTGTTTTTTTTATTTTTCATTCGATGTTTGTAAAATCTTGAAATTTAGATTTTCATCTTTCCTTGGGGTGGTGGGGAGGAAGAAAGGCCGCATTCTGCTTAGGAGCAATTGACTGCAGCTGGTAAACAGCCGTCCTCAGACAGAGAGCACGCTGTCCACTGAGTGAGCTCTTCAACTGCCGCCAGCTGTGTGACTCTTATGACTCTAGGAAGCTGTTTCAGCATATGTCACCCACCTGGCCCTTATGAGATCAGAGTTTATGACTTCTCATCGAGGACTATGAGTTAAACTCCAGAGCACTCCACGGGGTTCAGTGTTGGGACCCCGGAGGAAAAGAGATCAAAGTTGGGAAGCACGTGGTTTCGAAGATAATAATATTTCCTTTCTACCCTTCAACAGAGTTGAAACCAACCTTTTTATTTCTAGTTTTCTGTGCATGTCTAAGTTTATGTCCTGTCTGATCCTAACCCTGGCCACAGACTTATTTAAAGAAAGTTCAAGAAGGGATGAAAGATACCTTCTGCTGGTTGAAAGGTCAGATGCATGTAGAAAGATGACTTTCAAGGTAAGAGTTCAGTGCCAGGGGTCCATGAGTCTTATAAAAATAATGAAGCCAAACATCAGAACACCTTATCTGATCGTGATTGCAATTAACTGTAAACTCTCACAAGTGACTATGTGCTCATGTACATTTCCCAGCCTTCCTTGAAGTACGATTAGTTCTAAATTCGAAGTTAGCAGATGGGTTGTCATCCACTCCCAAGCTGGCCTAAATGCTCTTTCCAAGATCTTCTTCCATACTTGCTCTCCCCACTCGGCAACATGGAGGCCAAGTGTTTTTGAAGTCTTAGCTAGAAGACAGAGAGGATCTATATGGACACATTGCACTGTGATGATAGTAAGAAAAAATGCCTTTGCTGTGTGAAGCTACTGAAATTTTGGGGTTCAACTGTTACATTAGTTTTTGTTAACTACCTAAACCAGTGGTTCTCAAATTTAGCTTTTTTGAAATCATGAGGAGGGATCATAGACAGATGTTCACAAGTGATCTATTATTGTGTGATTAACTGCAGCTAGACTGGACTGAAAGGAAGACCTAGGAAGAACAGAAGATGCCAGACTTCCAAGTCCTAAGGGGATGGTACATTTATCTGAACTGAGATGACTATGGGCAATCTGGAAACTGATGACTTAACATTACCTTGAAATGCAATTTCAGTTGTAGCGTGATTATATCTTCTGGGAAATGAGAAGGCAGAGGGATGAGCTTCCTCTGAGGTCACCTCTGTTGTGCGAAAGCCTAGATCAGAATGCAGGTGAAAGTGCAGAAGAGAAGGCATAACCAAACACTGAAAATAAGTGGTCATCGGTAGTGTATGCAAGTCACAAATCAGACTCATGATCCATTCCAAATCTTACCCCTATGTGCCCATCTCTAACACTTCTTCCTTTCTGAGAAGGACCAATAAGAAAATGTTTACTGCCAAGAGAAGGAAAATAAACAATAAGCTCATGATACTCTATCAAGAATAATGGGAGAAAAGGAATGCATTTCTAATGATATAGGAGGGACAGACTCAACCTGAGAAGTTAAAAACAGCTCTTAGAGAAGACTAAATTTACTTATTTTCTTCTTTCAGTTATAAAAAATGTGTATCTCTGGAGTGGGTGGGGCTTTCTACAATATTTTCCAAAACAGTGATTTTACCATCTTGCCAAATCTGTAAAA
This sequence comes from Fukomys damarensis, assembly GCF_012274545.1. Classification (NCBI taxonomy): domain Eukaryota; kingdom Metazoa; phylum Chordata; class Mammalia; order Rodentia; family Bathyergidae; genus Fukomys; species Fukomys damarensis. The sequence goes on from NW_022900936.1 coordinate 25,660,364, forward strand.
AGGTAGTTTTTCACCCTATTCCACAACATAGTACCGTAAGGGTTAGAACATGATACCTCAAAGTATGGTCTTTGGCAGGCTGAATAACAAATTGAAGGAAAGGATCTGAGAAAGAAGACTTTTCTAATCTTCTCCCACACTTCTTTTCGTTCCTCTCTCTCTCACAAAACAGACCATAAAAAAAATACAATTTCCTTAAGGGAAAAGAAAAAATGGAAACAAAGATTTTGTAAATAGGAAAGGGAAGAAGGGGTGAAGAGAGGGCAGGGGTATGGGGAAAACTGAGAACCGAGACCTGTCATGTAAAGGTACAGATCCCAGTGATGCATGTAATGTACTGTATACCTAAAAAGGACCAATAAACTTTTCCTTGTGGAGTTCCACAAGGAAAAAAAATACAACTTCTTTCCCCTAGGTAGGTCATAGAAACTAGAATCTCCTCTTTCCTGAAGCCAGCCATAAAACCTAGACATATTAATCTAACCTTCCCTGGCTTTTCTTTGTATGAATTGGCCATAAAATTCTCCATCCTATATGATAGTGAATCACAAGGTCCTCCTTCGAAGAGGTCTTGCCCTGTACCTGGAAGAAATACCACATAGAGAGGCCAAGAGGATTCTGAACGCACAGCCCGCCTTGAATTTCCCCTCTCAATCTACCACCCTTACATCATATCCTTTTGTTCAATCATCTTTCTGTACCACTGTGTTTGTTCTCTATTGAATTTAAGGACAAAAGTAATCAATTTTTCTTGAATCTTTGAGTCTTCATTTCTGAAGCCTCCTGTGTCTCACATAGAACTTTTCTTGAATAAACTTGTTATAATTTTCTCCTAAATTAACTCACCTTTGTTAATTTATATTTCAGATTTTTCCAGAAATCCTTGGGGGGGGGGCGTTGAGAAAAAAATTTTTTTCACTTCCAATATAACTTTTCCCAATACCTTCTATGACAAGTTCCAAAAATGAGTCTCTTTTTTTATATAAAGATGCAAAACATATTGTCCTTTTAGAATTTGGCTTTATAATTTTTAACTGGTGCCGGGCATGGTGGTGCACACCTGTAATCCCAGCACTTGGGAGGCTGAGGCAGGAGGATCGCTGTGAGTTGGAGACCAACCTGGGCTACATAGTGAGTTCCAGGTCAGTCTCAACTACATAGTGAGACCCTGTCTCAAAACAACAACAACAAC
>NW_022900936.1:25661684-25711268 GCF_012274545.1 Fukomys damarensis
TATATATATTTAACTTGTTAACTATCTCACAGTAATGTGATAATATATTGTCCTTGTTTTTCAGAAACTACTTTTCCTATTTCATTTGCTTCTTTTAGGTCCTGCATAAATCTGATCACAGAAGCAGTCCTACTTGGACATCACTGTTAATATTTCTGAGGAAACTTTGTACCTTCAACTTATTAATTGAAATTCTAATGAGAATGGTTTGATTATACAATATGATTTTTTCATTCTATTTGCAGTCCGATGGGATTTTTCACTCTCGATGCTATTAACTCTTCATATTTAAATTGTTATTTACAGTTAGTAGTTCTCTGTTGTCCTTAAGTACAGATTTTTTAAAATATGCATTTTCCCTGTCCTTTTAGGGAAACTTGAATGGTTTTAATGATTAACTACAATGGATTTCATTACAGTTTGACATTCCAAAATTTAAAACTTTATTCTATTTCATTCATATTATTCTTATAATAAATATTATTAACATCTACTTGCTTTGAAGCATCCCACTTTGCATTAGGGAGGATTCAGTATCCACAAAACAGTCTTCTCTCCCTTCATAAAACTTAGAAGTAAGGTAAATGAATAATCAACTATAATACAGTAGCAAAAATTGCATTCCTTAAGGCAAGTAAAACATAAAACGTATGCATCAGAGGGTGTGAAAGAGAAGTGAGAAAATTACAGCTTTGTCTCAAGTAAATTGATTGTGAGATGATGGCTGTGTAGGAAATACATTAAATAAATAAAAATCTGAAAACAGACTTAACAACATATTACACAGGTCAAAGCAAAGGAAGAAATGAAGGATGAACCTGAAGTTAGAGTCTGACTAACTGTGTAGAAGATGAATCCATACATAGAAAAAAAAGATGTCAAGCCAGACATGATAGCACACTCCTGTAATCCCAGCTACTCTGGGAAGTCGAGGCAGGAGAATGGGTAGGTCAAAACCAATCTGATCACCTTAGCAAGATTCTGTCTCAAAACAGAAAATGTAAAAGGCATTCGGGATTTGGCTAGGTGGGGCACTTGCCTAACACACACGAAGTCTTGGGTTCAATTCCCAATGCGTAAAGAGGGAAAAAAATAAAGAAAAAAAGAAAAGGAAACGAAAATAGCTGTGTAAGGAAAGATGTTACTACAGACTTATTAAATTAAAAATCTCAATGGGTATAGCATGGGAAGCACAGAACAGGTACATATAAAATGGAACTGTTAGCCAGGCATGGTGGTGCATGCCTGTAATCTCAGCACTCAGGAGACTGAGGGAGGAGGATCGCTGTGAGTTCAAGACCAGCCTGGGCTACATAGTGAGTTCCAGGTCAGTTTCAGCTATATGGTGAGACTCTGTCTCAAAAAAAATATAAAAACACAAAAACAAAAACAAAAACAAAAACAAAAAAAAAAACCCAAAATTAAATGGAAGTGTTGTTTTAAAAGGAGCTATGGTAATTAATGCTAAATATTTGGGAAATGGTTGAAGCTGGGGGTAGAGATAAAGTGAAAAATCATCAAGTGAAAAAACAGTCCTTTTAGAAAGCTAAAAATTATTCAGCAGTAGCATTCCCTTGTTTACTTCATTCATGGTAAATTAAAACACTGAGGCAAGCACAGGTCCAAGAACAGCCATAATAGAGAGTCCACTGTGTCATGCTGCAGACAGAAGCAGATCTGGAGATTTCGTTTGCATTTGAGATCAAAGTCTGGACTGAAAGATTCTATGTAAGTAGTCTTTTTATTTTTTCAGGTCATGGGTAGATTTGACAATTAGCTAGGTCATGTGACAAAGCCGAAAGTCAAACTTGATGACTGCTAACTCCCAAACCCACCTGGACTATGAATTATTTATTTGGGATTTCTAGAAGTGACCATGTTGCTTATAACTCCATGTGTTCTAAGCTAAACTCTAAGCTTCTTAAGGGTAAGGCTTTGGTCTTACAAGTGCTTGGCCCTCAAAAGGAGCTTAATGCTTTTAAAATACAGTAAATGAATGAAAACAAGCCCAGCTGTGTACAGATCCTCAACCATTTATGGGAGTAATTAAGAAAAAAGGAAACAACCAAAGTTTCGGAATAATGTGGGTTCTGGGGCCAGAAGGAAGATCTAGTGATGATAGATGTAATTTAGAGCCTCTTGGATTTAACAGTGAGTCAGTCTTCCCATTTTGACTACAGAAACATGTTTTGTGGTTTCATTAACTATTATTCTCAACTTACAAATGAGTTAATAGAGGCAGACAGGTTAAGTCACTTCTGGAAGATCATAACATGTCAGCAGGAGATCAAAGCCTGCAGAAACAGGCTAACCATCTAGGGCTCCAGGTCTGTTACTAAGCAGAGGGTACTGGACTTCCTCAAAACTGTAACTTCACTACTTAGAGGATGAGTTGGTCAGGTTTTCCCTGGGGTTAGTTTTACAGGAATGCAACTCAGGCGAAAGTGCATGTTTAAGAGATAAAAGACTGAAGGTGCTGTTAACATTTTTAAAAATTAATTAATTCATTTATTTATTGGTACCAGATATCAAATGCGGGAACTTATGCTTATGAGGCAGGCTGTGAAACCACTGAAAGAAATCCCCGGCCCAAGTTATCATTTTAAAAATCATATGTGTCCTTCTATGTTAAAGATTAAGTGATTTTTTTTTTGGAAGTGGGAAGATTAAGCATTTCTCCTTCACCTGAGAAATAAATTTATACTGTATCATGAATAAACACAGGCCAAACATATTTACTTGTGTTTTAATATAGCACTTTTGAAATGATTAGAGGATTATTGCTTTCATTTGTAAAAGCCTTTTTATTTCTTCCCTTTATCTGTTTCTTGGGGGAGCGGTGAGAGGTTGAACTGAGGACCTCATGCAAGGTAGGCAAGTGCTCTACCACTGACTTATATTCCCAATCCTTTTTATTGTATTTTAAGACAGCGTCTCCCTAAGTTTTCCACACAGTCCTTGAACTTTAGCTTTGTCCCTCAAGCTTCAGCTTCCTGGAATTGAAGGGATTATAGATAGAGACATGCCACTATGCTTGGCTAAAAGGTTCATTTCTTCAATAATAGTCATGGACCAGTTGAAGGGAAGTTACATTACAGTTTCTGTTTTGGCCTCACAGAAATCTGGAAACAGGACACAGAAGAGTTAACAGAAGGCCCAGACAGTTCCCCGCAGATCCAGTGATGAGTGAGCGCTGCAGCTGAACGTCAATAGCTCTTTGTGACCTTGGGTAACCCAGCTGAGCCCTCAGCTTTCCTGAGCTGGAGGAGGTAATCAGCTCGACCCCTGTGACCTTCCCAAGGCGGTGTTCTGTCCTGCCTCAAGAAGCCTCTTTGCCTATGACTCCTACACTGCTCAGTCAAAACTCTCTTAGGAGAACTGGACCTGAGTCAGCCCCAAGAGACCGTCTAATACAAATTAGTCAGTGCTGGCTATGGGTTGCACAATATAGTAGGTGCTTTAAAAGAATGAATGAGAACACATCCTGGAACCCTCTAAAAGATTTCCAGGAACTGCTATGACATCTGCCCTTCCAGAGTTATTAAAATAAACTGAAGGTTATATAACAGTTCTGTAGGCTTGTCACATTTCTTTGTAGAACTGTGTTTCATCAAAGGCTTTCACCTTCCTGGGTTTGGTAAATTGATTTCCTTTAGTTTCATTGTTTACTTGTCACTATTTTTATTATATAGCCTCCAGGATACCAGATTCACAGTGTGTAGATGTGTACATTTTGGATTAAGAGTATACTTCCTAACATTTTATTGTATTCCTAAGCAGTCATTTTACCCATAATATGCTCAATAAAAGACATTTGATCATTTAAAGCCCTTTTGTTCTGTGTGCCTAAATATGTTGCTATTAAGAAAATGTTATTATTTATAAGCTGAAAATGTGCATGCTAATTCTGCCTTTAAATCATTTAAGATATATAACCATGTAGACTATGACACAACAGTATTCCTATAAAAGCAAGAGTGATTTGTATATAAGTGTTAACCTATTATGGATAGTGCAAATCTATAAATAAGTTCCATAACAAATACAGAATTCATGTTCCCAATAAAATGGATTTTAAATGTAGCAAACAGATACAGTTGACTTAAACTTATAATGATGCTAAAGTGCTCTAACTCAAAGGCACATCATTCCATCAAGGGTCTCAAAGATTTCTTTCTACCATAAAGCAAATTTGGCCCCAAATATATTTATTATACATGTAGTCTCCTAGTGCTGAAGAATCCTTGATCATGATGAAAGAATTTTGCCTGGAAAAACTGTATATATGAGACATGATTATAATAATAGCATTATTATAATAACTTAGTTACAGTAAATAGCTTATTAAATAGTTGCAAAAAAGGTGCTTCTTTCTTAAATTCCATCAGCCAACACCCTCAGTTTGTGGGGCAAAAAGATGAAGTTTCAAGATGGACTAAAGAAAGAAGCAAGGTTGGAAATTACTATCTGTATTCAAATACTGCACAATACACTGCTCTTTGTTCTTTAAACAAGCAGATAGGGTGGGATAATGCAAAAAAAAAAAAAGAAAAAACTTGATACCAATTCTATGTTAAGTTTAACATTATGTTCTCAACTTGATCCTAAGAAAGACAGCACAGTTATGAGCCCTAAGATGAGCTGAGGCAACAGATGGTCAAATGAGGGAAATGACATCTATATATTTGATTGCAACTGTCAAACATGCACACAGAGAAAGATTACAGGACAACTGTACTTTATCCACATTGGCCTGTTTTTGGCTCAGGAATCTTGTATGTGAAAGCTTAATCATCTCTGAGCAAATATATTAAGAGTCCAATTCCCAAAAGAGGCTGATTTTTCAAAACACTCACCACGTGCCCAAGGAAATTATGCACTGCAATTTGGTTCTGACATGTACGCTAAACTGATAACATGCATTTTCTCTTTGCTGATTTAAAAAAGCCCATTAAGATCACATCACATGATAACTGGTTATTTTGTAAAGTCTAATTTTTTTGTAGTTTGCCTCTTAGAAACTGTCACATGTTGGTTTTGTCCTCCAAACCCTCCTCCTTATAAAGAAGGGAGGGCAGGGATAAGGGGGAAAAAATGAGAGCCAAGACCTGTCACATAAAGGTACAAGATCCCAATAATGAATGTAACTGTACTGTATACCTAAAATGTACCAATAAACTCAATTAAAAAAAGAAGAAAAAAAGATTTGTAGAATTCATTCCCGTGTAAGCAAAAATAGTCAAGTCTGCTCTGTGTAATCAGATTGCATCATTACAGCACAGAAGAACTTTACTGCTTTGTTTGAAGTGTTTTTGTTTTGTTTTTCCTCTCCTTGGTCCTATTCCATCGCCATCCCCCACAGTCTTCTGAGGGAAGAAGAGCTTTTGTTAAAAGTTTTCCCAGTATATCAAAAGCAACTCTGCGGATAGGAATAGTGTGTGTTACACCAAGCAGAATGAGACCTAGTTTTGTGGTACTCTCCTAAAGGAGGTCCTGCTGGCTGGTGAATTAAATACCCATGACCTGAAATGAACGAGGAAGTCTCAGAAAGTAGCTAGGTTAAAAAAATGCAAAAGATTTGCAAAGTTCCATATTGCTACTGTCAGAATATAGTTTGCAGAGTTTATTTGTCCAAATATGCTTTTATGATTCTTACCAAAATTATAAAATCATATTGATTCTTACCAGTTTTACCAAAGTGATGCATTCTGTGCTCCATGAATATTTTGATCACTCTACAATCTTATAGACATTTTCAATGGCCTTAGGTCTCCACATCAGACAGTATGTATGTAAAGGCATAGAAAAATTAAACTATAATATAATAATATTTAAAATATAATCACCATCAAAAAGAGAAAAGAAAAATTCAATTATATATAACAAAATCATAGTTAGAATACAATAGAGATATGAGTCAATTTCTCTAAGTACCTAAAGATGGATAAACTGCTGTATTGGAGCAACTTAGCAAATAATTCCTAACAGAGGTGACATTGAGGCCTTCAAGGACTATAGCAGATAAGATACTGAAGATTGTGCACACTGCATAGAAAACACTTTGGGGAAAAGGGTACAGTGTGTGGCCCCTTTTGGAGATGCTGGAACTTATCCTAGGTTACAAAAAAAAAAAAGACAGAAGTTTGGGCAATCTATTTTTAAAATGTGTTTTACAAACAATCACACATATTCATGAAAGGAATTGTGTATAATAAAATAATCGCTTAAAAGGATGTCGCTAACTTACATTTAATGATTGAAATTTTTTTCTATTTTTCCATTGATTTTTTTCTCCTTTTATGAAAGTTATTTTTTTTTAAAAAAAATGCAGTCTGGTTATCTCTTAGTTCATCCCTTCTGAGTCTGATAGATATCACTAAAAAGATAGAAATTTCCTATATAATTATCTTGCCATTATCACAAGAATACTAATATATCTCATTATTAATTCAAGCTCATGTTAAATTTTCCCCTTTTTCCAAAACTGCTTTTTGTACATTGTTGTCGTCTGGGAGCGGAACAATGTTCAGGATCTTGGCCTGGGAGGGTAAGGTAAGGAATCACCATGCAGACGCCAGGGAGGTTTCTGGAATGCTTCCGCTTTATTCAGGAAATGCACAGGCTTCTATAGGGACAACCACGGGGGAGGAGCATTTAACATTTGGCGATCTCTTATTGGAGGGATGGTGGAGTGATTTTTCTTGGGGAGGCGAAGGAGTCACAGACTAGGGTCGGAGGTGTAGCCTGTTGGACCCAGCATCTACGCACTTAAGCGAGTTAGCTCAGCCTTAGCAAGGTCTCCAAGTTAGCTCAGGAGACAGGAGTCTGGTGCACCTGGCCCAGCCAGGCTTGAACTTCTCCCACAGTACAATGTTGGTTTAGTAAATTAGAGACAGATTTTTTTATAGATAGTATCTCTTGGAGTTGAACAACATGATGGCCCAGACCATGTCTACATCCCTGTCAAATTTCTGTGTATCAAGCATAATGCCCAACACCAAACTTAACCCCAGATAAATGTTTACTGCACAGAATTGAGCTGAATGACAGCTGTTATGTAGAGTGATATCTTATCAGTTTTCTACTTTAACCTAACTGTTGTGGTTGTACAGTTGATATTGGAAAGGCTGTTAAAATAAATGTATATGGACAAGGAACCTATACTATAGGTCAGAATGGCACATACAAGATCACAGACCAGAAACTAGAGCTTTATAGAACAGAAATTCTCAGTGCATAGGCTTACTAAATTAAAGTCTGGCGGGGGGCGGGGAGGTTGAGCTTTCTGGAAGGTAGAAATGGGCCATACTTACCTTTGAATATCAGAAGCAACTAATATGTAAATAGGTTAATATCAAAGATGTATCTTTAAGATAAACACCTCCTTTGATGAATAAAGGATTTGAAAAAATAATTTACTTCAAAAGTGTTCTGGCCATATTGTTCTTGGAAAACCTGTGTATTTTCAGAACCTAAGAAAAGAAACCACTAGAAGAGAGAAAAGTCTTTCCAGGAAGAATTGTGCTTGTTACAAAAAATTGCAGTATGAACACCTTGCAATTTCAGAAGTGCTTATGCACTGATCTCGATGTTATACACAACCATCATTGAAATGTACAGAACAAAAATTATCTACCTCTAAAAGGTGCGGAAACAGGCCCAGTTTAAGTGGCTGTGTAGTCCTCAAAACTCATTATGGATGAAGATGAGATTCAAAAGTCTTTGGTTACCATGAGCTGCACCAGTTTTAAGTTTCTTGCTATTGTCTTGATTTCCATCTATATTTAAAAAATTTTCTTGCCCCCTCCATTTGTTCTGTGGCACCAAACATCCAACGTAGAAGAAGCTAGAAGGCAACGAAGGCTTCCTACTGTGTGACTGGGTAAAGTAAATCAACTTTGACTAGTTTGAAACACTTATTAGAGCTGACAACCTTCTCTTCATTATTATTTTTATAGGTTCTTCAGCTTCTGTTATTATTTTGATGCTTTCCTCAAAGAAACAAACAGAATTACATTTCTCCATTTGGCGTAGGTCTGTACTGATCACTGATGATTCAAAATGATGAGTATTTGTTATGCAGTTATTGTACATTTGCTTTAATCAAAGAGAAAAAATTTCTAAAGTGTTTTAAACAGTACCTGTGTTGTTTATTCATAGTCTCTATGATGAATGTACATTGTAGATATAGCTAAAACTCATACATTAATACTGCATTAAATTTTGACAGCGCTAAATTTTAGTATGAAAACCTTTGTATTATCATGTTGTAATAAAACTAAAAGCATAGAGCAGCAATTAGTTGTGGCTCAATTATTCCCCAGCAAATTATCATTAGTCAATTATTATGAATAAATATAAATGGTTCTTGCATTTTTAATACATCAACTGCAAGTTTGGCATTTGGGTTTCTATTATTGTTTTCTGTGATACTAGGTTTATAAAAAATTTCCTTCAAGTTGTTTCTCTATAAAAGATTTTCTGAATTTTTGAAAATGGAATTGTTTTTCATAAGTGCTCTTAGAAAATATTGCATAATAGTTAAGTGCTATAATTCCTAAAACCTAAAGAAATTGGTGCCAGATATGAATGAAGATTATTTTCGATTTTCTTTTATCTAAAAGTCTCAGAAATCTAATTATAAAATTGATTGTTTCCACTTTTGCACAAAGTAAGTCTTTGGGGGCTATATTTGGTTCCAAAATCTCATTGCAATAGCTGCTGATTGAGATCACACTTTGTCTTTTCACACAGTGATTTCTCAGGACACTCCACTGAGATAGGTGTTAATTTCCATCCTTCTTTATTTCCTACAAGTGGAATTAAAGTGGGATAGTTCAATGACTTTTTTTTTTCAAATTAACTTTCAACACTTTGAACATTCTTGGAAATGAAAATTCATCTGCTTAAACAAGGAATTTAAAAGGCTGAAATTTTACTTTTTAAAAATATAATCTGTGTTGCTATATTAGGGGAGATGCCTGATATTGAAAATATTCTTTAAGAAACTGGAAGAATAGATGCCACTAATCTTCCTGGAGTTGTTACATTTCAAAATGAAAACAGGACAGCTTTAGAATAGTAGGACTAAGCTGTACACTATTAGGGCAGAGTGAATGCATGACACTTCAGTAGCGAGTTACAGGAAAACAAGCCTGCCTTAGAAGAAGGTGGTACTTTGATGGGATGCTGACAATCTTGTGGTTGACTGTGTCTTATCATGCTTCAAATTCACTACAGTGCTGAGCATTTTGCCTTGAATAACAAAGAAGTTCAAGAAAGTATTGATAGACAGAGAACGCATAGGCCCAGGTTCATTTTGAAAGAGACGCACATTCTTAAGACATAGTGCTTCCCAGAAGCTCTTAATTTCAACTCCTTTAGACTTCTAAAACAGCCAGTGTTATTGTCTAAAATGTGAATCTGGTCCTGTCATTCTTACATCACTATCAGTGGCTCTCATTTGCCCACAGAAGTCAACTTGATTCCATAGTAGGAACAGGAAATCTCTTACCTTTACCTCAGACTGGAGCTGTGCCTTCTGCTTTCAGCGCCTCTGCTCCTGCTCTCAAAGAAAACAAATACCTCAATTTTCCTTTGCTTGCTGTGTTTTTTCTCTTGCCTTTTTTTCTTCACGTATCTGGCTAATGGCTATTTTTGTTTTAGCATCAATCAGTTCAAAGCTGTAAATCTTCATGAAGTTCTCCTTAAAATACAACTTATTTTTCTTCTGCAGCAGCTGGATGAACAGTCTGTCATAGCTCTGTGTTCCTCAAGCCCTCAGTTCCACCTGGTATATGTAGGTGTTTCCTGTCATCACTCAACATCACAGGGATGGATACACAGTGGGTAGTTGAACAAAACTGAAAAAGTAAAGAGGTGGGCGGAGAAAAAACAAGGGAAGAAAGAAGAGAAGGAGAAAAAAATTGCTATAGGGCCAGACCATTCTTCTAGTAAATCAGAAACCAGAATAAATTTGACTTATTCAGCCTCAAAGTTTGGATAAGCAGGGGGTGAAGAATAGTTTTCCTTTTGTTCTGCAGCAGCTGGATGAACAGAGGCTGTTATTATTTAGATCCATGACCTCTAGATCTAAATAGAAAACAGTTTTTAATGTTTTAAAAGATATCTACCAAACACGAAATATAAATGTTAAAGAATTAACTTATATTTTGTAACATGTTAATAAAGCTTAATAGTAATAACTTTTTTGGGGGGGTATGGGGATCAAACTCAGGACCTTGATCTTGAGAGACAGGCAGCAGAACCACTGAGCTAAATTCCCAGCACTTAATAGTAATAACTTTGATTTGGTTTCTCTTCAAGGATGATATTATTTTTTAAAAAGCAGTAAATTTATTATAACTTGCAATTTGAAATCAAAGAAAGCATATTTTCAAATTTATGACAACAGTGTTGAAAGAAAATCCAAAGTCAGAAATTAACCAAATTTTTACTATATAATATTTTGCTTAAATATTAAGTAAACGTTAAGTATTTTGCAGCTTTGAATGTATTTTGAGGCCATTAAATCAGTCTCTATTACATCCTCTTTACCATGGGCTAGAGGCTCTTAACTATGGATTTCACTTATCAGCAAGCACAAATAAAATTAACTGCTCCCAGTACAACTGGAGTTTAACACAATTGGAACTTTCTTTAACCATATTTAAAGATATGTTTGAATATCTTTCTTTATTATGTGTAATATTTTGAAAAAAATGCAAATAGCTAACCATGCTTTTGTAAAATCTAGGACATATTATAGTAAAAAATTTTAAGAAAAGAAAGAAAGAGAAACAGAGATGGGCAGAGAGGAGAGAGAGAGAGAGAGAGAGAGAGAGAGAGAGAGAGAGAGAGAGAGAGATTTTCCAGGAAAAGAGGATGCATGAAATGCAAGAAGTTATAAAAAAGCTGTCAAAAGATGGTTCCCTTTGGTACTCATACTTCCTTCCACTCCTTCAGACTCACTTGAATATCAGAGACCTCAACAAAATATAGACATGAATATATAACTAAACAAACAAATTGCCAGGGCAGGAAGATTGGTGTTTGCCTGTCATCGTGCAATAAAAACAAAACCCCTTGCATTGATTGTTCATAGAGCACAGACCTTGCTTTTGTTGTAATAATGCCCTTCACCCTTTTGCAACCTTTCCATTTATAAACACTGAGCTTCCCAGTCAGGAAACCTGGCTATCAGTTTGATCAGGAAACCCTGTCCAAGGCGGCTCAGGTCAAGACCATCCTGTTCAGAACAGCAAGTCTAAGGCAAAGCTGAGAACTCAGGGCCTGGCTTCCCAGTTGGTCCAACCCCAGGACCATGTTGCACCATTATAGCAATGACAAACTGAGGGGTTGTTCCAGGGCAGGCTATGTTTTTTTTTACCAATGTGTTTGCAGTCTTCCCAAAGCTTTTTTGCCCTAATTTCTCTTTCCTATTTGCAGCCTGCAAGCATTTCTCTCTCCCTTTACCCTTACCTAGTCTGTTTCTGTGATTAGTTTCTTTCTTTTGTTTGAAATGGATTCCATGAGGAAATGAATAATAAAATAAAACAAAATGATGAGAGGCTAGGTCATCTGGAAGCACATTTCTTTCAGGCTATTGGGATAGTGCACATCTTATTATTAATAATATTGAGGAAGTCTTTTACCACCAAAGAATGTTTCACAAAATAAAATGGACTTAGAGTCCAAAACAACTTCTAGTCCTGCCCATACATTTTGGGTCAAAAATTTTAAGGAACTGTAGAAGTGATGGAAGACAGATAATTAATGGACTGCCAAAATCTACAATGTTGTAAATTAAATATTACACTTCAAACTATCTACTTAAATTCACAAGGTAAATCAAGAATCATAAAATGGAGATCCATGTCCAATTACCTGAAAAAAAGCAAAAAAAAAAAAATAAATCCATTACACATAACTGAAAATCCTAAGAAAATATAGGGAAACAAAAGTAATTTTTTGATTGTTTGTTTTTTGGTATTGGGATCAATCTTGGGACCATTGCGTTTGCTAGGCAGGTGGTGGAACTACTGAGCTAAATCCCCAGCCCCAATGATTTTGTTGTTGTTATTGTTGTTTTAGTCTTTCTATGTAGTTCGGACTAGCTTTTAAATCATGATGTAGCCCAGGTTGACCTTGCATTTGATGCCATCCTCCTGCCTCAGCCTGCTAAATGCTGGGATTCTAGGCGAGCTCATCCATGCCTGGCTGGAAACAAATTTAAAACATCACAATTGCTAATACCCTAGGGAAAGCACAATCTTGGAGGAGAAAGAGAAGGTAGACAAACTGTTCTTGAAACTCTAAAGCAAACCCTAAGCATGCGGGAAATTTTTAAGGTTAATGACTTGGTTTGGTTTATGTCTAATTTGATTTAACTTTATTCATTGATATAATAATTATAGATTTAGTCTAAATTATTATTAAAAACCATGGTCAGTGCAATATTTTTTGCTAATGTTGTGAATATATTATATTTCTATGAGAGATCAAAAACACTCTTGTAGAGGGAAAATTGTTTTTCTCAGACTGTAAATTTTACTGTACATTTATCTTTGATTCTCTCACAGTTTCTAGGATCTGATTCACTTGTCTTTAAAATCTGTGTCTCAGGCTGGGGATTTAGCTCAGTGGTTCCATCGCCTACCTCGCAAGCACAAGGTCCCAAGTTCAACCCCTGGTACCAAAATAAATAAAGAAATAAAAATAAAATAAAATTTGTGTCTTTATCATTGAACCCAGCTAGGAGGAGGTTTACTCAGTCATTAGAACATCGAGCTAGTAACTATGCCAAACTTGTCCTATAGCCAGTATAGCCAGACATGGGCAAGGGCATGTCTGAAATCTGTAGCTGGTGGCTTCAGCTTCTGCTCCATGGCAGGAGACAGCCACAGTGACCTCTGGGTGAGTAACCTGACCATGAGCCCTGACCCATGGGTGGGGCTGGATTATTGCAGTCCACACCCATTGCCTAATCCCTCTGACTCCAGCAGAATTTAGAAAGGAGTAGGATGACTCTTACCTCAAAAAGGGGTGTGGAAGGAAGAAAAGGGAAGATGGCCAAATAGCCCTAGGGTGATAGAGGCTCCTGGCCTCCAAGTGTCCCTCTTGAGAGAGTCAAAGGACTTCAGTTCTTAACAGATGGTTAAGAGGTCAACAGACTCTTTGAAAAACCAATAACAAGCATTCTATTAGTTTGTCTAAAAGAAAAGAATTTAATTAAGAGCTAAACCATACTGGATAGGAAAAGGAGATCTCATGGGAGTCCTGAAGTTAGAAAGAGTAGATCCCCACTGTCTGTAAGAGCTTTTCTGGAAGCCAGACATCCTTAGGCTAGATTCTTGCTTTTATTGGTGTCCTAACTCATTGTACTGGGCCACTCTCTTAAGGGCTTGGGAACAGACCAGAGAACAGGCTTCTAGCTTACTAATTTACATGAAACTTTTCTTCTAATTTTCCTCAAGAATATTTTCCAGATATCCAACTCTTAGATTATTATATTTTTTTCCACTGTGTGGGAGAGAACCCCACAATAGCATATAAATAAAATCTCGCAAATGTGAGTGAACTATCAAATAATTTTATTTTGTGTCTTAGTGTCTTGTGTGCCTAAAAACAAAAATATTGCACATTCATGAACAGAAGTTCCCTCAGATAAGTTACTACAATTATCCTAGTCATGGCCTTTTGAGGATGGATACTGCTGGAAGAAGCAGCTACTAAAGCCCTAGTCTTTGAGAGGCATAAAGAAAAATAGGAAAGGCAGCACTTTTTCCTAACAATATTTCCCAAAGGGACACTTTTTGATGCCTTCGAACAGACTGGAAGAAATCTGACCTGCATACTTATTTTATTTTGCATAGTGTATGGAGAAAGTTAGTTCCACACCAAACACAAGAGGAAAAAAATTCACACATTCATTCTCATGAATTGCAAAACTAAACAGAGAGGAAACCTTCGCAAGGTAGTAACCTCCTTTCTGTCTCCACTTTAGCTTTGTTCATACGGAGGGCTTTACCTTAGCTATATTCAAAAAACAACAGATCAGATTGGAGGATCTAGTACTTTTTCCATGTCCTTCATAGAATCCAGTTGCATGAAGAATAATTATATTTTCTGCTTAGCAGATACATTTTCATTCATCCACTTAGGAGGCATTAGTTTAGGTCTTACTTTGCAATAGACAGCAAGCAAAGATGAAAGGATATAGGTTTCTGCCCTGGAGGAGCTCCTGGTGGAGAGAGGCATGGAAACATATGTCTTGGTTATGAATCATGACTCACAAGTTGAAGAGTGTGTGCAAAACATGTCATGTACATTTATTTTCTTTAAAGGAGTTGAAATGCTACTTAAGTTCCCATTCTAATGGACCTCTGGAATACTGATCACAATCATTATTGAGTGTCATTCCCTATTCGTGCCTCTGTCATAAAAGGTCTTGTGATTTTTCACAGCCAACAGCATGTGAGGAAACCCTTTCAATTTGAGCCAAAGTGGCTATTCCTGGATGTTTACAGTCCAAGTATGATGAATTGATTCCTTCAGATCTGGAAAGCCCACTATTTCCATGACATTCATGGGGCATTGGATTTTGAGGCCCTAGGACCCTGCAGTCTAAGACCAATTTTTGAGATACATAGATAACTATTCCATTTTCTTGTAGTTCTGCATCCTTTCAGGGCTCTGACAAGGAGTAGACCATACCTGGGTCCTGCTATTTAAAGTACTCACTCAACTAAATCTCTTCCCTGCTTGAAAGGATAATCATTTCATTCCCTCTCATCTTTATTTCTTTCACCACAACCTAGCAAATTTGTTCCAAAAGATCACACTTCCTAGGATCAAATACAAATGGAAATTACTTGACTCTGAGAGTGCATGCCTCTGTAATTCAAATCTTGGATAACTCCCTTTCCCTACTCTAATTCCAGCCAGTGTTGAATGCTATAAGCATTGTAAGGTGATATAGAAAGATAGAAACTACACATTGAGAAGTTTAGGACTCACAGAAAAAGAAGATTCTTCTAAAGTATGAAACATGAAGATGCGCACAGTGTGCTGAAGACAAATGATAGACATCAGGGGTCAAACAGCAGACTGTGGAAAACAGAGAAGAAGAGACTCTTGGTTCAAGGGAATTTAAAGCTTCTGCTGTGGTTAAGGTACAGGGTGGGAAAGAGATAGTGAGTGCAAGAGAGGACACCAAGAAATGTTTAGAGACAAATTCTGAACGAACTTAGAAAATTTGGGAAGTCTCTAAGGTGATTTTCTAAACTAAACAGCAGATGTATATAGCTACTTGCCTTCCTTTAGAGGGGAATCTAGGAACTTAGGAGTCTGTTGGATATAGCTTGAAATCCCAGATCTACTTTTTTTTCCTTTCTTTTTTTTTGTCAGGCAAGTTACTTACCTTCTCTGTGCCTCAGGTTCTGTTACCTATAAAATGGGTATAGACAATGGTAATGTCTGTTTGTGGGGCTTGTGTGAGAACTGAGTGAGGCAGCACATAGAAAGCATCTGTATACTACTGATCACATAGTTAGTATTAAATAAAAAACTGTTATCACAATCACAATTGAAGTAGGTCCAACGGTAATGTTTGTCATTCTATGACTTATAGGGATATCAAAGTCTCATAAGATTTGAAACATAATATTCAATGTGACATTTTAGATAAAGGCTCCAAAGATCCAAGGAAATAAATATGAAAAACAGAATGAAGGGCTGAGGTTGCGACACACCCACCGAGGAGAAAGGCTGTTCTCTGCACCCAGATCCTACCTGATTCATGTTGGGTTGAGATTCCCTACAAGAACATGATACAGATTGAAAGAAGCCATCAAAAGAGGTATTTATTTTCGAGAGCTGCTGTGACAAAACACCACAAAATTGGATGATGTACAACCAAAATTTATCCCCTCATCCCATTCTGGAGGTTAGAAGTACACAGGCAAGTTTTTAGGAGGGCTGAGCTTCCTCTGAGATCTGAGCAGAGTTTGCCCTTCCTAGTTTCTGTTGGGGCCTTCAGTCCTTGACATGACTTGACTTTCATCTTTTGACGAGTGGCGCTCCCTCTGCATCTGTCTCAGTGTCTCTTTCCTTCTTTAAGGATACAAGTCTGATTGAATTAAGGGCCCATCCTTCTCTAGTACGATCCTTTCTCATGTTGTGTTTTCATCGTGTCCAAAAAACGCTGTTTTCAGATGAGGTCACATTCACAGATGCAGAAGTCAGAGCGTCCCTCTATCTTTTTCGGGAAAATACTTCGACCTACTGGTAGTATCAGAGTATGGGGCTGTGGTAAAACCACCTCTCAGGGGTCAGAGGTGTTATTTATGCAATTCAAAATGCTGTGATTATGGGAACTTCTTTTTCTTCTAAAAATGAAATAGCCCACAAGGCAAAATCTAAAGTAACTAATTGAAACTATGTGTTCAAATCAAAACTGCAGTTTGAGGAACTGAGGATTACATAACTAATAACCTAAGCCCTTAGTGACCCTAGCTACATTCGGAAGGATTGCTTATGAAAGAATGACCCCTGTTTGAACAATTTCTTCAGTCGGGCAGAGGATAGCTCTGCTTGTGTAACTGCCATTCCCCACCCCTAATTTAAAATGGGCTGTGATAAATATATCTGGAAGAAACAACATGAAGGGTAAAGAAATTGAAAATTTAGTTTCTTCTCTAACTCTCCTCTTCCTATACTATCGTGCGAATTTTGAATTCTAAAGAAAACTAGTATTTAACAGTCAAGCTGTAAAATAAAGATCACCAGTGAAATATTTTAATTCACCCTCACCATCCTTCTTCCACCCCACTTACTTCTTATCCTTAATTATAATAAAATAATTTTGTATGGTTTGTCTGTAATAGTACTGATGCCCGGGTCATACACATAGTTTGATTCTATTTGCAGAATATGTTGCTCCATAGAGCAATCTTGCCTATGATATCCAGAAGGTTATTCTATTACCATATTCTCTTGTACTCTTTATCTATATTATTTGATTATGTATTGGGTTTTTTGTTTTGTTTTTTTTTTGGGGGGGGTACTGGGGATTGAACTTGGGTCCTTGCTCTTACAAGGCAGGCCACCGGATTATATATGTGTTTAAGGAGCATCTTCTAGGATTCCATCCTGGACCAAGCCAAGGCAAACCAGTTATTCTGGAACCTCCAGAGGGATACTAAAATTTGGTAGAATCTTAAAGATAGTTTGAGTGGGAAAATAACTCAGTTCGTATATTTGGAGGAAATAGATTTGTTTCATTAGTGACTGTCTTAGCTCAGGCTGTTGTAATAAAATATCTTAGAATGGGTAATTTAAAAACAACAGAAATTTAGTACTTATAGTTCTGGAGGGTAGGGAGACCAAGATCAAGGCACAAGCAGATTCCTTGTTTGGTAAGGACTTGCTGTCTTCTTCCTCACATTTCAGAAAGGGCCAGGGGGACTCAGAGGACAGAACACTTCTGCCTCAATCAGTCCCCCAAGGCTCACCTCTAAATACTGTCACATTGTGTATTACATATGAATTTTAGGTGGATACAAACATTCAAATCATACTTAGTCTCATATGAACTTGAAAGGGGCATATTTGGCCTAAATTATGAAAGGGTTTTGCCTTCAAGATTCATAATTTTAGAATTTTATTTTGCAGAAAACAGGGAATAACTGAAGGCTCTGGGGAAAGTGGTTAAGCTGAGTAGATGTTTTAGTAATACAGAAAGTAGCCAGTGAAGGAAAATCTGCATTTACAGAGGCCACTAAGGAAGCTTACTGCAAAGCTTGGTGAAAGAAGCAAAGATAGGCCTTACAAAATAGTGTAGTTCAGAGAAAAATGTAAAGTCCAGATATAAGAGAACGTGCAGACCTTAAATCAATTTGTCATTGGCATGAAAATGAAATTTCCAGGCCTAGCAAAGAGGGGAATGATGTGACCCTCTGAATGCGTGAGGAGGATTGTGTTCTATTCTGGACATGTTGAGTTTGAGGTAACTTCAGGACAACCCAGTAAGGATGTTTCCTGCAAAGCATGAGGTCACCATCTCTGCTCTGGCATGTTTATAAAGAAGACTCCCAAGGGCACGGGCTGTGACTGTGTGTCCTTTGCTGAATTCAGATGTCCTGTCCTGTGTTTACTGAGCATGTAGTGGTTACTGAGTAAATCCCGGTCAAGATCTTTACATAGTACCTTTGATGGAACATTTGCCAAATCATTAGCAGCCCCGCCCCTCTGTTTGGCCATAGATATGAAAAACTTAGTATTCTAACATTTTTAATGCGGAAACTTCTAGGCCGTACATTAATCTAAAACCAGCATTTTACTGAGGAGGGAAAAGTGATATAGGAATAGCCTGAAGCCATATGTTTCATATATCTGAGAGATGGGCATGAATTTCGGGAGCCTGAACTCCCAGATGCCTACTTTCATCAGGATACTTATTTTTTTCTTTCCTAGTTGATGTATCAGCATTATACATTTCAGAAGTTTCGAAATCTCATCGGTGAAGGATGACCAGAGACAGCTTTTTATCCACGAAATGGTGAAGTGGGGGCAGGGAAAAGGGTTGCTTAGATGCCAAAGGAAATCATGTGCTTTAGATATGTCCTTGGTTGGTATGCTCATAAAAATAATTTACAGGGCGAAAGTTGACTGGAGCCACTTTGTGCTCTTAAAACAAGAAGTCTCAGTTAAGGGGAACACAAGTATGAATAGGGCAGAGGTAAAGGAACAATGTGCGATGCTGACACGGCTGTGCGGTGCCTACACCTATTCTCTAACCTCATCAGAGAAGAGCAGGTCCTTTGTTTATGCATAGACTCCAACAGGGTAGAATGAGGAAAGGCATTCTGCACCAAGAACCAGGCCTTCCTTGACTAATGTCCTTAAACAGAAGGTCTGCTGCTAACCTTGGGTAAGTCACTTCGCCTTCGGCACCATGCAAGTTTTGCCTATAATTTTTATTCCTCACAATACCTTCTCTCTTGAGTGTCTCCCCTTGTAGCTTTCTTTAAACAATCACATATAAAATGTGAAAATACCTATATTTTTGGATGACATGTATTTCCTACTGAGAGAAGCTCCTCTTCTTGTAACTAATAATGAAAATTACAAGCATAGAGGCTGGCTCACTTGTGTCAAGATGATGCGAGTTAACTGAAGGTCATTTTCAGCATACTTAACCATGCCTCCCAGGCAATGCTGATAAGAAAAAGACAAAAGGACAAAGAGAAAATTAACTTTTAATTTCTCATTGAAGTCACAACTGACAGAAGCAGAGAGATGGGTAGAATATCTCCTAACATACAATGGAGAATTATGTATTAAAGACCTTAACTGATTTAACTTATCAGATATAACTAACCATGCAACTGTTTAAATCTGTAAGTATAGTCCCTACCTCTGATAAATTTTAGAGATGTATTTTCATATCTAGTAGCACTCAAAAAATCTTTCAGCCCTAAATTACAATAATAAATTTTAAAATCATGTATATTAATTTTCTGTTTTCAGTAGTTTCCTTTACAACCAATCACTAAAGTTATTTACATACAGATTCAAGACATGACTTAATATAATAAGTAACAATTTTGTATCCCTCCAAGGTATGAGCCACCCCATCTTCAATAATTTATTTTTGTAATTCCACAGCATCAAAAAGAACATTAGCAAAGAATCTGATTTTTTGTGTATCTGATTTATTTCATGAAACTAGATCAATAATTATGTTTGGTAAAGCAATAGCATTGCAAGCTACCTAACATAATAGGTGGATGATATCTATTAACTAGAAACAATGAATTGATTTTATTGAACACCCTTTGCATGAATAAGTTGTGAAGCTTGAGATCAAATGATTAGCACTTTCAGACAATAGATTTGTAAACCATTTTAAGTTTAAACTTTTCTGATATAAGCTTTTCATCTTTATGTAGCATAAACTAATTTTAGGAATTTTATAATTATAAGCAAGATGTAGTGAAGATGGATTTTAAATGTGATTGGCATTGGCATCTACTCCAGGATTCATGGGGCATAATTCTCAGTGTGACTGTGTGAGTCCTGAAGGTGTGGCCTTGGCGGGCTCTGTATATACTCCTTCCTCTTTCCCATTTGTCTCTGGTTTCCACCTGACACTTACTAAGCATCTTTTTTCTAAGAGACCCTCTTTTCATGATGTTCTACCTTGGAGCCAGCTGACAGTGAATCAAAACTGTGAGCTAAGGGAGGGCAGGGACAAGGGGAAAAAATGAGAGCCAAGGCCTGTCATGTAAAGGTACAAGATCCCAATGGTGAATGTAACTGTACTGTATACCTAAAATGGACCAATAAACTCAATAAGAGACAAAAGCTCTCTTTTTTTAAAATTGAAGGTATTGGTAATGGGGTCTAGCAGTGGGAAAACTGAGTAATGCACAAAACAAATCTGGGTTATAAGGAAGTCCAATTCGTGGCCAGGGATTTAGCTTAATGGCTTCATGCCTGCCTCACAAGCACAAGCACTGAGTTCAATCTCTGAAAAGGAAACAGAGAGAGAGAGAGAGAGAGAGAGAGAGAGAGAGAGAGGAAGTCCAACTCAGTAGTAGAGTTTAGAACTATTACTTTGCTTATTTATAAATACATTATTTTACAAATAAAACTTATCCTAGTATGATCTGATCTCTAAAATAATTATAGAACACCCAGAGCCTATTCATTATACAAGACGTGTTTTAATTAATGATGGTATCATTTTTCCAACACACAGAATTCCAACTTAAAAGTGATATACTATTCATGAAAAACATGTAGTACTAACTAAATCTGACCAGCTTAGAAACTGGCCAATGCTTCCACATTGACAGTACTTTAAAACTATGTAATCATTCTATTTTACCCTAACAGAGACAGGTTCTTATAGGGAGAGAAAAGTTAAAGTGAGGTCACGAGGGCCGTCTGTAAACTAACATGGCTGGTGTCCTAATAAAAAGAGAAAATCTGTACATAGAGATATCCATAGGGACATGAGTAACCTATCTGAAGACACAGGAAGAAGATCTCTTCAAGCCAAGGAGAGGGCCCTCAGACAAAAATCAACGCCACCAACATCTTAATCCTGGACTTCCAGGACTAGGAGACAACACTTTTTTGTTGTTTAAGCTGTCTAGTCTGTAGTAATGTTACAGCAGCATTTGGAAGGAATACATTCAGCATCTTTTTGCTAAGCCTACAGCGATGCACACGCACACACTTAATTGGCATCGTACCAATAACTATTATAAGTATTTTATGACTATTATTTTAAACTTTATGATTTTTGAGAGAACATAAATTTTACCATCTATATAAGATTCTCTTCTATGAATATTTCATAGTTGATGTGTATTATAAAACATATATACGAAACCATTTTTTGTTTAATGAACATGTCATATATCATAGTCTAGGTATATTACATTTTTTACATAACAGTCCAGGGGCTTTTAATTTGTCAGTTATCTTTAAATTACCTATGAATGTAAATAAATACACATTTATATAATAGATTTTAATAGTATATATTATATGTACATAATACATACTTACATAGGGAAAATGACCTTCCAGGATATTCATACCAATTTTTATTCTCATCAGCAACAAATAATGTGACTATTTTTCTTTACCCTGTTTTTTAAAACTCAGTCAATGTACAGACAATATTTTCCTATCTCGATATAGGTTCCTTTGACTCCTGATAAATCCAAATTCTGAAAATACTTGTACCTTTTAGTCCTTTCATTCTGGTGTGTGTGTGTGTGTGTGTGTGTGTGTGTGTGTGTGTGTGTGTGTATGTGTGAATACCTCGTTTCTTTGTTTTCTGAGATTATAGTGAACAATTTTTTTTGCTGGATTATTCTTATAATATTCCAATTTCCCCAAATCTTTCCTAGTTTAAGAATTACTGCCATTTACTCCTTGTTTGGTCTAAGTCAGAATGCTTTTTAATATGTGCTGGGATCTTATTGTTGATCATCTTTTAATCAAACAGAACCAAAATGCAAACCAGGATATGTTGAGTCTCTAAGAATGAAAAAAAGGACAATCATGAAATTCAGGCATATTGCTGTGGAGGTTTTTTTATAACAGAGTTTGTTTACACAAATTTTATTTACAGTAGTTAATAGACTAGAAGACTCAGAGAAAAAGGTTGCTTTTGGAAGCCAATTCACAGTAAATAAAACAGTTTGCCTTCTTGCCTGAAATTTTCCCTCTGTACAGACTTCTTTCTTATCCTTACTTCATCTTTCTCACAGTCTTCTCCAGGATTCAAATGTTACTATAGAGATCTAAGTTAAATATGTGTTTTTCTGCACTGTCTCTCTCCCATCTCCTAAGTAACTCTTTTTTTTTTGCATGTGCTAATATTGCACTTTATATAAATCTCCCATATGGCACTTACATATCTTAATTATTTGTTCATATATCTGTTTTCCATGAACATCTCTAGAATGAACACCTCTAAGTCTATGAACGCCATTTGTCTTTGTATCACCAGTGCCTGATCCCAGACAAAGGCTGACATATAGTAATCACATGATTGTTGAAGTCACTCAGCCCAAGGGCAGATTTGGATTGAAGGGTACTTACCTTTACACATAAGGCTAAATAAATCTTTTGGATGTGCAGAGCCATCTCTTTGGAATGAAACAAATGTACTACCTTAAATATAATTGAATGATAGGTGCATTTATATGAATCCCTGGTGTGCTTAGTTATATATCCACCCATGCAAATGTGACAATTATAAATAATACACATCTCCATATTTCCTCTGCCCTCAGGTTTGAGTATTGGTTTTAAATCTGCAAAATAACAGGGTTGAAACATAATCAGCAATGTGCTTTTCAGTCTTAAAATCCTGTGATCCTTATTCTACTTGGGTAAATCTGGATGTAAACTGTCTCTCTTGCTATTTTGAGGGCAGGTTGAGCCTGGTGCTGCTTATGTCACTGTCTCGGAGTCTCAGAGATAGCATGCTGTTTACACACAACAGTGTCGCCCTGCCTCTGAGAGCTGATCCTATCAGACACGGTTATTTCCAGCTGTCTTCAGGAGCAGGCAGCTGCTGTGTCCAAATTTCCCTGCTTCACCACTGGTGAGTGCAGAAATCAGACTCACATTCTTTGTAGAGCTTTTGGACTCCTAAACCAACGTTTGTGAGAAGTGAGCTCACAAGGACAGATAGCTGCAAATAAGTACTAACTTGGAACCAGTACTATTTCACCTTTTCATTAGATTTATAAATCTGTCTGTAGCCAGCTGGGGCCAGAATTGAGGAATATAGTCAAAGACAATTAGAAAAATGTTTAGTAAAAACCATTGCACCTAGAGAAATTAAGAAAATGGCATAAAGTTGCAATCTGCTAATAATATTTTTGAAGGTATATGAATTTATGGTTAGTAGTTTAGAGTTAACTTTGTAAGTCTGTAAGTAAGTAGGTATTGTATATATCAGTAGTTCAAAATAACAGTATTACAAGGAGCTGAAAATATGCAATAATTTGGGAAGTGGATGTTCCCAAAGACATATTAGGCTACACAGTATGGTAAGAGACACTTGGATACTTTTCTTAGTTAAAATTTGGGCAGAAAATTAAAAACATAAAATTCAATAGAACAGAGCAGTAGTGATACTTGAAAAGGGTAAAGAAGGCATTATTTTTAAGAATGCTCACGTTGACAGTTCTGAAGATGGACTTCTATTTTCCCTTAGCAAAGCTGGATAGCACACTATTGAGTGGCTGCAGCCCCTATTCCAACCAGACACTGAGTCCCTAGGGCCAAAGGTAAGCTATTATCTATTTCTTCCTCTGCTGCCCCTGACTCGACAGGTTCTGCTTCATGCCATACTGCAGAATTCCTCTGCAAAGGAAGGGACGGGATCTGAATAGAGATCACCTCATTTTGAAAGGGACACCCACAGCTCCCCAACAGGACCAAATTTTTCTGATTTAAATTGGATTCACAGTGATACATAGACTCAAGTCTAAGCCATTTAGTCTTCTTTACCTGGTTTCTCCTTGACAGAAGAGTTTGCAAGGCTGGTTTAGATGTTAGCTTCTTGCAGTTGCTCCAAGGCACTAAAAGATTTCTTTACTTAAGTCTAGCAATATAATGATTTCATTTATACAAATTATTTAAAATGGATATGTTTGACCTGGCAGAGAACTTTTAAGGCCCCAGAGAACTTCAATGAAGTCAGCCACTACTTCCCAGGAAAGGAAAAGATTTATTTAGGGTGAAACTCAGGAGCCACTATTAAATAAAGACAGACAACAAAAATGAAACTCAAATCTTTCACAGTTATCTCTAAAGTTTTTATTAGATAAATTTGAGTAGCATTGAATTTTCCTAAGAAGGTTCAGTAAAAATAAGAATATTTGTGCATTCCCACTGAAAAGATTTCCTTTCTTCATGTGCTTGGGCAATATTTTACAAGGTCTTAGATAATGGGAAACTCACATATTACAGAGAGATCAAATTCTTGGTTTTCAATAAGCACCTAAAATGGTTATATAAGCTAGTAAAAGAATCTTACTTGGTTATAAATGATTGCAGGATATTTTGTAATAACAACCACATAATTTTAATATGCCTGCCAAGTACAATGAAACAGTTATCAAATATATTTCTAGCCTGAAGTTATTGAGAAAATGTAGTTATTTTTAGAGCATCTTGAGAAATTTGTTTTCTCGGATGCTAGTTTTCTAGCATTTGAAAAAGACCTCAACTAAAGTACTTGATAAAATTACTATGGTGGAAGAGACTCCATAATGCCATGATGCCCTTTCTGCTTTAAAAATTCACTGGTACCCAGTACTACTCACATTATGGTAGACTGTGTCTCTTGAACACAATTTATCACCTGAAATGCAAAAATATCTATCTTTGAACATTGACTCAAATCTCACCTAGCATTCCTACAACAGAATAAGTAAAAAATATTTAACACTAAATGCCAGAAACTATGTTATGTGCACTATGCTCCTGTTTCTGAAAAGGTCCCATCATATAGCTGACACCATTTCCTCCCATTTTACAAATGGGGAAACTGAAATATAGAGTGTTAGTAACTTGTTTAACTTTGCATAGATAAATGGTCCAGTAAGGAGAATTCCAAACTAGATAATGGGCTTCACAATCTAAATATGTACTTGCTATGCATCAACTCATTATAACAATTTTTTAAAAGTTATACAGATTTAAGTGTATATTTGTGTGCATTCGCACATTTAACATTAAGGATGCTATTTAAGTTCTTTTTTTATATAGAAAACAGGCTGCCATTTTACTATATTAGGACTCACATTGCTAAAACTGAAAATCTAGGTGTCATATTTTAAGCTGATTTAAAGTCATTTGAGTTCTGTTTTACCTGGTAAAGCTGAAAATTAGAACCTTACTTGAAATAAAGATGTAATGTAGGTACCGCTTGAAGCTTTGAAGGACAATTAATTGTCTCTAATTAATTTTTAGAACTCTCAGAAAGGCTGAGAGAATAGTATAGGGAATAGTCATAGAACTTCACTTAGATTTATTGTTGCTAACATTTTCCCATATTTAATGTGCGTGCACGCGCACACACACACACACACACACACATATATATATAAAATTATCCCCATGCACTTGAAAGCAGAGCACAGATATTGTGATATACTCAATATTTAATATATACATCACTGGAAAATAAGAACAATTTCCCATTTCTTCTTACAACTTGCAGTAATAGTGATAGTATTGTTATTACATCTAAGAAATGTCTAATATTTCTTTAATACAACCTCATAGGCAAGTCATACTCAAATTCTCCCAGTTGTACATAATACATACTTTTTAATTATTTTGTTCAAGCTAGGGTCAAAGCAAAATGAACTTATTTTATTTGTCTGTTGTAGCTAGTAAGTCTCTTTTTCTATTTATTTTTAAATACTTCATTGGACTTCTACAAAATCCTTCTTAAAATTGTTTAAAATTAGCAAAGTGATTTTTTAATGAAAAGAAAAAATAAAAATTGGAATTTATACCTTTTTAAGGGAAATTAAAATGAATAAAAGATACCATCTGTTATATCTTGTAGATATTCTTTCTATACTGTTAGTATAGTGGTTTTTGGTTGCTTCTTACCATGGTCTCATCTTTTCCAGCCCATGTCTCAGGTGAAAATCAATGAAAAAAGTTAACCATTAGAAACACAGTGCAGAAAGTTCAAGTATGTAGGAGACCAACTGTCACAACCATCTCATTTAACACATTAGAAAAACCAAGCTCCAGTGAGGTTAAACAAATTGCTCAGGTCACTACATATTAGCAGAGAATGGAACCAGAACAAAAATTCAGTCCTTTTTCCAGTAATGCCACAGTTGAAGAAGATCGTGTTACATGGCTACTGTTCTTCTAAAGACAGCAAGAATGAGTGGCTTTTCAGATTTTGTGCTCTAGCATCAAAGAGAATAAACCTATTCTTGACATTCCAATTTATACCTGTGACAATACATTCTACTGAATTAGTCTACAAGAAAACTCCCAAAACCTAATTGAAACCTGTGGACATGAGGTCAAAGGTGTGTTGTGAGTTCCTTGTGCTCGTCTGTATGCCTGATAAGGTCATGCAAAGAACCGAATGACTCTTCCTTTTAGAAACTCATAAAGTCAGCCCCTAACAGGCTTAGGGAGACAGAAGATGATGCCTTACTGCCAGTCTGTTCTTAAATCCAGCCTTTCTCTTGCCAATGAGGAAGTATTTCTCTCTTTTTCATGTGCCTCTGGTGAGACTGCTAATTATGTCTTGTTTATACCTGAAAGAGAAACGTGATCATTTGGCTAATTGTGGAACCCCAGCCCCACACTCAAATGACTTATGAGAGTACACGGCCAACTCAATCAAAACACTCATGAAGTTTGACATATGGGAATTGGGAATAAAATTCTTCCTGGTGGATTGTACACTGCAGGATATAAGATTTGGCAACATTTCCTGCCAATGAAACTGTGACAACCTTTGGTCAATACTTGAAGACAAATCAAGTCGTGCTGATCTGAGAGTGAGTAATATAGCTCCTGACAACAATACCTAAGGCTACTTGGAATCCTCAGATGATCTGAAATATTTATTTATTCATTCATTCATTTGTTTGTTTGTTTTTGGTAAATCCTGTTAGAGTTTTGTCATTTCTATCCAGAAGAATCCTTATGAGTACAAAGTTGCACTTTGCAGAGCATCATAAAGGTTTTAAGACATCAGAAACTAGTGATTAGTACTTTGTCGCAACTCTATAATTTCAAAAGCTCAAGCTACACATGTACAGGCTTGCTCTACCTAGCAGTGACAATCAGAAAAACAAAACAAAACAAAAACAAAAAACTGTCCTTTCCTCTTCTTCAGAGAGAGAAGTGGTAAAGATATCATAATTTAGACCTGGATAAATAAACATCTTGGAGTCACAGAAATAATTAACCTGAGTTACCAAAGTAGAAATACGAAACCCTAGAAACATGAGCAGCTTCCTTAGAAGGCTATATCACCTTGGCTAAATCCCTGAGAGTTGCTCTTCTGAGAAATGTGGGCACAGGAGAAATCTGAAAGAGCAGTTATTCTTCCCTTGGGTAGGTCACTGAGGAGGAAAAAGCATGAGGTCCAGGCCCAGGAGTTAGATTGGATTTGCTCCAGCCCTTTAGTGCTACACTGCAGTTGAGAAACTGGCTATCTGCTCATAACAGCAATTGTTGGATCTCCAAATGCCAATTATCTTAGAACTGAGGTGGCATGGTGTAGCATTCTAGGCAGTAACCATTGTTCCCAAATTATAAACCTAATCTTCCAGAGGCACCAGCACATCAGAGCTCTGATCTGCCTGTTTCTTTCTGTACTTGATGGTAGCCAACTTTCTTCTCCTTGCATTCAGTGAGCCTGCAGAAGGGAGGGAGTTGTGGGGTAGGAAAAAGGCAGGAAACATCAAGAGGAATGTACTAGATTTCTTTCTAGTTAGTAAGATATGTTGTTACTACAACAATTAATTGTCAGGAAAGAAAAAGTGATTAAAGGATTCTCTTTGTATCAGTATTTGTGGAGAAGTTTATATTAATTTGAGACATCCACAGTTATAAAGAGATATATCTATCATGGGTTAATAAGACAGATATATAGATCATATAATTTCAGTTGTTAATGAAGGATTTGGGTATTCACATAACTTTTCAGCCATGTTCTTTGACATTTGACCTGTCAATTATAAGGTCTTTTAGAGTGTGAAGGACAACAGTGGGTGCTCTTTTGCGTAGTTCTGGACAGGCTTTCTGTATATTTAGTTCAGGTTTGTAGCTGTGCATAGGTATAGCCCCAAGGAGGGAAATGTAGTTTATAAACCGGCACTGGAATATGATGAATTACTGGTTGTTATGCAGACACCCATATGTATCCCTGGTAGGGAAGCCATAATACTGCTGCTACACTGCCATCTCAGTAGGTTACTTTTATTTAGAGACCAAGTTGTGAACTCTTGGCCGTTGCTTTACATGTTTGTCTTCTATTTTATTTGTTACTGGCCCATAACCTGTGTCCTTTGTAATATATTAGGTGCTTTTCACAAGCGGTACAAAATTTGATTGTCTAGTTTCACCCTTTTTGTTATTCCACCTGCTAGAAATTTTTATTAGGTTGCTCCAGGCAGTTCACTCTTCTTTCAGCCACTGTCACCAGGATCCCAAACACAGAATGCTCCTGATACTCATCTGGATCTTGCTTCACTCTCTACTCTGATGTTCTGGAAAAATTTTTGGTTTCAACACAGGCAATTAATCATGCACATTTATTACCTGCAATCTCCAAGAAGGTTTCAGGATTTACCCAAAGGGGGAGTTCATGGACTAGTAGGCAAAATGCCAGCTCACACTTGGGGAATACTTGATATTCCAGTATTTCTGGCTCTAATAAATAGTGCTTTAATCTTTTTAAAAAAGACATTTAAAGGCTCTGATTTGGGGAAAATTGAGAAGTGAAAGAGATTATTTTAAAAATTTTCTACTTTCTCTGCTGCCTGTATTTCCTCTAAACATCTTCATTCTATTGAATTCTGTTCTGTGTCTCTGGATTATTTCTTTCTCTCCATACTATCTGCTAGAAAGGGAAAGTTGGCTCAGGCTAGACATATTATTAAGCAGAAAAATCTTAGGGTCTATGGTCATGGGTAAAAGTGGTTGCAAATTATATTGTAGGAATGGGAAAGGGATAGGAACTGAAATCTGAGAGAGATTCCGTTACTCTGGTAACAAACATAAAGCAAGAGACAGAAAATAAAAATCATCATTCTAAATTTGCATTTTAATGTGGTCTAATAGCTATTTCTAAAGCCAATATGGTACAATATCTTATCTCCTGATTTTATTTTTTCTTTTATAACCTATATACTTAATTTCTGTTCCTGGTAACAAAATCAAATAATACAGAAGTCTAAAAAAAATATGAAACATCTCAACTTGGATTTCCTGGAAGGAAAAATTAACTGAAATTGATAATTACTTTAGATTTGAAATTTTTTATTTATGCATATGGATTTCTTCAACATATAACATGCAGCATTTAAACTGTTTTTCTTTTAAGATTTATTACTTTGAATATGTTAAATAACATTAAACATACTTTTATACATAGTCCTTACTGTTACTCTAGGGTGAAAATTTATGACTGTTCATTTTGCTGTATATACATTTAATGACTAGTAAACAACTCCAGAAATTATTTATGCTTCAACATTTCATTTTTCAACAGTGAATAAAAATATACCTGCTTATAAATAGCTTAAAATCTACTAAGAAAGTAAAGCCAAGCCAAACAAATATGTAAATAAAAATATCAGAGAGTAATAGCTGCTAATCAAATAATGAGAATTTGTTAATTAGAATGTCGAACTACTTCAGATTTTACGGTGACTCTTAAGTCTGACCCCTCAGGAGCAAGTATGAGTTTATATCAAAATGTCTGTAAAATTAATTTCTTAGGCTTCAGAAAATCTTCCAAATGCCAATAACTTGAATTATAAGCTGTGTCAGGCTTTGGACAATGGTATCTTACAAGACCACCAATTTTTAAGTCAATCAATGTGGGTCTGTTGACCCTGGCAACATGGTTGAACAGTTCTTGAACAATCTGTACAGTAAACTAAGATACAAAGAGGTTTTACCTGAGTACCAGGTGTGCATGGCTTAACTTCCTTCCTATTCTTCTGCCTACACCTCACTTATTATTTCATTAATTTTATAAAAGAAACACTTTTGTAAAATGTGTTAAGAAAACCTTGTCTTATTGGCTATTTTTCTACTAGCCTGCCATTTCTTGATGTTGTGTTATAGCTGAAATATTACACTCTTGAACTTCTGATTTGTTTTTTGCATGAATTGTATTTGCAAGATTTTCTAGTTGTGTAGATGCAATATTGCAAAGAATCATTAGAGGAAGGATAAGGATGTAACAATTCACTTAGGAAAAATTCCATTTTATGAACTGTTCTACAAAGAAAATTCAGTCTCATCATAAAAGAAACTGAGATTGCGGTCACGTCTTAACTATCAAAATATTTCTAAAAAATAATGGTTTTATAATAAAGAAGTAGAACCCATTTCCACAGAAGCAATCCCTTTCTCTCCAACTCAGCCGTGTTAAGACAAATATATTCAGTTTACGACCAACAGTGTCATGCAGTGTTCTAGCGGTAACTTCAAATGATAATTGAGAAGCGTGTAAAGATAAGGTGATTGATGAACACAGGGATTTGACAAAAGACATCAAGTATTTTGTGCTTCTTTAACAGAATACTAATTTATAAACCATAGAAATTTTCTTGGCTCATAATTCTGGAGGCTGGAAATCTAACATGGAGATGCTGAATCTAGAGAGGGCCTTGGAAAAATTCATCACACAGAGAGAGCAGGAGAGAGAGAGAGAGAGAGAGAGAGAGAGAATCTGAAGAATAAAGGGAGCCAAACTCATCCTTTTATCAGAAACCACTCTCTCAATAAATAATCCACTCTGAAGCCAACAACATAAACCATGGATGAGGGCTTAGCCCCCGTGACCTAATCCCCTCCTACGAAGTCTCACTTCCCAATACTGTTGCATTAGACATTACATGTCCAACATATGACATTTGGAAATATATTCAAACCACAGCTTAGAGAAAAGTGCAAACAATAAAAGCAGTAAAACACAGACAGTGCTTTGCTTACAGCTAAAAGAGTGAAAGAAGGTGCAGCAGATATAGGTGCAGATATAGGAAAGGCTCCCAAGGCTTCTACACACTTCCACTGGGGCACCCAGCCAACTCACAGCTGAGCAGAGCAAGACTTGAGGAAACAGATACCTCAATTTCACTCTCCTGCCAATTTCTATCTCCTGATGTGCCTCCCATTGGTGGGACCCAGCTGAAAACCTAAGAGCAAAAAGAGACTGTGGTTGCAGCTCCTTCAGGTCAGCATCTCAGGGAAGAGTAGTTTGGAAATGAACAGCAAAGACCCATTGGGCAAAGTCCTTCAATTCTTGTGCGTGTGGAATCTCAAGGTGCTGGGTCAGACTGTCCTTCTGTGAGCTAGAAGGTGGTTAGAGGTCATGTCAAATCTGCAGTGTTTTGTAGCTCTTCCCTTAATCTAGGCCTAAAAGGGAACACAAAGGAGTAAACTACTTGTAATAGTAGTTGTAAATTACATTTTTAAGATTTTTTTAAAAAATTATCAACAACATCTTTATTTTTTTGATATATTCTTTCGGTGAATATTTTCTTCAGTTTTTAAAAACAATGTCTTAGGGTAATTAGAATGTTTTCCAGGATGGGGAGGGAGAATGCTTGCT
This sequence comes from Fukomys damarensis, assembly GCF_012274545.1. Taxonomy (NCBI): domain Eukaryota; kingdom Metazoa; phylum Chordata; class Mammalia; order Rodentia; family Bathyergidae; genus Fukomys; species Fukomys damarensis. The sequence goes on from NW_022900936.1 coordinate 25,693,564, forward strand.
TAGGATGTGAGAGGCCTGGCGTTTAATTCTTACCACAGTGAAAGAAAAATGGATATTTTGAGTAAAATATGAATGTGCTACATGGACTAGCAAATAAAAGTATGATTTAATTTTTATGTAATATTTCCTACAGTATCAATATGAAGGTGAAACCCTCATACTTTTTAGTTCCCATTTTCACATCTTATTAAATTTAATATCAATGTTTCTCAAAATTAAATAGCATTAACACTAAATTCTGAACTCTGTACGAAGAGTCCACATGCCTCTTTGTGCAATGAGTTTAACAGTAACTTCACAGAGACTATTTGTATTCTCATTATTATGTGTTAAGCATTGTCCTAAGAGCTTTTTAAACAATAATCTCCTTCAATCGTCAAAAGAACCCTACCAGTCTACAGATGAGAAAATTTAAGCTCAGAAAAATTAAATCACTTGGCCCTGGTTTTATAGATAGTATGTTTTACAGTCAAGAGACAATACATATACAGCCTGGCTCTACATGACTGCTAAGTTTTGCTTTTAACTAATATGTTGAATTGACACTTGGAAGCATGTAAGCCAACGATGTGTGCAAAGGGCCTTCTGCAGTCTCTGGCAAAAAGCCACTGGCAAAATACCACAGTGTTGAAGCTGGTATTCTTATAAATATTACCATTATGCCAAGGGATACGAAAAATTCTCCACTTTTAAATGCACTGAATTATAATAGGGAGTATTAAATGGTTACTCAAGTAATTGTAACTCAAGCTTCAATAGGAAAGGATCCTAAGACAAGTATAAAAACACATACAAAGGTGGTGGCCCACCAAACAAAGAACAAGGCTTCAATAGGTAGGAGATGAAAGGATGTCACTCCAGGTGGAAAGAACACTGTGAATAAGGCGGTTGAAACATGCAGGGTGGGTACAGGGATTAACAAGACATTCAACGACTGAACCACAGGGGAGATATAGGGAGCAAGGAAAGAAAAGACTGGAAAGCTATGTTGGAGCCTAATGATTAATCTACTTACTTTGCATTATCACCCACTACATAGTTCCCGAACTTGTTGACAAGAGAGCTCATCAAGTGCCATGCTGAAATGGAAAGCCATTTTGTCTGCTGGATATCCCTGATCTAGCAATCTTGCAACCTTGCCAAACAGAAAATGAAGTCACTGTGACTAATCACCCCGGACCTGCACTCCTCCAATGTATTTCCACACAAGTGCCACTGCACATCTTCTCAAGCTCAGATATGATTATGATCTCTTACCAGACTCCATCTTTAAGTGGGTCCAACCACGCCAAACTTCGCCATTTCCTAGATGTGTTCTTCCTCCAGCACACTCTTCTTTTATACCTCTGTCCCCAGACAAGCCATTTTCCAGGTCCTAACCTCACTGACCCCTCTTCCATAAAGTTATGTCTACAGCCTCCTTCATGGACATAACCTTCAGAGACTGAGTGCCATCTATTATTATATATACACTTGCCATAACATTTTGTCACATTAGTCTAAATTTCAGGGGCGTTTTAAAAATTTATTTTTACATTCTCAGTTCCTAGAATGAAGTAATCAATGAACAAGTCAGTGAGTGAATGAAGTGATGGTGTGTTCCTTTGGAAGGACAATCATAGAACCAACAATTTTCCTGTTGGTCTGTTCTTAGATGAGGAGGCTTCCAACACCTGTGTGGGTGGCTCAAGATTAACCTCTCTCTTCTGCATGCTCTGTGAAGTATTTCTAGAGATCATTTCTGTATCCTTAATCCAACCAGAGTGTTACAGTAGGACCCCACAATTCTAGCATTTACATTCATTCTGTTTACTTTGAATATTAAATATTCTCAAAAATGCTTTCCCTGATCTGCTGGAATTTTAAACAATGCTTTTTTTTATAAGATATATTTTACCATACCCAGACTTCAATTCTGCAACCAATTAAATAGATTTTAAGAGTATAAGCGCCACTTACTGTCACCTTAAAATTACTGGAAATCCTCCATGCCAGTCTGGAATCACAGCTGTAGTTCTTTTGTAGAAACAAGTTTCCATTTCTTACTCTGATTTATTCCGAGGCAAATCTGGTCATCCTCAGCATTCAGCACAAACTTCTTGGGGGAGAGGCAGTACAATACATCTTAAATAATTTTTATCAAATTCCATGCTATGCCCTCTTTCATTGAATATATTTGTTATTTGTTCTCCTGTGATTAAAAAAAAAACTTGAGACAATTGATTTCATTATTTAATGGTTCTATCATATGAATGGTTTCTTTTAATTAAGAATTAAATAAAAAGAATTGAGTTTTATATGATCTCTTTTCAAAGATAATTTCCTAAATAGCAAAAATCTTACTTTCTTTGGATTTATTCTCTTACATTGTTTCTTTTTGGCATCTAGCAAGTTAACTTTCTTTTAAACTCATTTTAATGTGTAGATCTAAAAAAAAAAGGAAACAAGTTATTGGTCCTTGTCCTTTTATGGATCAGGAAAGGGAAATGTGTCAGTTCCAGGTATGTTAGTCTTATTTAGGAAATTAAGCACTTACACAAATTTAATAGACTGCTTAAGACATACAAGAATACCCTGTCATCTAGACCTTTTTTCTTTTAACCATTTAGGTCATGAGATCTACTTTCTGACTGGCATTAGACTTCTGGAAAAATGACAGCAGATTATAACATGGGTTGATGAGGTCATTGTGGAGAACAGGTCATTTCTGGGAAAAATGGCGGGTTTGAGAGGAGCTTTTTATGACAAGGACAGTCAGAGCTGGACTAGTCAGAGCTGTTGTCTTGCAGTAAAAAAAGTCATCTTAAGGCACAGATGGGAAGGAGGGTAAGAGTGAAAGTCAAATAGTTGAGTTTGAGATATGGAGCCCTAGTCACTAAAACGTTATGTAAGATGTTCAGCAGTAGCCAGAGTGACTCATCAGGCACACTTGTCTTAGGATACTTGTTCATTTTCATAACTAATTTTATTTGTTTAGAAGAAAGAAAATATTAATACTTAAAGACCTACTAGACCTAGGACTCAGACAGTAGTAACAAATTCAGATATATTAGTTACGCACAATTTAGCCTGCCATAGTTGCAGGTTAACCTACGTGGAATGCCCAAATATTATTTATGAAGCCTAAAGAAACTCCAAGCCCCTTCCTATGTATGAACATGGATGTCTTAGTGAATCCAGGATGCTATAGAGACTGGATAGCTTGTAAATAATGGCAATTTATTTCTACAGTCCTGGAAGCTAGAAGTCTGACATCAGCCAGTATGGTCAGTATATGGTCAATGTATTCATGGTATTCATCTGTTTTTAACTGCTATACTCAGATACCTGACGGTGGGTAAATTGTAAAGAAAAAGGCTTATTTTGTACACAGCTCAATAGCATGGTATAGGTTCCTGCTTGACTTTGGTGAAGAACTCATAACAGATGGTATCACAATGGTGGTAGTGAATGTACAGAAGAGATTACATGGTGAGACATGTAATCAAGGATGAGCCAGCCCTGCTCTTTTCTAATAATCCTCCTTCACAGGAACTAACCCAGGCTCTATAAGTACTACATTAATCACTTCTGAGGTCAGTGCCCTTGGTGATCTAATGATCTTCCACTAGACCCTACTTGTTAAAGGCTCCACCCTTATGGAACCATGTTATTGTTATACCATAAGGAACAAACTCCCCGACATGGGCCCATAGAGGACACACTCACTCAACATCCAAACTATAGTAGTCATGTTCTGGTTTGGGCTGTTTCCAGGTTGCTGATAGCCAACTTCTTGTATCCTGACTTATCACAATGAAAGATACAATTCCCTGGGTCCTCTTTATACTGGCACTAATTCCATCATGAGCGCTCCATTCCCATAACCTAATTATCTCCCAAAGGCCCTGTATTCTAATATCATCTAACACAGGAATTTCAGAAGGACACAAATATTTGGTTCATGAAAGTATAAATCCATTTAATGCCTATTTCCCATACCTATCAAGTATAGCATTTTTATTTGAAGCCTATGTGGCTCAGTCCTCTGGGCACAGACCTTTTTTGTGGCCTCTTTATTTTATTAGACATTTTCCAAATAATATATGAGCCTTCTTCATGTACCATTTTGCCTAATGATAAGCACTAAATAAATGCCTACCTCATTTAAATAGGAACACATTTATTTTTCCACAGGTAAATCTGAATTAATAAATGTAACACTTTCTAGTAATATTAACATCAAACTTCATAGAATGAATTTCCATTGTATAAGTGAAAAACAACACAGTTTAAAAATCCTGGCTTCAATAAAGTAAGAGTTTAGTGGGGAAGCATGTAAACTGATATAATCACAGTGACATGCTTAAGGGCTAATAAAGGAGCCAGGGAAGAAGAGATCAACTTCTTGGTGGGTCAGGGAGTCCTTATAGAAAAATTCTTGAGCTGGGTCAGCTGCCACAAAAAAAACCACTAAAGAGTCACGAAATTTCTTCCCCCCAGGCCAATTTTGCACAAAGCACATTTTCTCTGGAAGATTCCTGAATTGAGATATCATTGTGCTTCCTTGTCAGTATATCATACAGTGTTGATGGGTGGCACTTTTGATCTCTGCAATACCATGGGGAATATTTGTTCTGCGGAGGTGCGCATCTTCCTGGGATTTATCATTACTCTAGGGTGTAGTGTTAACTCTTCAAAGTGATCTATAATCTTTTTCATGATATCCTGCATATGTGCTTTAAGAACATAGTCATTACATTTCTGAAGATTTTAGACAACTCTCTCACAAACTTGTGATGACATGCCTAAGCTCAGACTGAAATCAGTCCATAGAATGATGGCCTGCCAGGACACAGTGGAGACAGGCAAGTGTCTTGGTGCTTTTTAAAGCAGTAGAGCAGAGAAGAATGTGAATCTAAGTGCAGTGTTTGAAAATAGCAGCACGCTTTGCCATTAGCAGCTGTGGCTGCAAATCAAGGGCCAATCTCATCTAGGCAGTCGGTGTCGACAGGCCTCTCTGACATGCATCATTCTTATCTCAGCTGCACACATACATGCCTGGTTGGTGATAGAATGATTAGCAGTTTTTACACACAAAATCCAGTTATGTACATGAGTTATACCAAGCATACTCATTCTTTTGAGAGTTCTCTCATTTACAGGATATATGGTACATGTGAGATATGAATAGTTAATATTTTCAGAGTTTGCATTATATTGCCAATTTGTTGCAACACAATTATTATTGTCAATGCTTCATTTCTTAATTGATGTGTGCTGAAGAAAATCTCAAATAAATTCAACACATGTACAAAAACATATTAATATGTTCATATTTTAGGGTTTTTAAATTAATGGAGCACATGAAAATGTAAAGTTTTAAGAACATGTGTATTTCTGGAACAATTCTGAAATTTGATACTCCCATACAAATATAAAAAAATTACTGTGCAAAATATGCTTGGCAATTGTTACTGAAACCTTTTAAACATCTTTCAGAGGAGATATAAGTATAAAAGGCTGATAATGAGTTTTCAAATGATTTTCCTGAAGATTTGATGAATATCAGTGTTTCCAAAAAGTGGTATGAAGTGAGGACTCCCTATGCTGGTGATTATTGAGAGAAACTATTAGGAGAGGAACGACTAGAACTAGTCCCTTTGCCCAAGAGCTCTCTGAGGGTTAGGGTCAAGTCTCTTCTCTTCCTCACTGCACACCCAACTCCCAGAATGGGTTTGTCACAAAGTGGGGGTTCTGCATAAATCTATTGAATATACTGATTAAAATAAACTGGTTAAAAATCAACCAGAGGACACAGAAGTAGGATCAGCTTGTCTGGTTGAATACAGTGGAACTGCATAAATCTTGAGGTCATGATGACCTCTCTAGTTTCTTTCTTTTTTTTTTTTTAATCTCTAAACTAGGTATAGTGCCAAATGCAATAAGCACACAAAAGTGACTGGAGAAATGCTTGACACCTAGTGAGAGGCTGCTCAAATGCTCATAACCTCTATTTCTGCCCACCCATATATGTGCTTCCCACCAACATTTAGCCAATGTTTCGTCTCCTTTAAAAATGCTCTCTATGGGAAATACATTGAATGGGATTATCAGAGTTAGATATTGGACCTAGTTCAATCATTTAATCTCTAGATTATGATTTTCTTATCTGGAAGATGAGAATATTTGACTCATTGTTCCAATCTCATCTGTCATTACCTTTCAACTTTTAACTCTTATTTCATTTCAGGAACCCAAAAATTTATTATTATCTAAATTGACAAGTACAACACAAAGGCTTTGAAGACTCACTAACTCGTATGTTGGTACCTTCCCACTTGACTTTAGATACCTTCTCTAAAATTCGATGACTTATTTTCTCTCACGATTTTTAGATCTTACCTACATTTAGAGTAAATTCTGTTTATATGCTTGAGAGTTGGATATTTTGTTTTCTTAAATATCTTAGCTAACTGAGATTTACTCAAAGTCAGGCAGATAATCTATGAGCTAATTAATCTCTTGATGTCACAAAAAATAATTCAAAATAATCTTTTGGCCCATCACTTTCATTTTAAGGTAATTAAATTTTGTACTATAATATTTCTAAAATAGTGACGAGGTGGGTTATATATGTTTGGGCTAAAAATAATTTCTACCAATAGATTTCTGAATAGTAGGAAGTTTATAGTAGTAAGAGAAAAATAATAACAATGTGGCAAAACATCAATTTATTATATTTTCTTTAAAGAAAACGTTTTCTTTAAAGAGGTTTGAGCATTTTAATCCTATGCACTTTTATGGCAATTTTGAATTTTATCAATAGTGGCAATCTTTTGGAAAGGGTTTCTCTCAAGTGTAGGACATGTTTCACAGTCTTATTGTGAGTCTGAATTATTGGAGTTTGTGTTCAGAAGGAGTTGTCAGTCTTTACTCGTTAGAAATTCAATGGGAAAAATAATGCTTGTATTATTAATTCATGAACAAAGAATAATTAAATTCTCTTTGTGTATTTATTTTGTTCAACAATCTTATTCTATTTCTAAGATTAAGTGTGTGATGTTGTATGAAAAAGATTTTGTACAAACTGATTTTAGAAAACTAGGTGACTAGAAGAACTTTAATAATAAAATTAATTTTTGTAGAATCCATTCTTTCTCCTTTTAGGTAGCCTACAGAGATATACTCACCCCTTCATTTTTCTATCATTGCCAGGCTGCTCTTGAACTCAAGCTCTTTCTGTTTCCAGAATAACTAAGCATGTGTTATGCAGCCCTGCTTATCTCATAGTTTTTAAAGGAATGTTTTGTTTCTTACCTAGGAACTGAGTTGTGGGTTTTTAAAAAGCATAATAGATAGAAGACAGTGATAAATTGTGTATTTACAGTTCATTGAGCACAGTCCAGGTGGTTTCAGTTGAAAAACTCTTTTTCAAATATAGAATGTAGGTAAGGCTACTCAATTGAAAGCTATAACTCCATTCAGGCACCAATTCCAGGGTTCATACATTCTGCTTAATTGCTGTACCATTTTTTCTTGCTATCTTATAGATGCAGGTATTCATATAGAAATCAGGATTAGAAAAAAGCAATGGAATCATCAAGCAAACTTTATTCTTGGATGTTCTTTTACATTTCAAATACTTTAGGTAGTTTTTAATTGCTTCCTGAAATAAAAAGTTTAACCTGTAATCAAACACACAGAAATACAATTCATGGTGCATGGGAAAGACACCGTTACAGGTTCTCATGACATTGTCTTACATTCTGGATAGCAGAAGACCTCTATGTGACTTTTTGAAATTGGGGTTTGGTGGGAGTTTGGAAGAGGAAACATCGTACTGGTTCATACTTGCGATTTTGCCACGCAGGTGAATGATAGAGCTAAGGGATTCAAGTATGTTTATAGCTCATCAGGATACTTCGTATCAGTAGTTCTCCTCTAACATATATTTTAAATATACTTTCACAAAAATTCCTGCTTGAGGTAGTTCATAAATTGAAGATTTACCTTCTTCATGGTAATTTGTTGTCAATGCTCTTGCTCAGAATTTACATATTTCTAAAATTTTGCTGCATTGCCACTCCAAAAATTTTTAAATTCAAAGGAGTTCAAATGCCGAAGAAAGATTATAGTACTTCTGGCTTAACTGAGGTTCCAAAGACTTTATCTTTTGGCACAGTCCTTCCAGACTTATCCATGTTTTTGTTGGCTGATCGATTGATTGACAAGTAGTTTGTCATGTCCTGCAGAAATAAGGCTAGCATGTATGACCATGCAAAGTCTGTCCTCTTCTTTTAATGAGATGATAAATACTATTTTATTTCACATTGCTATCTCATTGCTTTAGGATTTAGAAAAGTAAGCTTTGAAATATCACACTTTAAAAAGCTTTTTTTCATCACTGAGATGAATTTTTATACCAAGAGTACTAAAGTGAGATCCAAAAGTGAGATTCAGCTTAACAATTTATTTAAAAAGAGATAATTACTGCAATTTTTAAGATATCACTATCAGAAATACAAATATGGCCAATAATCCTGGTTTCCCATCATCTTTAAGGGGACAAAAAGTTTTGAAATAGCTGCTTTGGATTACATGTGAAAACTTCCAGCAGCTGCTTGGTAAGTTCCTATAATCAATTCATAATCATAATCATCACACCATAATCAGAATACCAAGCCCTTAGGAATTCATTAAAAATGCAAACTTGTTGCCCATGTACTCATATTTTCTTTTAGACATTGGAGAATGGGTTAGAGGTGATTTAATTTTTTTCTCTAATTTTACACATGATCTTAGCCAAAAGGCCAAGAAGCCAGGCCATGTTTCTCTAATTTTGTTCTCCCATTTAAACAATAAGACAAAACAAATTCAAAAAGGTGAAATAAAGTAGCTTAAACAAAGTCAAACAGCTAGTCAGTGACAGCAAGAGAACAATTTTCCTGACTGCATGATAACTTCATTAATTCTTGAGATCAAGATTTCAAGCTTGGAGTCTGGACACCAGAAAAAAAAAGATTTTCTTCAATTTATTTTTTATTAAAAAGAAAGAAATCTATATGACCATCAAGAAAGTTTCTAAGTCAAATTCTTCCCTCTTTCTGTTTCCAAGACCCAGATCGGGGTTCCATCTCATCCCAGCAGTCTTCTTTCATGGATTACTCATTTTTGCCTTGACTGGTAGAAAATAATGCTTACTTTGTTTTAGCCATGTCATTATGCAGGTGCAGAAAGAAAGAGTGGAATAAAACTGGAAGTCTCAAAGGGAAAGAGAAAGCTTTACCTGGGTCACTTGTGATAAGGCTATGTATTTTCTAAACCCCAAGCCAAAATATTTAGTTTGACATAATATTTTCTGATAAGGGAAATCTTTTATATGAAGAACTTCCCAATGGTATAAAAAATTTTAAAAATTTAATGAACTAATTTACCTCGTTGAAGATAGTGAAATACTAATCTGAAAAACACAGATTGAACAGTACCAATACCATAAACAACATTAAAGTGAAAGTAAGATAGACTTTTACTATCCAAACAGAAGTCTGAGGACTAGCAACATTACTTAACAGCTTGTTAAAAATTCCTTAGTCCAGCCGGGCATGGTGGCACACACCTGTAAATCCAGCACTCAGGAGGCCGAGGCAGGAGGATTGCTGCGAGTTCAAGACCGTCTTGGGCTACATAGTGAGATCCAGGTCAGTCTCAACTTCATATTGAGATACTGTCTCAAAAAAACAAAAACAAAATTCCTTAGTCCTAGAAAGAAATGGGATAACTTGGCATCTAACGAATTCCACCACTCTTAAAATAATGCATGGCATCTTTCCGCTCTTCCTTATTTACTTTAGCACAACTGAATTCCAGAGCTCAGCCTAGCCTGTCTTGGCCATACTGAACCTTCATTATGGGCTCCTAAAAGGCCTCCAGGTCCTGGTGACTTGCTGTCATTTATTATTGTTTTTCTGCTGCAAAACTATATTTCAACCCTACCCATAGGTATGACCCTATGTGTTTCCTTCACTGTATTCATTGAGCTCAACAAATATTCCAACCAATTTCCATGGTTCACAGTTACCAGGTAGAATTGTTCTGCCACTGTGGTAATAAATAAAATGTTAGATATTCCCTCCCTACACAGAAGAATAATTTTCCTATTATATAATATAATTTAGTAATAAAATGAAGATTTTTATACAGAAAGTAATTTTATTGGTGCTCACTTTTCAGGAATACAGCCAGTTCTATATAAAAATACAAATAAGAATTATTTAAAAAGAGCGTAGATGTGCAACAGAAGATTTGTCATTGCGTTTCCAAGATATGAAAAGTCCTAAATCCTTCTGTAGATTTAGAAAAGTAGTAACTACACTTTATTTGGTGCCTGCTATGTTCTTATCATGACACCAGGTTTTTAAAAGTACATATTAACACAATCTTCATATGAAGTTAGTGAGCATAATAGGTACTATTTTACTCATTCATCTTCAAGTTGTTCAAATTCACTGGAAACTAGGAGACCCGGAATGTAAAGACAGGTCTGCATGAAACTCCTGAGTGCATACATCTGTGATGAGGATAGCGAAGGGAGGGCAATTTCTGTAACAGGTGCACTTTGACAAAACTGCCCCGTTAAACAGTCATGGTGGCTGCTTACAAGCACTGATTTACCTACTGAAAAGCATTATACCTGAGGAGAACAATCAGAGAAGGAAACAAGATGTTCAGATGAACAGCTGCCCCCACAGGTAAGGACTCTTCTTATTTTTAAAGGCAGGTGATGCTAACTCTGTAAGAAACCTCATAGAGTGGTTAATTTAATTTTATTTTTTGAGTTTATTGGTACATTTTAGGGATACAGTACAGTTACATTCATCATTGGGATCTTGTATCTTTACCTGACAGGTCTTGGTTCTCATTTTTTCCCCTTATCCCTACCCTCCCTTCACCCCCCTCCTCCCCTCCCCATTTACAAATACTTTATTTCCTTTTTTTCATTTTCTCATATTTTTGTCTTTTCCCTTATTACCTTTCCCCTACCCTTCCCACTTTCCCTACACCTTTAGCCCTTTTCTTCCTATTTCACACTGTCAATTATCTCATTAGGATCTTATGTACTATTATAGTTTTTCACACCAGAGAAACTATTCAGTATTTGCATATGTGTGACTTATTTATTTCACTTAGGAATATATCCTCAATCCTGTTTCCTATTTGGAAAATTATATGTTTATTTATCAGTCTTTAGCTGTTTGTAGGTCTTTCCTTCTAATGGTGTTTTGTTTTGTTTTGTTTTAATCAAGAATGGTTTTGTGATGGCTGACTGCCCCAAATCAAGGACGGCAAAATAACCTTGTTTTCAGTTAAAACTGTTTGAGGATTGGCAAAATTCAATAAGATAAACCAAAAAGCAAAACTTTGTGTGTAAATAGCCTCATATATAATTTCAGTTTGTCTTATTTAAAAATAATAAAAACATACTCATTCAAAATATTTATTTAGTGGAGAAGACCATGGCATAGATGCTTTTATTCATAACATTGTTAAAGTATTTTTAGAATGTAAAACTTTTCTGGTAATCTCCATTTAATTAAATCTTGATAATATTTTTGATAATTTACTAGCCTATTCAACTAGCTACATTATAAACCACTATAAGAACACGGCACATATTTTTAAGATGTTATAAATCACTGAATGTTTGAATTTGGAAATAATATAGTTCAAACTTTTTTTTTTTTTATTGGTACCGGGGACTGAACTCGGGTCCTTGCGCTTGCAAGGCAGCAACCAAACTGCTGAGCTAAATCCCTGGCCCTATAGTTCAAACTTCTTATGGATGAGAGAAAGCAAATGTACAGAAATTAAATATCTAATATGCACTAAATTTGACTCCAAGCTGAGAGCCCATTTTAGTAAACCATGCTGCCTCTCTGAAACCACAAAAGCATTATTTAGGGAAAAATTGTTATCTAGTGAGGTGACATTGCTGCACATGAAGCTCATATATAATTGTCTTTTCTTTTAGGAAGATCCTTGAAAGCAAAAACTGTGCTGTATAAGGTTATACTTCCCCATAGTGTTTAACTCAATTCTATGATAGTTTGTATCTCATTGATTTGTGAATTTTGCCAAAGCCTCCTATACATGTTATCACATCTACAGTTGAAATGCAATTTTGGTGGATGATTTTTTTTAAATTCCCAGAAAATGTAGTCTTACAAGCATCAAAAATACAATCTATTTTTTTTTACATCATATAACAAATTATTTTGTGATCCCTTAGTGAAGAAAGAAATTATCCTTTAGGTACAGAGTTAAAAACATTTGTAAATTGACTTTTTTTTAACACTTGCTTAAACATCAAGATAATTATGCACTGGGATATTTTTCCAAGATATCTGCATCAATGATAAAAATTGCTTAGATAAGGATAGTATTAGAAAAATTATTTTTCCCCTTCAGTGGATTATGTACAGCCACAGAAACCTATACTATCTACTAATAATGTCTGCTTTTAGATAACTCTTAATGGACTTTCGAGTTAGCACATTCCCAGAGCAAATGAAATTGGGGAAGGATGGCTTGACACCTTAGCTGTTACTCCTTTTGCGTCAGCTGTCACCACAGCCTGAGGCGTCCCAGCAAACCAGAACTTCTCTGGGCTGGAGTCAAGTCCCTGCCAGCCTGGGTGAGGAGGGTAGGAAAAGATTGTGTTACTCAGTGACAGCTGGATCTTTCCAAGAGAATTAGTGCCTAATTCCCCTAATGAAAATGTGCCTTTTATATAAAATTAGGAGAGGAATAAAAATGGAAATAGAATTGGTGTTTTTATCAAGACTCAACAGGCTTTCCGATTCTGAATCTAAAGTCATTGTTTAAAAATGACTATGAACCATCTGTATATTCTTAACACAGAGTTACCAAGAAAGATTGAGCATTTACCATCTCGTGTGCAGGTGTTAAATGTTCCTAATGCAAATCATAGAGAATCTAGCTGATATACAATGGTGTTTCTCAGAACTAATTTCTCATTTTATTTCTTCTTGTCTTTGTTATTTGGGATTCCACGCTGACCTTCACAGGAAGTCTTACAAATAGTGAACCAGAATTACCTATAAACTAGGCCACTTGTCATTGTGAAATCTCGCTCGTCTCTGCTTAAGAATTTGATTTGAATCAGATGACTTTTAAAGTCTTTCTTAACCCAATATTCTGTAAAACTCGCAGTTTAGCTTTCTTAACTACATATCCACTTTGGCAAGGAAAATCAATCTTTTTTTCTGCTTATGAACTCTCAACATGAGTTGTTTATAACATTTTGAGGATATGATTAAGGATCAATTTATATCCAACTCCTTAAATTACTACATACAGTCAGTGTATTCATCTTGGTCCTGAATGAAAACTATACTGCCCCGAAGAAAAAAAAATTGAGTTCTTTTCTTTAAATATTTTTATTTATCAACAATAAAATTTAAGACTGACTAATCCAGAGAATCCTTTGTTGTATCTGCCTTTTAGAAATACTTTTGATGTCCACTTTCTTTTCTTTGTTCTTACTCTTTCATGTTGCTCTGTATTCTATGTAGTTGTTTCCATACCCTGGCATAAATGGGAATTTCTATTTTAAATAATGTATTTCTTCCAGATCAAAATTACTTGAGTAGGGAGTGATTTGCCATTACTGTGTATCTTTAAGCTTGAAAATTTTTAAAAGAATATGGACTGAGCCACTAATAAGGTATTTTGTTCTCTCTTAAAGACACTCTAGGGTGCTGTATTTTTCAAGAGTGGGAATCTCCTATTAAAATTACCTGTAGTTCCCATTCTCTGAGGAAAACAATTATAGGAGTAAGATTCCCAATCATGTTCTTGCCTTCCCCACAGATCTGGTGCTATATTGTTCTATTTATTCTGTTAACATTGAGCTGGGGAGTTCTATCAGGTTGTGAGCTGGGAGTATTGACCCAGGAGTGGGGATCTATTCTAATTACCTCCTTCTTAGAACAAGAATTGAAGATAATTACTCATCTTGTTTTCAATTAAAAAAAAAACTCAGCTCTCCTTAGTCCTATAATACTACAGGCCCCACATGGGGCCAGTGAAATATTATGTTAACTTCCATCCTTTTTATTGATCTGCACTTACAGTAAATGATGTGCTTATGAAAACAGATAAAAACAGTATTCTCTTGTTCCTTTATTATTTTGTATAGAAATCCTTCATTTACTTTTGGTAATTAGTAGAATAGTGGGTCCTAAAGGTTTTTCTTCATTTTGTAAGACAGATACTCTCTGCTTCTTTGTGCTTAACTTCTCCTTTCTTTATTATCTTTCCTCAATTCCATGAAAAAGACTGCTTTCTTCTATAGATATTGACTTTAAAAAATCTTAATATCCATGCTATGGTATGGATATCTTTGCTTATGTATTGGCTCAAAATTCACATGTAGAAAATAACATCTATGCTGATAGGACTAGAAGATGGGGGCCTTTGATAAGTGATGAGATCACAAGGGCAGAGCTGTGAGAAAAAGATTCTGCTCTTTAGAAGATACTTACATGGTATGTAATACTTACGTGTTATATCCCACGCTAACTAAAACAATCCTCAAGTATAGTTCACACAGTATAGTTTATAGTACATACTCAAAAGTAACAGAAACAGAGGAGATTTAAAAACTGGAATTTGTAAGGATTAAAAAAATTAAAAACATAATTTGGAAACCGTTTACCAAATGGTTGGTCTGTCCAAAATTAATTCATTTTTACAATTCCTATCACACCACCTTCTTCCACTCACAAATAGCTATGTGTATCTGTACCACACTTGAAGAAAACAGATTTCTATCCCAGTCTCAGATGGGTCTTCAGTGATATAAGTGAAATGTGGTGATTCGATAATTGTTTAAGTATATTAATGTGACATATGTCTGGTCAATTATCCATAAAAAGACATCTAGAAAATTTTGCTTTACTTCTAAAAGTAGCACATGAAAAATGTGCCATTTTTCTGTTGGAACTATAAATATTATATCCAGAACTGACCCAACTATGCTGCACCCTGAGAGGAGCCCGTTGTAAGAGAGATATTCTCTGTAAAGCACAGACCAGTTAATGATGGGCCACACCATGCCATGGCTGAGAGCTGCACAATCTCTGAACATCCTGTCACCAGGGGTAAATAATTTCCTTATCACTTAAACATGTTGAACCTAGGTTTTCTGTTACTTGCAGTTATGATTCTCCTGAAAGAAAATTATTCCACATTTATTTGTTTCTGAAATGTCTAAAAATAAGACTTTAAGCAGTGCATTCAGTCCTCCCTTGTGGTCTTGGGTCTTGTAGAAAGTTATGAAAAAAAACAGTGAGGGAGTCAGAGTTGAGTCTATTTGTAAAACTGTAGCAAAAACAGAAATGACCAAAATATTTAGCTTATAATGTCTACATAATTCCCAGGGTTTGGCTTTAGGAAGCAGCAACAAGCAACTCTAATTTCTTTTTTTCCTTGAAGCTTGTAACTCCTGGTCAAAGACCAAGGGAATGTGGAAAAATGGAATCTTCTAGTCCCCACTCTGCACTACCAAATCCATCTATGTTCCAATGCAGTGTGGAATCAAGAAGCCTTGCTATATACACAGAAAGGGTAAGCCAAGAATTGGGGAAATTTATTTTTGCCTTCCCTGGAAGTGGCACTTACAAAGAGAGACCCATAGAGGAAATATACACTTGAGTTCTCATATAAAGAAAGGAGATCATATCACTTTATATTGAAACACAAAGCACAAAGAACTTGTTGCAACTCCACATCTAGTTTGTAAATGTGTTGGCATAAGAAGCCCTCAAAATGGATTTGGATGCGTCCTAGACTTTATTGTGCCAACATCAATCGAATTAAGTCTTCAAACCTTTTCAGGGAACCTCCCATCTTTCATTTCACATGAATACATGGAATGCTTTTAGCTCCAAAAGTTCTGGCCCCTAGATGAAAAATGACTCCCTCCTAGCTAAAGTGAATAGCAGAAACTTACAGTATCAAATTTTGACCAGGATCCAAAAATTAAATTTCTTTTAGTATAAAAAGTCATTTCCACTCTTTCCAGAATTGTAGAGTGGGTTCTAGCTGGAAAGAGCACTGGATTAGGAGTCAGGACTCATGAACTCTAGATTACAGTCCTATACCTGTTCCTTTCTTTTTGGGTAATTTGGCAAATCATTTTTACCTTCTTAAATTTTAGTTTCTTAATAGTCAAAGTGACAATAGAAGGTTTTGCTAGACTGTAAAATTAATGCCACAAAAATCAATAGGAGAAACACAAGTGTAAAGAACAATATCACTGTTATTATTTCATCTCTTATTTGGGAAGAGATTTGAGGATATAGCCAAACTGATTTTACTAGCAAGTGCTAAGACTTCAAACCTTGGTGCAAAGATAGCTGTGCCTCCCTACAGAACCCCAGGTGCTAACGTTCCAAACATCATCAAATCTATGACCTCCCTTTTGCCTTTATTAAGATAAGCTGTTATTAATTAGCAAAATAACCATTAACTTCTTATTATATGCGGACTTGATCCTTGGTGTAAAGATTCAACAATATATACAGCTTGTACTAGAAGCTTATAATCTAGTGTTCAGAAGTACTCAGGTAGGTAATCCAATACAGTAAGTGAAAGAGAGGCATATAAACAGAGTTTTGGAATTAGAGGCCCAATATCTGTCAAAAATTGAGGCTCTTAATCTTAAATTTTGAAAAATATCATTTCCACTTCTTAATGATCACTTATCATGGATTTTTTCCAGGTTTCCTAGGATCACAAACATCCTTAAGTACTTGTAGGAGATTGGTTCCAGTAACCCCTTACACAGCGAAATCAATGGATTCTCAATCCCTTATATAAAATGGTGTAGTATCTGCATATAATCCACACACATTGTTCTGAAGAGTTTAACTCATCTCCAAATTATGCTGTGTAAATGGTGGTTACAGTATACTGATTAGGGAATAATGACAAAAATGATGTGTCCATTTCAGCACACATGTAAAATCTCCCTGATTTTTCTCAATTCCTGGTTAGTTGAAACCACAGATGCAGAAGTTGTGAATAGGAAGAGCCAACTCTGCAGCCACCATGAAGCTCAATAGAGACTTTATGGTTCAACAGATTCCTCCCACCCTCAGAAGATTTTAAAATAGATGCAAGTAGAGGCTCGCTAAATGATTAATTTTCATCCCAATTTTCATTATGTTGATAGCATTTTTGAGGGCAAGGGGTACAAGAGCCCTCTGAATGCCCAAAGGAGAATGAGGTCGTTGGCTGAGAGTGTGCTAAATAGGTTAGAAGGTTATGGCTGAAACTGTTCCCCTTTTTCTCTAGAGAATTCTACAGACAGCATGTTTTATGGGAGTCTATTTGGAAGAGAAGTTGAAGCTGGTCCCAAAGAATCAATATGCTCACTAAGAGGACTTAAACTGTACCTCTTGATGGAGGAGTGGTGAGTTCTACAAGAACACATAGGATGAGAGATAGTGCCGTGGCCACCTCTGAACAGTACAGTGTACCAAAGGGGTGAAACACTGTTCCTGTGAATTCTAAGTTTACTTAATCTATCTCTGCTATAAAATTCTTCTCTAATAGAATATCCCATAATTCTTAAGGTCACCTTAATCCATTTTCTTAATTCTTCAGTTGTCTTTTTTTTTTTTTTTTTTTTTTTTTTT
>NW_022900936.1:25711399-25743318 GCF_012274545.1 Fukomys damarensis
TTTTTTTTTTTTTTTTTTTGGTACAGGGGATTGAACTCGGGTACTTGCATTTGCAAGGCAAGCCACCAAACCGCTGAGCTAAATACTCAACCCTCGTTGTCTTGATCTGTCTTTGTCTCTGTCTCTGTCTGTCTCTGACTCTGTCTCCCGGTCTCTCTCAGATCATTTAATGAATAAAAATCAGTGATGTAAAAGTACAAGTTCCCAATGATGATAGTAACTGTATTATATACCTAAACTGTACCAATAAAAAATAAATGTTTTTAAATGCTGAGCTTACAAGGAAATCAAATCAGTGGTTTGAGATATAGCTGTCTCCAAGCCAGGCTATACTATTATTGCACTGTAACAGATAGACAGCAAATATTCCTATAAATACTTGTTCCTTTCACATTCCCTGCTCATGTTTACCTGCGTCTTGCCTCGCCATGATCTTACTGGGCCTGGGAAGGAATTCTGAGGGGTCTTCATAATGCCCCCTTCCTGACTCACCAACACGCCCATTATTAATCTTCAATCACATGTCTGGTACTTGGTAATCCAGAAATACTGCAGTTCAGATTGACTTTTGACTTCTCTTATGCAGTCCTCACATTTTTAAAAACTACACTCGCTTGACCCTATTTGGACATCTAGGACTCGTCTGTTTGTCCTTACCTTAATCATGTCCTTGGAGTTGTCCTCAAGTTTCTGTCTTTATCTTGTGAAACTCAGTTGATAACCTTGGATGATATTAGATGAATCATCTTAAGTATGGGAGCAGGAAAAAGCCTATTCATAGTTCTTTTGACAGGAATTTTAAGACTGAATGTCATCTTACTGGGTTTGTTTTGTGACATCATAGTAATTGGATTCAATTAGAATCTAAATCCTCAATACAATCTCATTTCCCTAGACAGAATGATTTATGGGGTAAGAGCAATGAAATATTATACAGCCTTAAAAATAATAGGATCCTGACATTTGCCACAACATGCATAGATGGATTTTATGCTAAGTGAAATAACCCAGGCACAATAAGAAAAATATTACATGATTTCATTTATACATTAAATGAAAAAAAAAAGACTCAAGTATACAGAGAGCATGACATAATGGTCAGGTGGGTGGAAATAGGAATATTAGGTAAATAGATACAAAGCAGCAGATATGTGGCATGGGAACATCCAGAGCTCTAATGAACAGCCAGAGGACTACAGGCACTGAAACTGTATTATATTAGGGATGTTTTCTTAGGCAGATTTTAGCTATTCTTGTAAAAAAAAAAAAGTAACTGAGGGATTGTAGAGATGTTGATTTGGTCCATTATAATAGCCATTTTACTGACTATATGTATTCAATAACATAATGTTGTAAGCCTCAAATATATAAAATAAATTTTAAAAAGAGTCCACTATAAAAAATTTGTCATCTTTTGTTTGAATCCTGGGCAAGTTAATCAGTTTTAACATCTTTAAAAATGCATGTAATATTAAATCTAAAATATAGGGTTTTTGTAAAACTGAATGAGATAATAAATCTATATAATCAATTTAGTGGCTGCACTTAGTGAATACTCAAATATGTTCGTTATTTTAGTGTAATCATTTTAGCTTTGTATATCCAGCACCTATAAACCTGTCGTATTATAAGCATTAAATATTTAATTAATAAAGTTACATCTGATGAATCTTTGAAAAAATAAATCAAGTGAAAAGCATACATTTTTATAAAAACAAAAATTATTTTGATGGAATATCTAGGTATACAAAATATTAATTGTTCTAGGACTGGTGTTAAGATAATCTGAGAGCCCATGAGTCTGTGCTGCAGTAATGAAGAAACTGGGTAGAAGACGACAGGTCCAACAATGGAAGGAAGTCTGGCCAGAAAGCTGGAATGTTGCTAGCCACATACATGCAACATGGCCCTTCATCCAAATATATGATATCACCAAAGTCCAATAATGCTGAGGCAGAAAGAGGAAGGGCTAGATAGGGATTGACAATTCTGAATCCTGACCAGGACTGAATCATAGTTAAGAAACAAATCTGCATTCCTGGAGAAGCCTAGAAAGATCCTCTCTCTTCACAGACTCAGTCTGTTCAAGGATTAGCTGTAAGAGGACAAATCATAGACTCACAATTGCAAGGAGCTAACAGGCTCAATAGCAAGGCTTATGTCCAAATGCTAGATCAGAACCAGGCTATCAGGAAGGTAGAAATGATACTATGTCCTTGGAATATTGCAGTACAGCTCAATAAATGTCCCCTGGTCAAAGTCAAGATTGATCTCTCTTTCTGAGGCAGGACTGAGTCTGCAGAGAGAGACGATATGACCCCAAATGTGAGGAAGGAAGACTTGAGAGAACATATTGATTTTGAGTAAGATTTTTCTTTCATTTAGCATCTTCAGCAAATCATTTCAACATCCTTTCATTGGGAAAATAAAGATAAAATAGTGATAATTTACTTTTGCTCTAGTATACAGAAGTATAATTCTGTGCATCCCTGTAGTACTCTAGATATCTACCCTTACATTTTAATTTTACTTAATGCGTGAGCTTAATTTAATATTTCACATGATGTAATTCATTCATTTAATATGTACACTTCATTGGTTTATAGGATATTCATAAAATTGTACAACTATTTCTACAATAAATTTTAAAACATTTCTATTACCCTACGAAAGAAATGTCACACCTATCAGCTGTCACTTCTCATTTCCAGTCCCCTCCCTTCAACCTCTGATAGCTAATACTAATCTATATTCTCTCTGTAAGGATTTCCGTACTCTAAACATTTCATATAAATGGGATCATGCTGTAGAGGTCATTAGTTATGACTGGGCTTCTTCCATTCAGTGTGTTTTCTTTTTTTACTTTTTTTTTTTTTTTACAATGCTGGGGATTAAGTCCAGGCCTCGGGCATGTTAGGCAAGTATTTTACTGGGCTGCACTACCAGCCCTCTGTATTGTACGGCTCTATAATACTCTATAGCATAGATACACTACGTATCATGTGTCTGTTCATCAACTGGTGAACACTTGCATTGTTCCACAAGCTATTATGAGTAAATCTATTATAAATGTTTGTGTATACAATTCTTCGTGGACATATTTTCAGTTTTGCTAGGTATATATTTACAAATAGAGTAGATATTCCCCTTTAAAATTTTTATTAAACTAGCTTAGATTGTTGGGAACCACCTTACTGTTTATGCCAAAGCAGGCTCTAAGCAGAGTTAACCCTACAATTGGCTTGTTTTGAGAAGCAAGTCCAGCCCAGCTCAAGCATAGGTGCTGAGGTCAGAGTGACTCTTACCCAAACTCCACTCCCACAATTAAGACCTTCCTAACTGGAAGAACAAGGTTATTTGCTAACTACAACTCTATACTTCATCTGTTCTGTTTCTAATTCAAGATGCTTTGTCTTTTCTTTTATAAATCTTGCCTGTATCCGTAACATGTCCACAGCAATTGCAGGTCCCCTCACATAGCCCCTTTACCCCAATCTGACCATGACGTCATCAAAAAACAGCAGTGGCTTGGACTGACCAGAGCCTTTGTTGGTTGCTCAGCACTGGCTGTCCTGGCTCCCCACTTTTTTCTTTAATTCTGTCTTTGAGTCTTTCTTCACTATATCATACACTGGGTAGGAGATTGGAACCTGCCACAGGGGTCTCTAATAACTGGTGCCCAATGTGCGGGCCTAAATTTATTTAAATAAATATTTGATAATACAGTTCCTATCTGGGTACTAGTTTCTAGCATATATAAATGAACAAGATGGGTAAAATATTATGGTGCTTACTTTCCTCTACAGACATTTAATTCCTTGCGAAAAATAGCTGTTACTATTTTATTCCATTCTATTCACTAATAGCACAGTTCTGTTTACTAAGTTGACATAAGGATTGTTTTTTGTATCCGTGGCCTATGGGAAAAATAGACCTGTAATAATGTTCAAACAAAATTTGTTTCATCCTCCACCTGCTGAATTGTAGAGATGCCAATTCCAGCTCAAATACCTCTAATTTTTAAAGAAAGTTACCATTTTATGTGTGCAGCAAGTATATACCTCCTGCTTAACATGGGATATCTCTACTAGTCCTACTCTGTTTTAGGCTTCAAGACACTGGGCTGCCTCATTGTTAACCTGATGTGAAGATAGTCCTAGCTTACTATAAGCACTCCCAGGGCCTCTCCTTATGCTCCTTCCAACGTTTCTAGGTTTTTCTTCTCTTTTTATGAATGCCACCATTTTCTACAGCTATCTTTTCCACTGGAAAAATATCCCACTCACTACTTTAGCTACACACCATAGATACTATATTCCATTATCAAATGTTCATAATTCTCAGTGTGGCATAGTGATTTTTTTGATCCTAGAGTTTTCTGATTCCTTTCTTTTCTTTGCAGAGGTACATTATTGCTGAGTGGGGATGGTCAGATCTATAGGATAAACAATCACTACTCACCAAAGTATTCAAACATTTCCTCCTCAAATGACATGAGCTGATCATGGAATCAATTTTATGTGCTTTAAATCTTTATTTTTCTCACAGCATATTCCTCCTCTGGCTAGTTTTTGGATTTTTGGGGGGGCGGGGGGGTTGCTCATACCAGACGGATTCTTCAAGAATCCTTCATCTCCAGATATCAGCAAAGGTCTGAGTTGTTCAGATGGACATACACACCTCAAATTTTCTCCTTCTTGAGCAGTATTTACCATAAAAGGTGATTTGATAGCAGTTTGCTCCATGTATCTTCAGAAAGCTCTCATACGTCTATTGTAATTGTGGATTTGAATTTGAGAGTGTAGACGTAGATTTAGGAGTAGGCCAGTGGTATAAATTCCTTCAATGTGACTTAGCAGCACTCTTTATCCAGTGATTTAAGTTATAACTTGCGAGAGTCTCTAAGATGCTCTGAAATTAAAGTTCTTCTTTTGTGAGTGCTAATGATACCAGAAGTGTTTTGTATACTCTGGCACTAAATACAGTTTCATATGCTTTTGTCCATTAGTTCATTGTCACACTAAGCAGGCAAAACAGCGTAAAGAAAATCCATGAATATGATCGTGTTCTCTCTTCTGAGACTTCTATAACATGCCAGGGCCTTTTAATTCCCTTTCATATAGCTACTTACATTATTTTCAACTTGATAGTAAAAAGAATCACTTGTTTACTTATCAACTTGTTCTTATCTGCCTGTCTGCATGTTTTGCAAGCTGCTCAGAGAAATTTGGTCAGGAATTCAGTTTTGATTAACCAATTCTGTTATATGTTTGAAGAAAAGATTCACTAATTTGTTAAGAATTATAAGCACACAGTGTTTGGCTTGGGGGGGCAGAGAAGAATTGTGAATAATCACAAATTTTTGCATTAAAATTCCAGTTCATTAAGTAATCAGCATGGGGGAGTCTGATTGGCTGATTAGATGCAGAGGCAAATCGTTTGTTTTTTAGGAAAATTTCCATCAAAGCACTTCCACCAGGAGAATTTAAATTAATGTATTATTTTAAATCCATGTATATTTATTTCAAATTGAGTTATCCTGCAGAACAAAGAAGTCATTTTTCATCCAAACACTCATGGCTTTCAGGAAGGTGACAGGGCTGAAAACTCTTTCAGGAGCCCTGCTCCACATTAGTCACATAGTTGGTTCTCTGTAGCTGTGTTAAGAGCATAGGAGGTCACATTTCTCTCCCCACACACACACATACACACACACATTTGCTAACTAAAATTCCAAGATTCCATTTTTGCTACCATGGCCCTACTTAGACTTGAAGCTAGGTGGATACCACCCTGTCTGCTGTGGACACTTTTCCACTCTTGTAGCCTTGGAATCTAGTTAAAGCAACTTGATCAGTGATAGCCCAACCAAGGCAAGATTTTAGCTCAAACTTCAGAGCCCTTTAATAGAGATTAAAAGGCCTTGGTCATCACTCTGAGCATAAGGAGTAGATTTAAAAGGAGGCTGAGACACAAGATTTGTCCTTTCATCCTTGGCTAGAATTTTTTTCAAAAGGACTATTCAGTTAGGCCACAACTAGTTTCAAAGAAGGTTCAGCATCACCCCATCCCCATGAGACCTCACATTTTATCAGCAAATGCCTGGACTAGAGTCTCTTTGGAGCTACCTCCAAGTCTTTCTCATCAACATTCTGTTTGGGTAATTGAGAAAAATTACAATGTAGAAATGCCACAAATCCTCTGGCAATACCCCTGGGCCTTGAGTCAATCTTCATACGGAAACCACTTTGTATCTCTGCTCCACTTGGAAACTGGAGTGCAGCTAATCCTACCAGACCTCACACCCATGTTTATTCTCAGTCTCTGCTCAACATTGAAGTCGCTTTGACCATTTACCCTCTCCCCTACTTTCAGTCTCAAGCTTCCCTTCTGCTTGTCCATTTCTCCCTGCCTGTGCCAGCTACAGCATCTGCAAAATCCATTCCATGGTACAGAGCTTCATCAGAAACTTCTGCACACAGTGCTTCTGCTACATCTTGACTTACCCAAAGGATCATTTTCCACGGAGACCTTTCCAGTGAAGAGAGGGAGTACAGGTATTGCCTTGATCCCCCACTGAAAGTTGACGCTAAACCAGTCTTCCTCTGTGTATCATAATAGGCCCTTTGAAGATTATGTCAACAGTTACATGCCTTGCTGATACCTTTTCCTAACTTCTACTTTGGAAACTTACATCATAAATTTTCTTCCAATTTGTCAACTTCGTAATTTCTGATATTACCCTGAATTACTTCAGCCACTTATATACTATTTGTAATATATTTTCCTCATAGTTTGATGACGTCTTTAATTCCAAATCTTTCATTTCCAGTCTACTTAAACTACCTCTCATACGTGGCTGTGTAATAATAACTGAGATCATTCTGAAACACTCTGTGTCTGAAATTTTAAGTACCAGCATCTACTTCATAAGCTATACCAGAGATGGTGAACCTTTTAGACTTTCAGTGATAACGCATGGCCAGCCGTAGACTACACCCTCTAGCCGTTCAGCTCTCTCCACCCTTCAATGCCACTGTGCCTACTTTTGACTTCAGTTGGGTCTGTACTGACTGAACAGTTCCATTGTTTTCCACATCAAACAGTACCTTCCTGTAAAGTCAGACCACAATACAGATCTGCTACTCCCTAGAACTTCTCCTATCCAAGTACTAACCAGGCGAAACCCTGCATAGCTTAGGAGATCAGACAAAACCAGGCACATTTAGGGTGGTATGGCCATAGACCCCCAGAACTTCTGACACAGTGAGTTTATCCAGTGAATTCCCAACTCTAGCTCAAGTCACACCACACCACTGTGCGAAATGGCACCCCCATAGATTTGGCGGTCCACATACATACTGAGCTTTCAGTGCTACTACAGGGACATTCCTAGCAATGAATGTAGTACTCCACAACACCACCTCAAGCCTTCTCAACTCTCTTTCTGCCAACATGTCATTGCCTTTCTTATTCCCATGTTTTCTCCTCAAATGAAGATGAAACATTACCATATCCATTCCCTTTACAGAAAAAGTCCTTCATCTGATAGTGTTATTATGAATTGATCTGAGGCTTCTTTTCTTTTCTCCTTCCTTCCTTCCTGCTTTCCTTCTTTCTACACAGTGTCTGAGCAATTGTGAAAGTTGCCAGAGCCTCTGTAACTGAGCTTCTTTTTTCCCCAATGTATCCCCCTAGGTTTTTGATATCTAATATACATATTACATATGTTGTGTGCGTTGGTTACTTACAGATTCAGCAAGTGTATTTGACAAATACTTATTAAGCACTTATTACATGCTGTTCCCACTGGAAGGTAAACTGAAAAATGGCAGGGGCTTTTGCCTTGTCTTTTATTGGTATTTTTATCCTTTCCCTAGAGTCTAGAGCTATGTACAGTTTCTAAAGCTATTTTTAATTTTGAGGGCTTTTCAGAAAATTCTGAAAATCAAGCAATATACTTATTCTCACTATCCCCAGCTATCTCAAGAGGAAAAAGAAATACAATATAAGCATAATTGTAGGTTACTTTTCATTGCTCTGTGGTGTAAATTTAAGATGTCCTAATACTATTTTTCAGTGTCCAGCATGAGTTCCTGTGATTAGACCCCGTTCAAATGATGCAACTGTTCTGCTAATAGACAGGGTAATCTTAATATTATGAACTCCGAAGTGACCCTGTGTCGATCATGTAGAGTTTCTGAACCTTTTGAGTTAGACTTTATCTACTGCTTAGATAAACTGAGTTGCTGCTAAAATAAGGACCCAGTGCACTTCTTCAGGAAGTTACTCATAAGTCTACATTTCAGAGCATTAACAGTCAATTTACTTGAGCATGCAGAACAGCAGCAGTGCCACTTTTCTATAGTTGATCTTAGCTTACCTGTAAGTCTCTCATTGATCACTAAAAAAAAAGAAAAAATAATGTATCTTTAAGGTAGTTTTATCCAGTCCCATCCTCTTTTAAATATTCTCTTTGAGATAACAATTTAGTCACATTCAAGATTTAAACTTATTCAATTCATAACTAATCTATTTAGTAAGGCTATCATAGCTTCTAAAAAGATTTATTTGTCCTTTCTTTTACCTCAGGGCCCAACACAAACTCATCTAATATCACAATGGTGTGTGTGTGTGTGTGTGTGTGTGTGTGTGTACACGAGAAGGGTGCTGACCATCACATCTTTGTACAGATTCTTGCTAGAAATCTAAACTATCACCTTCTGTGTGGCCTCTAGTTGTTGATGACTGGCCTTTTTCCTAAATGTATTTGCTGTTGTTCTGTAACTAGTCTTTCTTGACCTCCACACCTACAAACTGCCCTACATTTTGGCCTCTGGTCATGAAGGCCAAACACTGCTCCTCCTTTATTGTGATCCAAGTTTGCATTCCCCTGGCCCTCCCAGCATGCTAGCACTCCCCTCTAGAGCTACTTTTGGGTCTTCTCCAGGCCTGCTGTGTAACCCTTGCTGGGTTTAGGGCAAGAGTATCAATGGAAGCCCACCTATCATAATTCTAAATGTTTGCATATCATGAAGTAAAAAAATAAAATAAAATGAATTATTTACCTTGACAAATATACTTTCTTTTCTTTTATTGAGTTTATCGGTACATTTTAGGTATACAGTAAGGTTACATTCATCATTGGGATTTTGTACCTTTACATGACAGGTCTTGGTTCTCATTTTTCCCCTTGTCCCTTCCCTCCCTTCACCCCCTTCTCCCCTCCCCATTTACAAAAACTTTATTTCCATTTTTTCCATTTTCTCATATTTTTCCCCTATTACCTTTCCCCTACCCTTCCCACTTTCTCTTCACCTTTAGCCCTTTTCTTCCCATTTCACAATGTCAATTATCTCATTAGGATCTTATGTACTCTGGTTTATTCACACCAGAGAAACTATTAGTTATTTACACACATGTGACTTATTTATTTCACTTAGGAGTATATCCTCAATATGTATCCATTTTCCTATGAATGAGTCTAATTTCTCATTCTTTATGGCTGAGTAACAAATGTTGGCGGGGTTGTGGGGAGAAAGGAACCCTTCTCCATTGTTGGTGGGAGTGTAGACTGGTGCAACCACTATGGAAATCACTATGGAGATACCTCAAAGAGCTGGGACTAGTGGTTCCATTTGACCCACCCATCCCTCTGCTGGGTATCTTTCCAAAAGAATTAAAGGAGTCATACCACCATGATAGATGCACAGCCATGTTTATAGCAGCACAGTTTGTAATAGCTAAAACTTGGAAACATCCCATTTGCCCATCAGTTGGAGATTTGATAAAGAAGATGTGATTTTTCTATAAAATTGACAAATATACTTTTATAATGGCTTATTTCATTTGAATTTAGAATTATGCAATTGTTTACAGTTCTGTGATGAAAAGTGTTGGCATAAGGAAAGCAAATTTCCACTCAGGGATCATTTTCCATTCTCTCATACCCCTGGCTCCTTTTCCAATGGCCTTCAGCAAACCTGTGTGAAAATCCCAGACTACATACTTAAGTTCCTGTCTAGATCTTATTCCACCCTCCAAACACACACTCACAATAAGCCCTTCTTGGCCATTCCTTAGATTTGGAGATTCATACCCTGGTGGCATGGGTAACCCTCCAGCTACTAGAATAGGAAGTGAAACATGCCTGAATGTAGGCTGGGGATACTACTGGCAACTTTTCAGAATCCAAGGGATCCAGAGCATGGTCCAGAGTGGTAGGAGTGGGTTGATCTCTGGGTAAGCAAGTCCCTTTGGTTTAGGAACTTAGCCTTACAGGAAAGAACCTGGTAAGAGAAAGAATAACATAAAAAAATCCTGCAGCCTGAAAACACATGTCTGAGGGTAGCACTTTCTCCTCTTTCTAACGAAAGATGGTGACAACTGCTATAATAGGGAAGATATCTCAAGGTGTCGAACACACTGTTTCTACTCTGTGGTGGCTGCCAAGGTTGAAGGGAGAGACTCAGTATTCCTCACGGAAAATGAAACATATTCTTCCTTACTGCCAAGATTCCCAGCCATTTGATGGTCTTTGCCTGTCCCTGTGGGTTTCAAATGCATACACTGAGCCTGATAATCAGCACCGCATGGGCTTCTCATCTCATCTGTTCTTTCTTCTCTCTCTCTCTTCACTTTCTTCCATCTAGTAAAGAAAACTTCTGCATGGCAGAAAACGTCCTTTATGTTAGAACCTGCGCTCTTCTCAAGTCCTCATGGTTGACTGTGTATGTTGAGGGATTGTTTATTATGCATGTATGTGGGTTTTGTTTACTTCTGCACAGTTTAAAGGAATAATCAATTCTAAATACTTACTAAAATTAAACAAACCTCCACTGTATCCTTCTACTTCCATTTCTCCAGTTAATTTCAACCTCTTAGGTGAATCTTCATACAGATAAACATAATTTTAAATATTATATATAATTATTTTTGACTTTTTAAGTCTTAGGTATTATTCATGATTTGCCAATTTTTCCTCCATCTTCTACCATGACCAAACTCCTTATTGTTATATCTAAATAAAGTACTTCTATTAGCAAAAATTATTGCAGTTATGTCTTCTTCCATCACTTTCTTCCTTCAATGTTGTCATCAGTATTTATAGTGAAGGGCCTAGTGGG
Organism: Fukomys damarensis; assembly: GCF_012274545.1. Taxonomy (NCBI): domain Eukaryota; kingdom Metazoa; phylum Chordata; class Mammalia; order Rodentia; family Bathyergidae; genus Fukomys; species Fukomys damarensis. The sequence goes on from NW_022900936.1 coordinate 25,722,526, forward strand.
ACTATGAAATGATAGCCCTGTTGCCTGAGCCAACCAGATCTCTAAGCTCAAAAGTTTCCACTTAAGGTAATCACCTTAAGTGAAAACTTTTTCCTGAAATGAAGAGTACTATAAGAGAAGTCCCTCTGAGGAGAATAAATACCACTCCTAATTTAAAAGGGAGTCACTGAATCTATTTTTGTGTCAGCACTAAAATCTCAGCGGAACTGCTGTTGAGAGTGGATAGATCAGACAAAAAGACAGTGTCTGAAGCCTTGAGTTCATTCTCCTGGAAGACTTGGAGATGAGATCAGGAAAAAGAAGAAGCAAAGATAACAGATAGACAGAAATACTAAACTTGCTGGGAGATAAGTTAGGCAGAACTCTTCAAGACATTGGCATAGGAAAAAACTTTATGAACATATCCTGAGTAGCAGAGGAACTAGCACAAAGAATCAACAACTGGGGTCTTATCTCATTAAAAGTCTTCTTCATTGCAAAAGAAACCAACAGAGCTAAGAGACAACCTACAATGTGGGAAAAAAATTTTATCAGCTGTTCGTCAGACAAAGGACTATTATCTAGAATATATAAAGAACTCAAAAGAATCAGCCCCCCCAATATAAAGATCCAATTGAAAAATGGGCACCTGAAAAGAACAGACATTTCTCAGACAAAGCAGTAAAAGAAGCAAATAAATACATGAAAAAATATTCAACATCACTGGTCATTCAAGAGATGCAGATGAAAACAACACTGAGATTCTACCTTACCCCAGCAAGAATGGCTGCTGTCAAGAAATCCACCAATAACAAATGTTGGCAGGGTTGTGGGGAGAAAGGAACCTTTCTCTATTGTTGGTGAGAGTGTAGACTGGTGCAGCCACTATGGAAATCAATATGGAGATACCTCATAGAACTAGGATTAGAGGTTCCATTTGACCCAGCCATCCCTCTGCTGGGTATCTTTCCAAAAGAATTAAAAGAATCATACCACAGTGATATATGTGCACCCATGTTTATAGTGGCACAATTTGTAATAGTTAAAACTTGGAAACAGCCCAATTTTCCATCAGTTGGAGACTGGATAAAGAAGATGTGGTTTTTCTATACAATGGAGTACTACTCAGCCAAAAAGAATGAGAAATTAGAGTCATTCGTAGGATAATGGATGCATATTGAGGCCACACATTTAAGTGAAATAAATAAGACACACATGTTTCTCTGGTGTGAGAAACTAAAAGTGTAAATAAGATCCAAATTGTATAACTGATAATGTGAATAGGAAGAAAAGGGCTAAAGGAGTAGGGGAAATGGGAAGGGTAGGAAAAGGAAAGGGAAAAGTAAAAATATGAGAAAAGGAAAAAACAACATCTTTGTAAATAGGGGAGTGTGGAGGGGTTTAAGGGAGGGCAGAAGTATGGGTAAAAAATGAGAACCAAGATCTGTCATGTAAAGGTACAAGATCCCAATGAGGAACGTAACAGGACTGGATACTTACAAAGTACTAATAAACTCAATGAAGAAAAAAAAAGGGTAGCAGAAAATCAAGAGAATTCAGTAATATGGAGGCTAAGAAAGTGTGGAATTCCAGAGAGTAACCATAGTGTCCAATCCTTAGTAGCCATGGTCCAAAAATCCAAAATATTTAACAACTGAATTGTCACTGTTAGATGCAAAGAGTAGTTTTCACAGATTTGTGAAGATGGAAACAGGCCTGCAAGAAATTCAGGAGTGGGAGATACAGTGAAAGAGGTTATTCTTTTGATTCTGTTAGGAGAGAAAAAGAAGGAAAAACCAGTAGGATAATGAGCCACGTAATGGAAGACACAAGAGAAGTCTTTATGGTAATGAAAAGGACAAACAGTAAAGTGGGCACTGATATTTGTAGACAGCATAGAAGGTGCCAATAGAAAGTAACATATTTCCACTGGACATGGTAGCTAACACTTTTAATCCTAGCACTTGGGAGGCTGAGGCAGGAGGATCGCTGTGAGTTCAAGACCAGCCTGGGCTACATAGTGAGTTCCAGATCAGTCTCAAGTACATAGTGAGACCCTGTATCAAAAAAAAAAAAAAAATTAGATACTATAGTTTAAATTCGCAGCATTGGAGGGATTAGTTTTGTAAAGGAAGACTATCTCAGCCATTGAAACCAGAGGCAGCTATAAAAAGCATATAAAAACAAATAAGAATTAAGGAATAATAAATTTTCAATGTAGCTGAAGTGTGAGGAGAAGAGAGTTTTAAAGAGGAAAGGAAGAGAGCGATTACAGAGAAAACTCACATCAAGATGCCTTGGGTATTCTCATCAATTTCCATAGTTTAGAGTCATGGATATTGTAGGTCAAATGGAATGAGACTTAAGAGAATTTGTTAAAGTTATGAAAATCCATGATAAATAATTTACACAGGAAATCAATAAGAAGTATAAACTTCCACAAGGAAAAGGATTTAAAATCAAGTCTTTTATACTTCAGGGAAATTTCAACCAACCCCACAATATTCCTTTCCAATTGTCTCAGATGGACCACCCAAACCCCTCAGCAGCCAACGCATACTTGCTTCTCCACTACTGAAACCTAGAAGGGTAGATATGAATTTCTTAAACTTTATGGCTCTTTTCTTTGCTTCTGCACTGCTTCAAGCTTTCCTACTGAATCATTCTATGTAACATTTGAGGCTGAAGATACTCTTCTGTGGTTCACACAGACATTACCCCGTAACTAAGACAGAATCAGGTCAAAGAAGACAGTGCTAAGAGGGAGGAATGGGACTAGAGTATGAAGGAAGAGAAGAGAAGACAAATGTAAAATGAGAGATCCGTGTCTTTTGTGTTTAGGGCCATAGTTCCCAACTGTCCGTGACTTTGTCCCCTCAGACATACTTGGCAACATCTAGATATTTTAGAGAATCAAAAATAAGGAGGATACGACTGGTTTCTAGTGAGTAGAGGTTACCAATGCTGCTAACCATCCTGCAACGCATAAGGCAATCCTCCACAACAACAAATTATCTGGCCCAAAATGTGAGTAGTGCCAAGGTTGAGAAATCTTCATCTAGGGACCCTGGAGAAAAAGAAAACTTTGCTTGGCACAATGTCTTTTTGATCTGGTGCCAAGCAGCTGGCAATGATGTTTGAGGGCATTCCTTTTAATTCTATTATAACATAAAACATTCTCATTATTTTTCTGAGGAACATGATTAAGTAATGTTTTAATATTTACTGGCTTAATGCAAAGAAATTATATATTCTGTGATGGCAAAAGCCAACTTTTGCACTCTGTCTATACTGTGATATCTTTGGCTGTAAACTACATAGCTAATAATAATTGGAGAGTCGATTGGGAGTCCATTATCTATACAGACAACAGCTAATAGTTTTATTTTATAGTGGCGTATCATACCAGATGGTTACATCTGGGGCTTATGTTATTATCTAGGTGCTACCTGGGTATGATCAGATCTACAAACTGATCAGATCTAGAAACTCCTTTTCTGTTTCATTTTCCATACTCTGTCACAGCTGCCACCAACAGAAATAAATGAAGGTTAAAAAAAATCCCCAAACATTACAAGTTTAATCAGAAAGAGAAAAATCAAGTTTACTATGGTCTATGAGTCTGAGGAACTTAGCTCAAGGGAAAGAGCTGCGGGATAGATATTGCAAAAAAGAAGAAGATGGTGGGTGAGAAGATGAGGGGAAGTAAGGCTTGAGGAGAAAGAAGAAAGGCCTGGCAGTTTAATAACTGTTTCCAGCAGCAGATTTATGGAAGTTAGTGATGTTCCAAGAAAATAAAGTGGTGTGCCTGATGCCGTTTGAAACAGAAGTCTCTTCACAGCTTTTCATCTTCTGTGACTACGTTATATGTAAATCGGGTTTCATGGCATATTAGAACTGTGAAGATGATTTAAAATGCCAAATGTGTTATGGATCACTTGTACATCGACTCTGCAGTTTGAAGTGCAGTCACTGAATCGAAACTCAAAAGTGTTGCCAAATTACAGAGGACTTTTGGCTTAACTCAATGCATAAAGCACCTCTGGCTGAAGAAAGCCATGGCTCTCTTCCACCTGTTCCAGGTACATACCACACATTTTCACTTTGTTTGTTTTTTACTGCAACAATATGAGCAAGAAGAGAAAGCAAGAGTAGTCTACATACTCCATTATCAATGTAGTCTCTAGTTCTCTTACTGTGTTATCTTTGCCCAGTCATCAAAAATAGAAATTCAGATGAAATACCACCTAACTACACTAGTCTTTCAGGTGAAACCTGACAGAGAATAATTATTCCTAGATAGCAGATCCATACAAACGGAGTGCTTGCTATTTATCTGTGTTATGGGATTATTGGGTAGATGTATTTATTGAACAACGTGTCTAAAAATAAGCAAAATAAAATAGCTTGTACTTATTTCAAATCTAATTCTTTTGTCCCTTTTTCTAAAGAAATGATTGGTTTCAGTTAGAGAGAAATAACTGCACTCTGTCACCCCTCTTACCAGATGTTTTATAAACAGAAAACATCATGAAAGGTTGGATGAGACACTTCCGTTGTAGGAAGGGGCAGTTCTAAAGAGAGAACATTTGATGGTTTAGAAAATTATTCATACTCACATAAAGATGGTTTGAAAAATCACATGGCTGTTTAAAAAAAAGATTTTAACTAAACACTTTTTTGACATTTAAATTTATTTCTCATAAAATAAATTCTCAGTCTGACGATGCTGACCGTGTTATATCATATATAGAAACTCATTGTTGTGCTCTTGGCCTAATAATTTTGAGGTCTCATTTTATATCTCACGTCCTCCTCATGGATCCTGAACCTTGACTTTGACCCTTGATGCTGCCATAGTGAGGCAGCCACCGTGATAGTGGATTTGGGCAAACTATCTGTACGGACCATGAAAGGCTTGTTATTTTCCTAGGCCTTGTTCCCCTGTGTTCACCAGATTTGCGGCCGCAGGAGCAGACAGGAGTTGATATAAAGTGTAAGCAGACCATATATACACATGGCCACAAACTTGGGGAAGTTAATAGCTTTGGGGTCAGTTCGGAGCTTCTCAAATGCACAAAACATTTTGGTTCCCATTATCACCAGCTCATTAGCTGCCCAGTCAGCTGATGGTAACAGCATCTTTATCTTAGGCATTTTGTTCCTTTGGGTTTTTTTTTTTCTTTTTGGTTTTTTCTACGATCATTCTTAATTTGGAAATCATGTTGGCCATGATTTATAAATTACATATGCTGTAGAAAAGGGTACAGAGGTGAAGGAGCAGGATCGACAATGGTACAATAGAAATTTAAGGGTTTATGGATGGGCCCTTTACCTACATTCCTCAAGGGACTAGCTACTAGCCAGAGACTAAGGAGCTCTTTACATGAAGAACATGATTTTTAAAGTCACTTAATTTTAATTAGTTTTCATTTACATAGCTATATGTGCCTGGTAGCTACCATATCAGATAGTTCAGTTGTAGATATCTTTCCTCCTCTTCGAATGTTTATTCTTTATCTCACAAATGCCATCCTGCCTTTAACCTTTATGGTTCTTTCAATACATCCCTTCAATGAACAAGGTACGCTTCATGCTGCCAAAATTTAATTTGGAAATACTCAGTAGGGCGTTTTCTTGTGATATTTTAGTTACTAATAAGTGAACTGTATAAACTATTTGTATGAAGTTGTTGATGGCTACTACAAATGGATTCTAATGCATTTTTAAAATGTATCTAGGCTTATTCTGATCGCACACAAATTCTGAGCCTGTATAGCATGTTGCTTTTTTTTTCAGCGAATTCACTTAGCTACCCAATCTGAGCTCTATGCTGAGCTGATGGGTCACTTCATGCAGCTCTCATTAGCATTAATGGGTGTGACTGATGGAAATCAAGTAAGAAAAGAGGTCTCCATGCCTCTTCCTGCTTTTAGCTAATCTGTACTGTTAGGAATCCCTCATATCTTATGCTATATCTGAAGTGCAGAAGAAAGTCATTGGGTCAGAAAATAAATCCAGTCAAGTTCAGTGTGGTAAAATTGGGTGAATCTTTATGTTCCTTAACATTTATGCCAAGTCATAATATACTTCTAAGAAAGCTTTGACGAATTCCTGCTCTGAGGCTCTGGTTTCCTCACCTTTCAGTTCAATGCTTGTCTCTTCCAGTCACTGTGGTCATAAATACTAATAGTAAGAAACATTTACTTTTTATTGTTGTGTCAAATCATGTTCATTAAAATAAAAAATTAAGAAGTTATAGAAAGCAAATACTAAACATAAATATTATAAATTTTTTCCATATGGTGGATGGGATTCTTGTTTATCTGGTGCTTTTCTCTATTAAATAAGCAAAAGACATTAGCTCTTGGCTTCCAGAGATCTCTGGTTTCAAAGCCTGAGTTATGCAATGTAGAAGAATATTTCTATAAACATTTGAATGTCTACTCCCAAAAAGGACCCAAAAAAATGTAATAGGAACATGAAAGAACAACATTTGCATTCTTTGTAGGATGTGTTTCTGTCCTTATTCCATGACCAGAGCAAAGGACAAGGGAAGAAAGCCTTTGCTCTCCTTTCCCATGACAGCTGTTCTAACCTTCTGCTGGGAAACACTCTTCATATTCTTTTTTCCTTTCAGAAGCTCTAATTCTCTATCTAGATTCTCAAGTATAAATTTTATTAAGTCTTTTCCTCATATTCTTTCTAGAATCAAAATCATACTTACCAAGGCTCCAGCATTACATCCTTGGTCTCCTCACTGGTTGAAATGGAGGATCTATCTCATGTTGTGGTAGTTCCTGTGTTTCTTTTTTGAAATCATTTCTTTGACCAATTAAATGATTTCTTTCAGATATTTAATCTATCAGCGCTAGAATAAAACACATACTCATCCATTTAGAATAGTAGTTCTATTGACAAATTGTTCTTGTCACAGTAGAATAGGGACTGAAAGAACATTTTCATTGGCACTGAATATTAGATGAAATCATATTTATAGAAGAAGGTGGGTGGTAAGAATATAGAAAGGTCAAAATATGGCTCTCACCAACACTGACCATCAGAATTAAAGCAGAGTGATTTAGGAAAAGTTAGTTTCTCTTTAAATTCTCCAGGGAAAAACTTGCTTTGTCTCCACTCAACAACCATTGTCCATAAATATAGAATTTATTCTTTTTGTTGAGAATCATATGGGCCTTAGTAAATTTCTTCTACCCACTACCCTCCTATCTATAAGGTCATGATTAACTCTTCTAATTACCTCATTTAGCTCTGCCTGCCTCAAGAAGCGTATGGCTATTGATCCAGTTGTCAAATGGGAAATATATTGATCAGAAGGGGCTAATGAACCCTTGATTAACAGGCTTAATTCAATGCTATCCCCTTAGATCAGGCTCATTTCTACAAATAATATGATGACAAAAAGATCACTTCAAAAACACACCTGTGAAGATGCTCTAAGGAAGAGAGCTAGAGCTCTTTAGCAACAACAGTATACAAACATTTCACCTATACTTTTTTTTAAAATCACACTTTCCATAATGATTTTCCTCTTCTCATGTGAGACTCTCAGGCCACAGAGGAGAAAAGGTAGCAGCAACCTTGTTAGTACTAAGTCACTTATTTTACATACAAGTAGCATCGTTGCCTTTCAAGTGGAAAAAAAACTATGCACAAAGTTGAAAACCTTAAAGCTTGAGTTTACCAGCTTTCTAAGTCAATTCCCTTTGGCTTAATGTTGCCTTTAGAGCTTGATAAACAGTGAAACTCGGGAGGTGTAGAGAACTTATTAAAAATTTTTATCTGCTTCTGTTGCTCTTTAAGAGTCCACAAACTCTGTGGGTTTGGTGTTCGTGGACTTCAAAAAGCATCTCCAGCATTGGCAAGTAGTGTGTTGTATTGTCAGCACCTTCACTCTCTCTTCAGACTATCCTAGCTTTCTCTAAAGATAGACTGCAGCACCCTTGGCCTTTATGGTTGACCTATCCTATTACTTACAAGTGGCAGTCTACCTGGCTGGCTCCTGAACAACATGCATTCCTTAGCTATCTCATTTGTCTGATGAATTTATCTTCATCTTTTCTGCAGATTTGATTCATTTGTGTTTTCCCTAAAGGTATTTAATTATGCTATCTCCTTATTTAGAGCCTCTTTGGATTGAGGGAAGCGGGAAGATGTAGAGGATAGCAATGCTTAGCGACATTAACTGTAGCCTGATTTTTATTCTGTTAATGAATCCCTAGATAACCTCTGGAAAGCCAGTGAGCTTCTTTCAGCCAAAATTTCTTCACCTTGAAAAACCAGGAAAAGAACAAAGTACCCCTTGAAGTGACCATGGGGAATAATTAACAAAATGAAATTAATAAAGTGAAAGTGATGTATAAACCCGAGCATTCATGAGGATCACAGGAATATTTTTCCTTCTTCATAGGTTAATTGAAATATCTCTTAATTTGGAACATGAGCATTTCTTTTGGGTGGAGTGAGAGGAAATCTCTGAATTTGTTAATGAATTTGCTTTTTCAATGTTTTGTGCTCCAAGTGCTCATAAGGAAAGTAATATTAACACCTTCTACGAAATCATTTCCATGTGTCTTTTTACTTTTATTTATGTCTTAAGAGTTAGGGATGTACAAGGGGAAAAAATGAGAACCAAGACCTGTCATGTGAAGGTACAGAATCCCAGTAATGAATGTAACCGTATTGTATACCTAGATTGTACCAATAAACTCAATAAAAAGAAAAAAAAGTCAGGGATGATTTTATGATTGGGTCATACAGGAAAATTTCTACTCCTGCCAAAAGTTATCTTCCTCTCAGCAACTACAACTACTCAAATCCTCACAAGTAGAAATTTATTCCTTTGGTTCTCAAAGGCTTTGGTTCTTTAGTAATTCCCAAATACACACTTTTATGGATGTTCATAGCAGAATCTTTCATATACAAGTATGTATACTTATACATATGTAAAAAAATAATCAGTTTGTGAAAGGATATGTATGTGCGTGTGCATACATATCTGAAAGTTTCTACTTTATGTATCTTCCTTGAGTCACTAATTCATACCAACGTTACGGAAATTGAAGAATTAGAAGGGTGGAGGCTCACAAACAGCTTGCCTAGTTTTGGATTCACTCATTCTCAATTTTTTTGCTCTGTTTTTGGCGGTGGTGTTATCTGAGGATCAAACTCTGGTCTTTGTGCATGCTAGACAAGTGCTCTACCCACTCAATTATTTAAAAAGAACTTTCAAATTTAGAATTGATTTAGATTGCCAGAAACATTATAAATATAATGCAGAGTTCCTGTGTACCCAATTTCCCCTAACATCTTACGATCGTGTGATATAGTTCTTCTAATTAATGAACCAATAACAATGCATTATTATTAATCAAAGCCCTTACTTGGAATGTCCTAGGTTTTACCTTGTTTGCCTTTCCTGCTCCATGACACCATCCAGTATACCACGTTACCTTTATTCACCAATTCTCTTCTTGGCTGTGATACTTTTCAGACTTTTCTTGTTTTTGATGAACTTCTCAGTTTTGAAGAATACTGGCCAGAATTTTGTAGAATTCTCCTTGGTGAGAGTTTCTGGATGGTTCTATCACTATGAGACTACATTTATATGTTTTGGGTGCGGAGAATCACAGTGACTAGGTGCTATTCTCATTACATCATATGAAGCTATATCTTACCAGCACGATTTATTATCAGGACTGTATCAGACTGAAAAGGCAATATCTTTTAACAGGCAGCTGCTGCAGAGCTACATCTGATGCCCGTCTGTTCAGGGGAATCTTGCATAGTGCTGCACAATCTTGATTTTTTTTTTTTTTCGCCAGGGGTAGAAATATTGCTGTTTATGCAAAATATCCAAATTTTACAGATTGACTACTAAAATTTTAAACACAGTGGTTTCACTTTTGTTGGTCAAATAAAATAAAATATCTCTGTGGACATGAGTCTCTGGTCACCAGTTGCAAACTCTTTTGTACATATATGGAAAATATTAAAGTTTTAAAACAAGAAAGAAGTGTAACCATTCTTCAGTCAATTTGCTCTGACTTTTCAAATCATTTCTAGTAGATAGGAGTGGGGAGACACGAGTGGAGGATAACAGAACAGAGCAGCCTTGCTTTTGTCACTCCAAAATATCAAGAAAACTTAAGCTATCTTTGATACATACTTCTGATATAAAAATATAGTGCTTGCTTCAGCAGCACATATACTAAAATCAAAATACAGAGGGAGCAAAGGTATTGTGACAAGGATACATAATGCAGGAGATATCAATTACAACTAGGAGATTGGTGGTGGATTTATACCATGGTCGGGGGGAGATGTGAATGATAATATTAAGGGTTCTGTCATGGAGACTAAAGGAATGGGATGTCACCGTCTGGGATCAGGAAGTACAGAAGGAGCACATTTTGAGGAGCAGACAAAAGAACCTCTGAGTTGTCCAATTAGTTACACTGAATAAGCAGCTAAAAATACAAATCGATATCTGAGAAAAGATTTTGGGCCCAGAGATCAAGGTTTGGGCATGTCTTCAAATTGCAGATGATAGCTGCCCTCACAGTAGAGGCTATATTTGAAACAATGAGAAAAATCAAGTGTTTTAGTGGAGGTAGGTTCAGAGAAAGGAAGGCCAAAAAAAACGGGTGACTATAAAAAAATGGAGCTTGTTCAACCCTTTCTCTGCAAAACCACGTGTTTAAACGATTAGGTGTTAGTATTTGACATTTCTATGGTTGCTTCCTCAAAACAGTCTCAGCTTTTGGTTCCTGACCTGCTTGCCCTGTGTCTTTAAACACCCTATATCTTTCAGAGACTCCTCTCAATCTGGCCACTAAGGGTATGGAAAAATCCTTATTTTTTTTATTAAGTTTATTGGTATTTTTTAGGTACAGTTATATTCATCATTTGGGATCTTGTACCTTTACATGATATATCTTGACCCTTATTTTTCCCCATTCCCCTGCCCTCTCTTTTACCTCCTCTACCCTTCCCTATTTATAAAGACTTTGTTTCCATTTTTCCTTTTCTCATATTTTCTCTTTGCCCTTCTTTCCTTTACTCTACCCTTTCCACTTCCCCTACTCCTTTAGCCCTTTTCTTACTATTTCACATTGTCAGTTATACCATTTGAACCTTATTGCCTTTTTTAGTTTTTTACACTGGAGAAACTACTTGGTATTTACTCTCCTTTCGTTATTTTGTTTATTTTCTTCCAACTTCTAGATGGAGTTTAGGTGGAGAACTGAGCTCAAATTTATGCTTAGTTCTTTACAGATTATGTGGCTTTAGATAAGTAACTCTCAATAAAATAGAGATAATATCACCTTCTGGTTTGGTCGGGTGGATTAAAACCCTTACCCTTCTTGTTGTGCCTGGCCCTGAGCTGGTTGTCCATAAATAAAGACTCAGTCCTTATTCCTGCTCTTTTCTATCCTCTAGTAAATTATTTATGGCTTTACTGTCACTGCATATGTGCATTCCTACATTTTCTTCCTTTGAGGACAAGGAATAGGATGTATTTGAATTTATGTTTATGCCTTCTTTGTAGATACACAACATAGGCTCAGTAAATAACCATGAAAATACTTGTATGTGTGAACATTTACTAAGAACAATTTCTGTAAATATCTGGAACACTGAAGAGAAGATTTGGGAAGAAAAGAATCCTGCTGATGATTTTTAAACTGTATTCAAATGCAAATAAAAGATGCAAAAGGGAGATCTTATCTTGATCATATGAATCAAAAGAAAATTAGATTCCGAATGCTAAGTCTTTGGGGCGCAAACAAAACACCATGAGCAGTGCTCCTTTCTGAGGTAAATATTAAACCAGGCTATCACTGCAAGGAGCAGCACCTGAACCAGCCCACTGGGTAACCAAGTTGAAATCCTGTCCCTGTGGCACCTGTGGCTAGGAGATGGAGCATGAATCACAAGGGCCTGGCTCTAGGCCAATGTAGAATCAGGCTGCGTTTCCCTGAACCCTTGTCTGATGCGCTTTTTCAAATCACATTTCCCAAACAGCCTGCATCCTGTGTGCTATTTTGGCTCAGCTCACATCCATAGTGATGAAGAATGCAAAAGAATTACTCCCTTCTAAAGAAAATTGGTGTCAGGCCATCGAAGGGAGCAGTGGTCTAATGGAAAAAGAGCTGAGAGGAAAGAATGAATAGGTAGATTGTGGTCTCCATTTTGCCGTATAGTAAAGTCTATAATCTTGGGCAAATTGCTAATCTGCCTTAAATCTCAATTTCCTCATCTGCAAAATAGGAGTGCTAATTAGTGTTTTGCCACCTTCCTAAGAATCTTGGTAGGATTCTAATGGAAATTATTTGGAAAGTGAGTTCTCTCTAATTCTTGAGAGAATAAATGAAAAGAACACTTAAAGGGGCGGCGCCACATACAGAAATTAAATCCTGACCTACCATCGTGAGAAAAAGACTGTTCAGATTGAAAAGCTAAATCTAGTATTTGTTTATTTGTTTGTTTGTTTTAGGTACCAGGGATCTAACTCGGGACCTTGTGCTTGTGAAGCAGGTGGTGGAACCACTGAGCTAAATCCCCAGTCCCTAAATCTAGTATTTCTTGTATCTTAAAATTGTCTTCACAACTCTTTACTTCAAAGGGAATTTGTTTTATGTGCCTGCTTAGAGCATAATTATTCCTTGGAAATAGATCCTTCTAGTGATTACTTTTGTGTACACACAGATCCTCAAGAAATTATAGATTGACACTGTTTAAACTTACATATAAAGAATAAGGGTAAGAATATGGTAAAATAATGTCAGTTCTTTGTAATAATCGTCTTAGATAAGCAGTGCATGGCTTATGGAGAGCACACCCCAGCTAGACAAAGAAGGCAGTCAGCAGAGCCTCAGACGCTGAACTCTGAACCCTGGCTGGACCTTGCACAGGGCAGCCTGGTAACAGGAAGGCAGCAAGACACACTTTGAACCAGAGGTTCTAAGGCTGCTGAGGGGTTATAGACAGGGTGACAGCTGCACTTTGCAGCCTGAACTTTGTACCTAGACACAGGGGCATTTAATCTCCATAACAGGCACTTTGTTCCATTACTTATTAACAGCTCCTCCTTGAGTAAAGTTCTTTGTTAATGGAGCTTTAAAAACCGATCTCTCTCCCCCTTACTCCTGCCATGGGGATGGGCATTTGTGCTTGTCTACGCCGTCTTTCCCTAACAGGAGCTTATCCTTCCATGGGGAGGGCTTTTTTTCTCTCTTTCAAACTGACCCTTGTAGAGGTGACACTTTGTAATCACAACTCCAGATACAGCACAATCCTCTGAAGTGTACACTCAGGAAAAGTAGCCCTGGTCCTGATACATTAAATACCACCTCTACCAATGAATGATATCACTCCACCTCTCTTCACCATAGCAACATTTTTCTTATCGCTGTTTTGGCTCACCTTTTTCCTTTTCTCTTCTCTTTTCCTTTCCTCCTTCTTCCTCCATGTTTAGCCTCTCAGTGGCACTAGAGTTGAGTGATGATGATGCCCCATCCCCATATCATTCCCACAGCCAGAGTAGCTAAGGCATATCTTGCTGCAGTTGGAAGCCAACGCAGTGTACGCGTGCTTTCAAGATGGTCCTTCCCAAATGAACACACTGTGCTTAACTTCGACAAATCAGTAACCGGTGCTTAGTGAGCCTGAAGGGTTAGCTATTTAAAGAGATGGGGGGCTGGGCTGCAGAAAAGGGAGAGTGAAATTATTAGTCAGCTAAACTGGCCTGGCCACCTTTAAAATACCTGTAAAATAAACATCAGTCTTCTTGAAAAAATCCAGACTTCCGCACCCCAAACCAAGGAAAATTGAGCCAAATTTTGTTCAAAACCAATCAATACATAAGTTATGGTTTCTGGGACCTAGGAAATGGCAGCTACTTACACTCATTTAGTAGCTAAAAAGATCAAAGGAATGATCCTTAAACCTCTGCTTAAGGATTAAGAGGACAAGAAACTAACCTTTTGCCACTGGGATATTTGGTCTATTTAAGGAATAGTTGAGGTCAGTTCAGACAAAATAATTTATCCTCCTCTATTTTTTTCTTTTTATGTTGAAAAACACCTATATGTGTAGCTCTCATTCAACAAGGAGCTGCAGCCTTAGAGTTAGCCCTGTGCAGGCACCACGTAAATAATCGAAGTCCATCAACTTCCTCCACTCTCCTATCCCATCCAGACCCAGAAGAGTCATTCAGCTCCACCCACCTACCTTTTTCAGTTCTCAAATATCAAGTCTTTAGATGCTACAAATGGTTAACAAAACTATTTTGAAAGCCAGAGTCTAAGTTTATACATCCATGCCTTATTTATCTATTTTTTCCTGCTTTCTTTTCTCTGTCTTCCTTTCATTTTCTTTCTATCCTTTTGTGCTCAACTTTTCTTCTTTATTCTTTACTTTTTAATTAATTTTCACAAAGATAGTTTTCAAAGCAATCACTGGAGCACAAATGAAAATGTGCAGAAGGCACTAAGGTTGTAGATCAGTGGTAGAGTGCTTATCTAGTAGACAAAATGCCCTGGGTATAATCCCCAACACAAGGAAGAAGAAAGGAAAGAAGGAAGGAAGGAAGGAAAGAAAGAAGGAAGAAATAAGAAAAAATGTTCAAGAGTGGGTACAAGAGAATTCAACTCAGTTATTTGTCTTGATATAGGGATTTGAATTAGTCATAAGAATAAAAGAGAAATTAAAAGCAAATATCCATCATTTGGAAACATTGAGTCTCCAGAGTTAATATTTAGCATCATCCCTGGTAATGTACAGGTTGTCTATAACTCTGTGCTTGGCTTTTGAGGTACTATTGTATTTCACAGAAAGGTGATAGAGAGACATAAAACCAGAGCATGAATTTGGCTGATTCTTTGCCAATGATGTACTTTTAGCTTTTGGGACTTGCTTGCAGTTTCTTTGTTTACTGTTTCCTTTTAAAGCACCTCAACACCTGCAGCTCACAGTCCAGTTCCTCCTCCGAAAGCCTTGAGTTAGGGCTGCTGCACCTGTTTGTGATTTGCTCAACCTGAAAACTCATAGGACTCCTCCAGTCCTTTGCCCTGAAATGCAGTTGGATGCTTTGGCAGCACACTTAGGACAGCAAAGGCTGCAAATATGGCCTCAATGTTCAGTCCCATGTATCCCGGGTAGAATACAGCAAGTAACCCTTGATTTCTACCTCTCCTCAATGCACCTGACTCAATTCCAGAATCTTACCACCTGTTCTAGGAAGATTTAACTGAGTGCTGCAAAAGTGATTATAGCTTGCATAGCTGATTATTATAAGACCCAATGCATAAGATTTTATATGCACCATAATAATCCTAATTTAGAGATATAAGGTTTATTAAATTTGTTTTTCAGAGTAAAGCTGAATCCAATGAAACAAACACAATTATCTCATTAGATTCATGAGTGAGAACTTAAAATTATGAGGAATTCAGTATTTCATAAAAAATCCTAAATCTCCTTTTTTAATTGTATGTATAATCTTTGGTTCCTCTAGTAAGCACATTTGTATACACATACACCCAAAAAAACTGAAGTGAGGAGTTGAGAAAGCCAACAGTATTTTTGTTATGCATTAAGAGGAGTACTGGGCAAAATCAGCAACCAAACACTGTCTCTCTGAGAATTTGTAAGAAGTACTTCAGTCATAGAAGGACTTAGGCATCCTTATTTCATCCTGTAAATCGACGCTTTGAAGAATATAGTGTCTTCATTCAGATTGAGAAACTGGAGGAAAGAGGTGAAAAAAAGGAAAATAGCAAGGGCAGGGTTATTGCCACACTGAAACAAAGAGGTAGATAAAGGGAAGGAAGGTGCATTCTCTAAGGATGATGCTTTTGTTTGCTGTCTTGAATCCATCTTATCAATTTCCTTGCTGAAATTTCGAGACATATTGTTTCTCTCATCACATTCAGATGTTCTCTTTATAGGAATTAAACTGTCACTGTAACAACAACAGAATAGAGGATAGTGGTAAATTTTACCAAACATTAAACTATTTCAGATAGATTACAAAGCTAAATCAACTAGCTATTACTCAGTGTACTCAGTCAACTGCATGGACCCCTAATTTCTACTTGCAATTCCTTCTTGATGCTAATTTTACATTTTTCTTTAACATAGATTTACATTAATTGCCTTTGATTATCTAAAATAAATTGTTCTGAATGCAGAAAAGAGTAAATCCTTTTTTTATTCATTAAGTTTATTGGTATCTTTTAGGTATACAATACGATGACATTTATCATTGGGAATTTGTACCTTTACATGATGTATCTTGGTTCTTTTATTCCCCATTTCCCTGCCCTCCCTTCAACCCCTTCACCCCTCCCTATTTACAAAGACTTTGCTTCTGTTTTTTCCTTTTCTCATATTTATTCCTTTCTCCTCCTTCCACCCCCTTTTAAAATATCAGCTAGTTGCTGATTCTCAGTACTGACACTTAAATGAATACCTAGTTACTGGTTATTAATTTTATGTGTTTCTTGTATTATCCTACTTATAAAATAAACCTCTAAAGTTATTTGATATGAAGTCAAAGTCTCATGTATATTTATTTACCTCTTTACTCATGCATTGTCCATTTCTGCCATTATCCCCTCACTATCAAACTATTTCCGTTCTCAGTTGTCTCTTCTGTTTCAAAAGTCTATAAAGGTAAATAATAGTCCTGTTCCTTTAGATACATCTTTCCCTCACCTCAAAGCCTTGAGAAAATAACATAATTACGAGGATAGTTCTTCCTATTTAAAAGTGTAGTTTAAGTTTTCCATTCACTGATGGTAGACATTGCTTTATCTGATGCTCATCCAACCACGTTGTAGCAACCATGGACCTCTGGCTCAGGTTTCATTGATTGCTCTCAAATATTAATGTAGAGAAGGAAAACAAAAAGAATAACTGTATTTTGGGTTGATATATCTGGTGGAGAGAAAAGATATGCTGAACCATTGACCTACTTGTTCTGCAGAGGACTATAGAGGGAGGAAAGAAAGGAGAAGCCTAGATTCTCCAAAAAAGAATTTGCCATTTATTAAGCACATCTTCTCTACTAGGCAGAGCACGTACTAAGATAATAGAGTTTATGTTTTTCCCTGGGGACAGAAAGCTGAGCCAAAAATTGACACAGATGTACAGAATATATATAATGCTTTCCAGAATTATAGATTTAGCCAAAAACCTTGTCTATTCCATCATAGAACTTGTCTAAGCTTTTTCTCCTCGAATTCAAATCTCTTCACAATTTAGCTGCATGTGACCCACCAAATTCACTGCCTGTTGCTATATATAACATATCCTTTTCTCAAACCACTTCATTACACGATTTTTACTCTTTTGCTTATGCTCTTTTATGGTGGAAAATGAAGTCGTTGAAGGTAGCTAGATCTGTCTGAATCCTGGCTCTATTATTAAGTAGCTGTAACATTGTTAAGCCTCACTTGTTTTGTTTTGTCTTTAAAATGCCACTAATGATCTTTACACAGTTAATGTAAGTCTTAGAGATAACATAAATAAAGAACATGGCCTTACACCTAACCTTCAGGAGAAACTCAATGAACTATTGTTATCATAATAATCAGTATACAGTGCTTTCTCAAACGTGCCTATCTTCTTCTCAACTATACTCATCAATAAAGCTTAATATTCGACTTCTCACTGAAACTATATTTCACCCACCACCTCAAATTTATAGATTTATTTTCTTCATATAATTTAATACTTGATTATATGTTGCTTTATATGTTACAATCCTGATCTTAACTTCTACAAAAGCAAAGGCTAAACCTTATGAATCTTTGCTAAAACACAACTCTTGGCCTTCAATGAATGAGCAGGAAATAGATGTTGAGTTTTAATCTGTTCAAAGTGCTTCACCTATGGACCTTTTTGGGGACATATTTTGTAATTTTATATCAAAGTCATCATGATAGAAACACTCGCTTTTAAAAAAAGTTAAAATTATATAGTGCACTTGCCATGGAAAACATAACATTGCAATATAGCAACTCTAATAAACCATTTCTTAAATACACGATGTGAGTTCATATCTGAAAAAATTTTAAGCCTACAATTAGAGTGTGTTTTTCACTTTTCATTCTTTTTAACAGTGCAAAAAAAGCTCTATGACTAGCATAAAACAAGCTCCCTGAGTGTGTTTTCCTCTTAACCTCTCACTGAAATAAAATTAACTGGCTGAGTGTACTGTGAGCTAGCCTTCTTTATAAATAACCCATGGCTTGCTTTTGGTTCACTATACTGATTTACCCAGCACACTCAAGATTATAACCTAAATTTGGTAAAATATGCATTAATAGTTAAAAGTCATGACTTCCTGACACAGTTTACTAAAAGACTTAGAAATATTTTTATTCTGCTATGGGCATCTTGAGAAAAGTTCAAGGGCAGTGACATGGAAAGTCCACAATGTAGATCAGTCTTCACCCACCTGCTCAGAGATTAGTAAACCTTCCTCCCTGAACTTTATAGGTTTGATCCACACCCAAAAGACACACCCAGCTCTGCCTCTGGGACCTGCCGCAACCAGCTTTCTTACCTACAAGAGGCTGAAAGAAACTCTTTTGTTCCTCTTTACGTGGATCAATTTTTCTCACCATTTCCTGCATTTCTCAGAAGTTACTTCAATAGATTATTTTTAGAAATGAGTTGGAAGTTGCTGGTAGTTATTATGTTATCTTCAAAGCCCAGACTAAAAGCTTGAAGTTTAAAATTTACCTGATGGTGTCAATCTATTTTCTATCATATAACCAAATTTCTATTAAACATTGAGTCTATTTCCTTTCTTTCACAATGTGTTGAGTTTCCATTGCTAATTGTTCTATCTACATATCTTTTGCTACAGATCAGATTTGGGGGGTGAGGGGGTATTTCATTAGGATTAGAAAGTCTCAAACTTCTCTGAAATACAGGCATTTTTATTAAAATAATCTTTTGTAGAGGTAAGCGAAACCTCTAAATAAATTAGTCTGAATGGTTAATAAAATTCCCAATAGATTGAGAGCAGGTTTTGCTTAGTATCATCACCAGATTGTTTCTTGAAAAGTGTCAAGTGTATCAGTAGATGATTGATTTGTCTTTTCCAATTGGCATTTGCTATCCTGCCGATGATAAAAATGCCACATACCTTCAGGAGGCCTCTAAATCGGGAGGTTTCTCTTTCACTGTCTGTCCTAGGAACAGAACAGGACAATGAACTGAATCAACCCTTTAACCAACAAACATTATTTACCACTTACTCTTCTATGCAAGCAAAACAGTACGTGTTTGGCAAGGGGAACAAGACCAGCATAGCACCCTATGTCCACACAGACGCAGCTGCAATTAAGAAAGACATCACTTAAAACATAATAAAGCACAAAATACTGTAAGAGTCCTGACCCAGCCTTAGGAAAGATGTTTAACTTTTCTTTGTCTCAATGCCCCTTCCTCAATGCAAGAATTAAAAACCCAACTAAATAATCTTTCAAATTTCTTTTGATCTGAAATTCTATGATTTTATCAGTCAGAATATAAGCATAACTGTTGAAATTTTATTGTATATAGAACTAAAAAATTAGACTAAGGAATTGAAATACTGGTTCATTATTAGTCAAATAACCTGAAAGTCCTCTTCCCCTATGTCAGGACCAGGTACTTGGGGAAATCCAGATGAACAGTGAATGAAATAGTATTGACAACATCGTTGCCATTGGGAAATCAGAAATGACCCTCATGTCATCATATTCTTTCACTTTTAAGTTCCTACCACACTCATTCTTCCTGTCCCTCAAACAAAAATATTCATTTTCATCATAGTGGATAAAATAACAGGTCCTTAGAGTCACCCACATTCTAATCCTGAAAGCTTTGAATATGTTATTTTAAATGACAAAAGATGCATGCAGTGATGACAAAGTCAAATATCATAGCTGAAGAAGTTATACTGAATTACCTAGGTGGGCCAAATGTGTAATCACACGGTTCTTTATAAGTCAGATTCAGAGTCTGGAGGTGTCATATGTTGGTTTTGATGACACAGGAGAGAACAGTGATCAAAGAATACAGGTGGCTTCTACAAACTGGAGGCCAGGAAAGAGATTCTCTCCTACAGCCTCTGAATGGGAGGCAGCCCTGCTGATACCTTAATTTCAGCAAAGAGAAACTCATTTTGTATACTGGTCCTCTAAAACAAAACTAGAATGAACTTCTGTTGTTTTAAACCTCTATATTTGTCATAATTTATTATAGTAGTCACATGTAGCAACAAATCACTCACTCTAGGGCTGTTTGATTAGCTGTTTTATGTAGCTGTCCAGAATTTCAGCTAATTCCCTGAAAAACGTATGTAGTGTGCGTGTGTGTGTGTGTGTGTGTGTGTGTACTAACTGTCTTCTGTATAAGGTCAGCTCCACGAGAATAGCCTCGCTCCTGTCTTGGTCACTGCTCTGCTTAGGATATTTAGAATAGTGATTGGCTCTCATCAACAGTTGTTCAATGTAAGACAGGAGTCTCAATAATAATAATAGTTCAGTGAATCTGAACCTTACACAAAGTTATTGAGATGCAAAAAAGAGGTCGTGACATACATATTTTCATCATCTTTTAGGCCTTGCAAAATCCTTCTGTTTAAATATGTTTTCAGCCTGTCGTGGTGGCACATGCCTGTAATCCCAGCATTCGGGAAGCTGAGACAGGAGGATCACTGTGAGTTCGAGGCCAGCCTAGGCTATATAGTGAGTTCCACATCAGTCTCAACTACATAATTAGACCATA
>NW_022900936.1:25743342-25744128 GCF_012274545.1 Fukomys damarensis
ATATATTATTGCTGCAACACAATACCTGAGACTGAGAAATTTGTAAAGAAGTTTATCTCTTACAGTTCTGGACACCAACAAGAAGTACAAAATCAAGAGGCTGAATCTGATGCAGGGCTTCTTGCTGACTGGGGATTCTCTGAAGTCCCAAAGTGGCTAATGCAAAGGAGCTCATACAACAGACAAAGCCAAAATGATTTTCATAACAGGCCAAGGCTCAAGATAACTCATTAAACTATTAATCCATTAATCAATGAATAAATTAATCCATTAATAAGGGCAGCAGAGCCTTCATAACCCAATCACTTCCTAAAGGTCCCATCTGGTCCAACTTTTTTCCCTCATTGAGTTTATTGGTACATTTTAGGTATACAGTACAGTTACATTCATTATTGGGATCTT
Organism: Fukomys damarensis; assembly: GCF_012274545.1. NCBI lineage: Eukaryota > Metazoa > Chordata > Mammalia > Rodentia > Bathyergidae > Fukomys > Fukomys damarensis. The sequence goes on from NW_022900936.1 coordinate 25,743,745, forward strand.
GTACCTTTACATGCCAGGTCTTGGTTCTCATTTTTTCTCCTTGTCCCTGCCCTCCCTTCATCCCCTCCTCCCCTCTGCATTTACAAACACTTTATTTCCATTTTCTTCTATTTTTTCTTTTCCATTATTACCTTTCCCCTACCCTTCCCACTTTCCCTACACCTTTAGCCCTTTTCTTCCTATTCACATTGTCAATTATCTCATTAGGATCTTATATACTATTATAGTTTTTCACACCAGAGAAACTATTCGGTATTTGCACGTGTTACTTATTTATTTCACTTAGGAGTATATCCCCAATATGTATCCATTTTCCCATGAATGAATCTAATTTCTCATTCTTGTTTTTTGTTGTTGTTGTTTTTGTTTTTTTTTTTTTTTTTT
>NW_022900936.1:25744432-25764361 GCF_012274545.1 Fukomys damarensis
TTTTGTTTTTGTTTTTTTTTTTTTTTGGTACCAGGGATTGAACTCGGGTCATTGCGCTTGCAGGGCAGGTCACCTAACTACTGAGCTAAATCCCCAGCCCCTAATTTCTCATTCTTTATGGCTGAGTAGTATTCCATTTTATAGAAAAAACACATCTTCTTTATCCAGTTTCCAACTGATGGCAAATGGGCTGTTTCCAAGCTTTAGCTATTACAAACTGTGCCGCTATAAACATGGGTGCACATACATCACTGTGATATGATTCTTTTAGTTCTTTTGGAGAGATACCCAGCAGAGGGATGGCTGGGTCAAATGGAACCTCTAGTCCCAGCTCTTTGAGGTCTCTCCATATTGATTTCCATAGTGGTTGCACCAGTCTGCACTCCCACCAACAATGGAGAAGGGCTCCTTTCTCCCCACAACCCCACCAACATTATTGAGTGATTTATTGATAGCAGCCATTTTGTGGGGTGAGGTGGAATCTCAGTGTTGTTTTCATCTGCATCTCTCGAATGACCAGTGATGTGGAACATTTTTTCATATATTTACTTGCTTCGTTTACTTGTTTGTCCGTGAAATGTCTGTTCATTTCTGATGCCCATTTTCTAATTGGGTCTTTATATTTGGGGGGCCTGATTGTTTTGAGTTCTTTATGGTCCAACTTTTGACATCTCACTGTACTTATTAAATTTCAACATAAGTTTTGGTAGGGACAGCCAACAAACCATAGTACTCTTAGTAATTAACAAAATCTATCTGTTTGAACATAACAAAAACAACAGAAAAATTAGTCTCTTCCACCCTCCCCTGCCCTGCCATAGAGCAAAGTTGAGAAAATGTAAGAATGGTCTGGATGGCCTCACACTGTGAACTCTGCAATAAGGACAGTGATCAATGTATGTAAAGGTGGTTGAGTTCTTAAGAAATAAATGGCATTACACAAATGTGAAAATACTAGAGTCTCCTTCAACTAAAATTCCTTTTTATTTATTTGTTTGATTGCTCTATAACATTTCCACTCTAGCAAAATTCTACTGCAGCAAAAAGAAAAGCACTCTTTCCTCTCTGTTCAAATTTATTCAAATGGAATTTCCCTTGTGTTGCATTTCCTAAGACCTGTGCAAAAACATCTCCTCCCAAGATAGAAAGCAATGCACAGCTGTAGCCCTAGGAAGAATAATGTTGTGCTTGGAATATCAGATTTTTAAATTTACCAAAGCTGGAAAAGAGATTAGGAGCTAAGGCCAAAAGTCTGTTGTAATGTGCCCTATTATGTATCAGGCAGTGCAGTTAATATGTCTCTTCAGATTTTGATGAACTACTTTGCTTGATTTACAAATGTGGCAGCACACAGTAAGGATAGCAGTTCAGCAAGGATTGCGAATTTCCTTGCTTACATGGATTAGCTTTGTATCTTAATGTAATGGTGATGTTTTTGTATATAAGGAGCAAAGAGAGAAATTACGAGATGATTAGGCAAAAGAAGTTAAATAAATAATTTTGTATTCATATGATCACCATAAACGATATGATATCAGAAGAAAGATAGATTCCACTGTGTCCCAATCATCCACCCATTTTTTTGTCTTTCGATATTTTAGCAGTTTTTCTCCTGGACTACCTTTAAACTAGTGGAAATCTATAAACCTTTGATTTTATTTTTTTCTTGACTAGCATTTGTAAACTGATCACTGGCCAAATAATTCTTCTAGACATCAAGAGGGGATATTTGTTGCTTCTTTTCTTTTTAGGTGGACATATCTTGTACAGTTTCCAGTAGACTAGTACTCTCTCCTCTTTTAATATGGTTGCTTTACACATTAACTTATCCCTTCTTCCTGCTTCCCAATTGCTAGACTCTGGTCTTTTCTGTACCTGATGTGGGTATTTTGCTGTGAATTGGTGTCAAACTGTTTACTTTGTTACTCTTTGAAAATAAGAATGTGACTTAAAACTACTGCTATCTTGTTTTTTACTTCCCAGTCAGGACTTTTTCTGATTTATGGATATAAGCACAGGAAAAAAGTCTTACAAATTCAAAACTCAAATTATAATTAGATTTATTTTATTTTTTTTTCTAGAAAGGGTATTTGAAGGCTATGAGATATACTCAGAGTTCCACTATAAATTACTTGTATTAAAATCATCAAATAAGATGTCTTGGATCATCTTAGGAATATCCTGGCCATATCAATACATGGCCCACGTCAGGCACAAGGGACTGCTTTTTTGCTGAATTCGTTAGAAATGTACTTTCCAAGGTAGAGACACATGTTTCATTTGCAAAGCATCTGACATGATAGACATAAGATTTCACACTGGGCTGGTTGGGGAAAGGCCCTGAGAAACCAGGGAGCAGTGATCAGCATATGTGTGTTTCTAGAGTGAGTCTATGTGAGCAAAGGAGCTCAAGAGATGATTCTCAGTGGAATGTGAAGTGAAAAAGTAGACGGTTGGGTGGGAAAAAGGAGCAGGTATTGAGGACTGGCGGGTGACTATCTACCGGGGCATGGTCAACATGACCCATTCATACCAGGAAGGCAAAGAGGCACTTATACAAAGGGCCTGAAAATCCTGAAAAAAAAAATCACAGCTCTCTTTCTCTGGATACCAATTATTTTGTCTGTTTCTCTGCACAACAATGTAATTCACCCCAAAGTTCAGGGAATGTAGAGGTTACATTTTAAAGCAGGCCAAGCCCAAGCTACTATCACCTCTCACCTGCCTTTAGCAATGGTCTCCCAGCTGCTCTTTCACAACAGCAGCCAGAGATGTTTTTCAAAAAAGCAAACACAATTATACCGCACCTGTTCTTACCATCCTCCAGTGGATTTCTCTTATTCCCAAGATAAAGCAAATGCATTTAACCTGCCCTCCAAGATCCTATATGATCTATGTACCCAGGAGTTTCTCAGCCTCAGCTCTATTGCCACTCTTTGTTGTGAAAGCTGTTCTCTGAAGTCTTTTCTGTGAGATATATGGCATGATTTCTGTTCTCTACCCACTAGATGCAAGTATAACCTTGTAGCCTTACTTGTGACAACTAAACATTTCATTACATATTACCACATGTCTGACCTGATTGAGAACAACCGCGCGATCTGGACTCGGCACTGCCCTTCAAACTAATTCTGCACTCTTCTCCCTACAAACTACCAACAGCTACCTCCGCTCTCCTGCTTTCTAGCCACTCTGGCTCCTCTTCATATCTTCAAGTGCATTCCTCAAGTGTTTTCACATTTACTTTTTTTCTACTCTGCTACTGGCAACTCTCCACTATCTAATTCCTACTTATCCTTGAAGATGGAGCTCTTCTTAATCCTGATAGTCTCTCCACCCTGTAATTTTATGGCATCATACCTGTTTTGCCCAGGTCTTATCATCACTGAAATTGCTTTTGTAATTACTTCTCCCTCTTAACCCTTTTGCACTGAAGGCTTCTTCAGGATAGGAGTCTTATTTGTGTGGAATCGCTAAGGTCACCCCCATTTTTACAGAGTTGAATGAAATTTACCAGAGTCACACAGTAGGTAAATGGGTAAGAATACCTTCCCCAGAACTTGAATCAGAAGGCCCTTGCTAAAAATTTCTATGCAATGTGCCTGTCGCATCTCAGGGATCAGGAAGTTAGAAACGTAGTACTTCCTCTACCTGTATAAAAGAAAATTATTTTAAGAATGCTCGTGGAGTTGGGTTTGGTGGTGCATGGCTTTAATCCCAGCATTCTGGGAGACTGAGGGAGAAGGATCACAAGTTCAAGCCCAGCCTGGGTGATCTGGTGATTTAGAGAGACCCTGTCTCAAAATGATAAATGAAAAGGTCTGGAAATGTAGTTCAGTACAAAGATTTTGTGTTTAATCCCCAATATAGGAAGAAGAGAAGGAAGGAAGGAGGAAGGGAGGGAGAGAGAGAGAGAGAGAAGGAAAGACAGAGAGAAAGAAAGAAAGAAAGAAAGAAAGAAAGAAAGAAAGAAAGAAAGAAAGAAAGAAAGAAAGAAAGAAAGAAAGAAAGAAAGAAAGAAAGAAAGAAAGAAAGAAAGAAAGAAAGAAAGAAAGAAAGAAAGAAAGAAAGAAAGAAAGAAAGAAAGAAAGAAAGAAAGAAAGAAAGAAAGAAAGAAAGAAAGAAAGAAAGAAAGAAAGAAAGAAAGAAAGAAAGAAAGAAAGAAAGAAAGAAAGAAAGAAAGAAAGAAAGAAAGAAAGAAAGAAAGAAAGAAAGAAGGAAAGAAGAGGGGAGAGGAAGGAAAGGAAAGTAGGCAGACAAGGGGAGGAGGAAGGGAGGCAGGCTTTGAAAGAAAAGTAGGTGGGAGAAAGACAATGCTGTGAGGTGGGAAGATACCAAAAGTAATTGCTCCCCACTTTGCAATTACTCTTTGGGCCCAGAGGCTGAAAACAACCATTCTGAGGGCTACCTTTGGCTCTGAAAGCCTACAGTAGAATTTTCATGAATAATTCACTTTGCCAAAGTAGAAGTAACCATGGTTTGTATTTCACTTTCCTTCCATTAATTTAATCTATGACTCTCATTTTCTCTATCTGTAACAACAAAAGGGATAGGACTTTATCTGTGAGCCAGGGAAGTGATTCATTAGGCAACATCTGTAAGTCATTATTTATGGTACAGTAATAGTTTAGCAAATGTCTTTTAAAAAGAAGGTTCTTACTGAATTCAGGAACATGATAAGCATTCTATCCATACTTGACTGAATTTTATCTCTTCCACAATTAAAGCTTCATCTACCTAACAGTGATGCATGTACTCAAGTATCAGATAAAGCTCAGAGTATAAAGTCTGTCTAATAGAGGTTTTGCTTATTAATCAAATTTGTCATTACTTGGATTAAGTTGTGAGATGATCGCCTTCTTGGAAAATAAGGATGGTGGATCTGCCATAACAAATTGTAGAGAATTATAGAGATTTGGGGCAAATGAACCTATGCCAATATGAAAGCAAGATCTTGTTACTTAGAGTCTATTCACAAGCAGTAGGTAGAAAATAGTCACAGAGATAGTGTCTTTGTCTCTTTGGCTTTCTCCCAAAGCAACCCACCCTGGTCATCATGATATTATCCTAGGGCCCTCGTGACTAATAAAACATCTCGAATAGCAATAATGTTAAAAGGCCGGGAATCCTTTCTCTCTGAAAGCAGGACTTCTGGCACCAAGCTGTGGACTTGGTGCTATCAAGCTGATTCCACAGCATGGACACAGGCTATTTTTGGGCAAAGCCATCTTCAGTGTCTCATTCCCTACAGTGGGAACAAGAGCTGGCCTTGGCTGACCCTGGGTGGCCTGGACATCATGGCTTCTCTTGGAAAGTTATCAGAAAATACTGAAGGTATTGCCTGTAAAGTACATGGTGCTGAGAACTAAAATAAATCTAGAACCTCTCAAGAAAAGTATTTTTACGTGTTCCTCAGTGGCAAATTCCTAACTTATTTTCCTCCTTTTTGCTCTTTTTCCCAGAAGAGGAAAGAATTGATAAGATCAGTGCGATCGCCCATGTGTTCCTCAGAATATGCGTAATACATTGAACATGCTGATGCAAAAGTAAAGTATACTATAGTTACTTGTGTTGTTCTCTGGGAAGGTCCTGTGCCTCCATGTTAAATAATCTTTTCTAAGATGGAAAGCATCTTAAGGGGAAGTTAATTGCTTAAGTAAATGCATTTTTCTGACTGGGTCAGTATCTGATATGAAACTATAAATTATTTTCCATCCAATGGATAAAAAAATTTAATTTAGGAGCATGTCACATAAATATGTGGTATCAGATATTCATGACATGTATGTCCTCTTTTTCCATGAAGTACAGAGTATTAAAGAAAAGAAATAAAGAAGGCAGTAGTAAAGAGTTATCACCCAGTCTTTTTTTTTTTTCTTTTTCCTCAGTGAAGTGGAAGGGCCATCTTGCAATTTTGTCCCTGCCCCCTGCCACACCTCTGATTTTGGCCTTTCCTAGAGGAAGTAGGTTGTAGATCTTTTTAGCTTGTACCAATGGGAAAAATTAAACAGCATCCTAGCTGTCTTTCCAAGCATATTCTGGGACTCTTGAATCCTATCCTCTCTCCTCTTCTCTCCTCTTCTTATTAGAGTGGCAAGTGGATGTATTCTCCAGATTTCAACACTGCTAGATTAACTTTTTTACTCTATTACCTGCAACCTCAGGGAAATACTAAAGCAGGGGGACAAGGATTGCAAAAATGTCAGGGAAATCCTAATGATACCAGCCCTTCATTTTTCTTCACCTTTTAATGTCCTCTGTTTATTGAAGAAAATGAAAACTGAACTGTATTCATACGGTTTTGAACAATAGTGAAAAATACTTGTAAAGAACTTTTTAGCTATAAGCTACTTTGTAAGTACTATTGGGGAGCTAAATGAATATCAGGAGTAGAGTGCTTATTTCCTAATTATTTTGAGCTGAATCTATTTTAATTATCAGTGAAAACACATCTAGCAATTTTATTGCACATATTATCCTTGTGATATAGTTAATTGTCTATATTTTAAAGTTATCGTATCATTGTATCTTTCAATATACGTTGTCAAGCTCTTCCTTTATATCTAGAAAAACATGAAGCACTATATGAGCTCCAAGATAAAATAAAATATCTTTCCTACTTTTCATGTGCTTAAACACTGATACCAAATAGAAGAGATGATAAAATGTATACTCCTTATAACTGCTTTAAAAAAACAGAAATTTTTTGAAAGTTTGCTTTTCATTAATGTAATTATGGGAAGCTCTTCAGTTAAGATAATATTTAATATTAAAGTATCAAATAATATTTTCTTCACAAATTGGTGTATCTTATCTTCTCAACAATACCATAATCTTGTGGCTAGCAACTGTATATTATACTTGCTCTTTTATTCCCTGTATGTACTCTCTTAGCAAGGATTTGCTTCCTAGGAAACCGTCATACATAATTGTTTTTAATACTTGCTAAATGATAAAACAAAAGTCAAAACAGATGCTGAAAATTCCATCTGCATCCTTTTGCTGACTCACTTCCAGCAAGGAGATTCTTGATGGGGTTCATGGGTTGGCAAATACTTCAATTTCTTACTTCTGTATAAGAAAATTGAAAATTGGATTTTAATTGTTACTTTTTTAATGAGGGCCAAATCAGCCTTCAATTAGCACACCTAAAAATAAACCTAATAATATCTCAAGTTTTATTATGTATCATTTTATGTTACAGGGAGAGTTGTAAAGTTATTACTGCAAAAGACATACAAATGCTAGTTGTCGTTATTACTACCACAACTTTTGTGTGGGCTAAGTTCATTCATGACATGACTGTAGAGATTTCTTTAGAAGCATGTTATCACTTTAAGTTTTCATTTCACTTTTATGTTTCATCTGGCTCATCTTTTGAAGTCATTTTCCTTATTTAAATAGTTTTCCATTGTACCTTTTTTCTCAAGCTGGTTTTATTTTGATGGATTTAGCTTCCCTGGAGGAAAGCACATATGGAAAAACCTATGAACCATTGAGCTGCTAATAATAATTATCCTCTGCCCTTGTAGAGCCTCTTTTATCTGAGGATATCAAAGCACTTTTCAAACCAGTATCTATAATTACCTCCATTGCACAAAAGAACAACTGCAAGTGAAGCTGAGTGATTTACAGGTTGACAAAGGAAAAAAAAAAAAAAGAAACAAACCCAAATTCCCTTCCACTTTTCTTCATCCCAGAGTCCCAGACTGAAGGACTTTTAGGAAGAGAGAGAGATCTGGCTTAGACTCAGAAGTCTCAGAGAAAAGGGGCTGGAGTCGTCATGACATGTTCCCTCTGCGGGCCCTTCCCTTCTTCTGAGAATATATGTACAAAAGAAGTAAGGTCAAGAAAAGCTTTGTCAAGAAGAATTTCTGTCAGCCTACCCATGTGAGTGGCGGGTTCTCTACACTGCCTTGCTTTTACAGTTTTCTTTCTCAACTCAGAAAAATAGTTTACACTAGATAAAGTACAGCCGTCTACTTTTTCCTCAACATGACAAGTTGAGGGCAACAAGATGGAATTTCCAGGTTTTCCTTAAGGATACACGTCAGTCTCAAGGCTCACTGGGATCTAAAGTACTTTAACAATTTACTCTGCATTCTCTAAAATATCACCCACTTATTCTTTATAATTTTAAAGTTTTTCTTTTTAGGTTCTGTTTGAAGATAGACTGACATATCTCAAAGTGGCCAATTCCCCTTTAAAATGGAAAAAAAATGAATGCTGTGGATGGAGTTGGACAGGACGGTGTTCCCATTAATTATAGGTCTAAGAGCCTGAAGAAGTTCCAGTCTGACTAATAGAACAGCTCCTCCAGGGTCTTCATACCAGATGAGGAATGAGGGAGTATAAAGGACTTCACATGGTGAAGGGCTTCAGCTGTGTAGTTATCCTAAAAGTGGAGCAGGACATTTTATATGTGGAGAGAAGGGCACTGATTAGTATCTGAATATTGCTAATATGTGCTATAGAACATACTTGGAATAATTTTTTACTATTAATTTGAACAAGAACATTGAGCTCCGTATGTGTATAATAAAGCTAATTTTACATTAAATAGGCACAATTTTATTTTTACATGTTAGTAAAACGAGAATCTTATTAAATTTTAGAAGTGAATAAAACTTTTATAACTTGAGTTTTTCTTTCTGGGTTCTATTTGCTGATTAAAATACTCTTAATTCAATCCCTTTAGGTTAGATTGAATTTTATAGTGCTCGCTATTTTCCTCTTAGGTCTATCTCCACCATTTTAAAAAATAGCATTTTCAAAGCAAGCTATTTCATATGTTCACTTTTACATTTCCTCTCATATTTTTAAGTGAATGCCTATGATCAAAAAGCAATTGAGGATGCTTGATTTGAGGAAATGATGGTATTAGTTGTGAAGCAGTTGTGATATGCCTGATTCTGGGTTAAATGGCATGTACTATGTTATACTTAAAACAGCACTGGGGTAAGCATTACTGATATTAGCATTTTACAGATTTTAAAAAATGCAGCTTTGAAATGTAAGTCATTTGACTTATGTTCAACAGGTAATAAATGATATAGCTATCATTAGAACCCAGAGCATACTGATTTTAAACCCACTCCCTAATACACTTCAACAAAACAACCTGTTTCATAATTGATTCTTAAATTTCTGGTTCTGTGATAGTCACTGTATCTAGCTAAGTCATCACAGGCTATGTGCTGTACTCTGCTGAAACATCTTCATCCAGACTATTGGCAATATATTTATTCACTTGGGAATATCCAACTGCCATATCCTTTCTGCATACTTTTCTCATGTCTTGAATTTGAAAAATATCTGATACCTTTATCAGCTTTAACGGTTGTGATGTCCTCATGCAAAGAAATGACCTTAAATAGAGATCTGCTGCTGGTGACTTTTGACTCAACATCGTGCCGATATTTAGTGTCAGTGAGGAGGACGTTGGAAGACCAGGCACCAGTCTTGAGCTCTTATGAAAGGGAAACAGGTGGCTGGTCATGTTGGCCACATTCCCTCTGGCAGAGGTGGGAAACTGCAACTTGCATTTAGCATTTTAATTGGGCTTGGCGTTTGCAGAACCACTTTCCTCTTTAAAACTCTTTTCAAAAGAGAAGAACCCAAAATAGAAAGTATTATAACTTCTTCCTGTGTCCTGTACATTTAGCTTCTTCTGAAGATGAGACTTCCCTTTTCTTTGCCTCAGACATGGTATTCATGTGCTCCCAAGCTAATAGTCAATAGTCAAAATTATTATATGCAGGTGTTTCGCATAGCAGGGCAAGTAAATGTTTGTGTCACCGTTTTAAACAACTTCCCCCACAATCACCAACGCTTTCCAAATAGAATCTGCTGACTTCAATGGCAGGGTCAGTGTTACAGTGACTCATTGCCAGATAGAACAAACAAGCTCAACAAAGGCTAATTCAATATGTAAATGTTATTTCCTTATTGCTAGTGAAAGCTAGATTTTTCACAAAATAGAATTTAAAAAATCTGTGTTCAAGGTTTCCTGCTGAATCTACTATATCCCTGGGCCTCAACAAAATATGCACACCCTCTCACAACTCCCCTCCCCTTCGTCTCCCAACTCCTAGAGTGCACGAGATGCATTCGGCTCCTCTGCGAAAATACTCCTGAACCTGATCCAGTGCAGCTCTAACCCACGCCACTTCCCAGAAACTAGCCTTGCCAAGGTCTCCAGTAACATGCTCTCTGCCAAAGAAATGGCACTTCTCCATCCTGATGCTCCTTGACCTATGTACAGAATTTGACACTGCTGATAACCAATTACACAACTCTCCCTTCTTGGCGACTGAGTCTCTTTCCTCATTTAGTCTGCTTCTCATTTCATCTGATTTAGGGATCCTTTGCCCCACATCCCCTACCTTCCACTTGCCATGGGGCTTCCCCCAGTGTTTTGCCATTTATCTATTCTAAGTATGGCCACCTCACTGACAGCAGAGATTATGCTTTATCTGTTTTAGAAACCCAGTGCCTAGACAGTCCTTGCAAAACAGCAGGAGCTCAAAAGAATGTTCGCAGAATGAATGAACATATCGAATAGGTCAATTTCTATATTCACTTAAGTCCTTCACATCTCACCTGGCTAGAACAAAGTTGCAGGACAATTTCATAATAAGCAGAAATTTATTATCAGCCTTTAACTTTTCCCCCACCCAATGTCTATACATCAGTAAAGAACACTGGTAAATAAAAAAGCACAAAATAAAACTCCTGACTGTCTTTTTGTTGTTTTCCAACATCTATTTCCAGCTACCAATTAAATCTGCCTTTTCAGTCATGGCATTTTCTGAATCTCATCTGTCTTCTTTTTACCACTTCAAATAGATTTGTACAATATTTGTGCAGGACAATTTTAAAAAGCACTCTGTGTTCAGTTGGCATTTCACAGAATAACTGCTTGCCCTGATGTATTGCAAACTGCAGCCAATTAATATTTGTTGAGTGATGGTTGAACAAACAAATGGATATTATGTATTGTTTCTCAGTTTGATCATTAATGTATTCCAACAAGTGTGCTAGCTGTTTCATTATCTGTTTATTGATGTCAATTTAATGACCAAATTATACAATTTCTAATGTGACATAATAAAAATAGTTAGCAATTTTTATTGTAATAAAAATAATTTTGCTTTCTAGATAAATTCAATTTTGACTTATAGTCTATATGCAATCCTATATGTCCCACACAGATATGAATGTTTCCAGAATCCCACATTTTTTATTTCTTTTCTACAAGTTAAATTTTCATTCTCTAGACAAAGTTATCTCTTTCACCTGTCATTTTGTGTATGGCAGACTTTCCTGAAATCATATAATCTTTTGAATTTGTGATACACCTCCTATATTAGATCTTCTCTTTCAATTTTTTAAGAGGCCTTACTAAATATTTTTCTTTTCTTGTATAGTCTTGGAATGAATCACAGTCATGTCTCTGAATGTAGGACCATCACATGTATGCTTTCTACCCTCTTTCTACAATAATTTCCACTTTATGTCTTCTTCTTTTGGATGGGAGAATGTATAAATGGACAGATCACATAGATAGATAAATACGAAATTTACTTCTCACAGGAGTTATAAAATTTCAGTACATTTTCTATCACTGAGAACTTACTTCATAATAAGATATAAGGTATTTTCTTTTATCCTTTCATTATAGGCACATCTCTGCCACATTTCCAATGGACTAAAAGCATTTAGATTTGAACATCATCGCATCTGTGGCTTATGAAGTGAAATCTCCTTTTATGTATTTCTTTATCGTCACTAGTAGTAATTATAAACTCCTGAAAGGAAGAGCTATTATTTATTAAACATGTCCTAAACAATTTCTAGCACTGTTCTGTTAGTATATGGAAAGTTAAAACATTATTTATTAATCTATTAAATCATAAGGTATATATCTGAAACTAGGTCGTTATCTGAAACTTTAAAAATCAATTAATCCTTCCTTCCCTTGCTCACCAGTATATTTATTCACCTTCACTGGAAGGAGTATATAATTAAAAACGGGCCTCTTCCATTACTAAATGGCTCTTATGAGATCAATACTATCTCCCATTTAGTAAAATGCAACGTCTCATGATTTTTCATAGAAATCTGGGTAATTGGAAGGGATTCGAGTGATTAACATAGAAAGTGGTAAGTCATACAAGGTATCCCAAAGAGATATAGAAGAAGCCTAAGTGGATATTTCCAACCCCAAAGAGAACACCCTTTCCACTTGCTTGATACTTTATTTTTTTTTCTCCTACTTGATTATTTCAGTTATAAAACAAACATTCCAAATTTCTGTCTCTGCTTGCTACAGACTTCTTTGCCCAACATTTTAAGTTTTCAATAAAATATAAATGAGCAACAGCTTCCTGCTAACCACAAATTCCCCTTCTTGTTTTGCTTTGTCTAAATGTTCTTCTTGAATGCCCAAAGGACTTTCTCTTCCTGCTTGGCACAGTCCTAAATTAGTTTGAATCACATTATTCTTACACCCCTTGTATGTACCTGCATTATGATTCCAAGGGTAATTTGTGTCCTTTCACCATAGTGTGCTTATCATCAGTGCTTCAAGGGATTACATTCTGGCCTTGATCTTGCTCGGTTCATCAAGGTTGCTTGGGGGTGGAACTATTCCCTGGCACAACATCAGTTTCATACCTATGACAACCTAAAAATCTATTTCTCAACAAAGCCAGAGATTACTGTTTTGTTTCAATTACATTTGCAAGTTGGTACTGATACAAAACAATGCATGTATTTTTCCCCTTTAAATTCAAAGGAAGCATTTCTTTTTATTGACTCTTCCTGGATTTCTTTATAGCTTGATCTAAAAACTCAGCCTGTGACCATAAGCTAACAATCTTGTCCTGCTGTTGTATGTTTTTCAAGTGTGTGTTTTGTTTTTAATATCTTATTAAATGATTCAGAAATTCAGTTGAATTAAATAGGTCAACTTTACTTTCCTTCTTGCTCATTCATGCCCCTATTTTCTCCTTAGATTATCCTAATGTTGAGTCAACGTGATCCACTAATAAAGACTGATAATAAAACCTTTCTCTTGTGCACAATCCCCACTATCCACAGAAACATTCGACCATTCTTTAACTATAATAGTATTGCCATATGTTTTCTTGTGAATAAATAGATATTCTTTAAGAAATTATTTATGACCTGCAAGTCGGCTTTTTATTTTATCTTTATTTTTGAGACAGGGTCTTACTATATAGTTCAGGCTGGCTCTGAACTCTTTGTGTCATCCAGGCTGGCCTCAAACTCCTGACAGTCCTCTTGCTTCAGCCTCTGGTGTGCTGGGATTACAGTGATCCACCATCACACTTCTCTTGCGAGTTAACTGTTGTTAATAGTCTCAACTATTTTTCACATTTAGTTCTCGGCGCTAACCTAGTAGATATGCTCTTCCTTCAAAGTTGTCATTAACACAGCTGCCCCAACACTGAAGATAATTAATTAACATTCTCTTAGATTTGCTATTCCTGGTTCCTAGCATCTTGCTTGAGTTAAATCAGGGTGTGGGGAAAAATTATCAAAGCCTGACTTTTGCATTATGTGTGGGGAAATATTCTTTTATGAATACTCCCTTTTATACACTAAATTTAGGGAGGTCAGTTTTGACATGAAGACAGCATTTCAAAAATAAATATTTTAACACGTAATGTATTAATGACCAAGTGGTAATCACATAAGCAGTGGAAGCAAAAGTTTTCTCCAAGATACCAATTATAGTGTTCGGCAAATCATCTAAAAGCTTGTGTCTCAAAAGACATGAACTCTAGATCTAGCTTTGTCACTTTCTAACTACCTGTATGGCCTAAGGCAAAATCAGTAGTCTCTTTGGGCCTCAGCTCCTTTTCTATAAAATTGAGTGATTGGACCAGAGCAGCAGTCCTTAGTTCCGTTTGAGAGCATATCAGAGCGTGGAGTTCCCATTCTGGCAACTGTTACAGGGCCCAAACTCTGGCCTATGCTTTTCATTATGAGCTGAGACAACCAGAAGGAATGTGTGGCACTAAATGTGAGCATCCAAGGATCCTGCAGGAGATAAGAAGCGCGAAAATCCATCCTGGGAGCAGATCATCCCCAAAACGTAACATAACCTCTTCCACCTAAGATGAATCATTGAAATAAAGATTTTACAGATTCTTTTTTCGAAAGACTGAGATACTAAAATCTACACCTGGGGCTGTGTTGTAAGTCTTAGTCTTTCAAGTGCCCTGACAAACTAATACAGACTTGGTGAATTATTATCATTAGAATTGTATTTCTTGTGGCTCTGAATACTGAGAAGTCCCAAGATCAAGGCACTGGTATATTGGGTGGTAAGTGAGGAATGGTTTCTTGGCTCACAGACAACACCTTTCAACTATGTCCTCCCATGGTGAGAAAGGTGAGCAATCTTATCCAAGCCCATGTATAGGGATGTTCATGTGATCTCTTAAGGCTCTTCCTCCATGCTTATCAAATCTAAAAAGTAGTAACTCCTGACACCATCACCTCAGGTATTAGAATTTCAACAAATGAATTTAAAGTAGCCACAAACATTTAGAACACAGCACAATATAATACTAATAAAACTTTGAGGAGGTTAAATTATGGAATTCTGCAATGGAAACATGTAAGATGCATTGCCATATTCACCACTTCCACTGAAAGACTGTTCTACCTTTACAAAACAAAACTTCTGATCTAAAGGAGCACCCATTCCAGTGAGGGATGCAAACATGTTTTCAAGCAACAAAATGAATTTTCTGTGTGAAGGTGAAACCAACATTATTTGACTATTATGATGTTTCATGATAAAGCATCTTGAGGAACTAGTAGAGGTCCCTTAAGTAAAGAAAGGAGCCATAGTCCTTCCAGGAAAAAAGTAAATTACAAAAAAGTTATGTAGGTGTGCCTCATTATCTTATGCTTTTGCTTTATCACACTTGGCCGAAAGATCATTTTTACAAATTTGTGGTGACCATGCATTAAGTACATCTATCCGTACTATTTTCCAACAGCACATGTTTTCCTTGTGCCTGTTACATGAGTAATACTCACAATGTTTCATAATTTTAATTATCTATGATCAGTGACCTTGGATGTTATTAATGTCATTGTTTTGGAAAGCCACAATTCCAACCACTTAGGACAGCTAATTTAACCCATGTTTGATGAGTTCTGACAGTTCCACCAAGCCATTCCCATGTTCCTTTCTACCCTTCTTGGGGCTCCCTACTTCCAGAGGCACAGCAATATTGAAATTAGTTCAATTAGTAATCCTACAATCACCCTTAAGTGTTACAATGAAAAGAAGAGTTTCATCATTCTCACTTTAAACAAAAAAACTAGAAAAGATTGAGCTTATGGAAGGAAGTCATGTCAGAAGCTGAGATAAGCTGAACACTAGGCCTTTTGTGTCAAACGGCCAACTTGTACATGCAAAGGAAAATTCCTTAAAGGAAATTAAAAGTACTACAGTAAACACACTAATGGTAAGAAAGTAAGACAGTGTCAATTGCTGATACGGAGAAAGTTTTAGCAGTCTGGGTAGAAGACTAAACTAGCCACAACTTTCTCTTAAGCCAAAGCCTAGTTGAGAGCAAGGTTCTACCTCTCTCCAATTCTGTGTAGGCTGAGAAAGGTTAGAAAGTTGCCCAAGAAAAAAGCTACCACAGACTGGTTTACGAAGCTTAAAGGACCAAACTTCCCCCACAATATAAATGTACAAGGTGAAGGCATAGATGCTGATGTAGAAGTTAGCAAGATTATTGATGAAAGTGGTTACACTGAGCAATTTTTCAGTCAAAATTTTAGGGAAGGATGCCTTCTAAGACTCTCATAGTTAGAGAAAAGTTATAAATTTTTCAGTCAGGGATTCATTCCTATGACCAAACTCAGTTTTAGACAGATAGCAGTATGAAATATGAGGCAATGGAATAGTACACCATGAAGCAGAGATGACATTAAACAAATAGAAAATAGTGTTTGAAGCAAAGATATGTATCAGTAAAGGTACCTGCATATCTAGCCTGGTAAATCTAGAAATAGTACTTGCAGTACAGAATACAGAGAGGCAGAAGTGATGAATTAGGTTTTGAAAATGGTAATTTTACAGGGCTAAGGAACAATGTCCATTAGGTAATGGTGTATATGGCTAAAGAGGGTTTGTTATCAATAGTGTTTTATTTAATAAGGATAAAATATACATAGTGTACTTATTCCCTGTTACTGAGTTTATGTTTCCCTCTTTTTTCATCCTTCCTCCCATCTACTCTTTCTTTTTTGCTACTACCCCTCTTTCAGAAAACAGACACTAGTAAAAGGAAAATTTTATAATTGGAAACTTTTCTGAAATGTTTTTTAAAGAATTATTTTACATATTAATTTTATATAATGAGTAAAACATTTACTCTCATATAAACTAGTAAATTATCACTGTTTTGATATAGTGATATCTGTTGACATTTTATAATTTTTGTTTCTATTGTTGCTGATGGATTGCTCCTGTCATAAATACTTTAGAGTCATAAATTCTCATACTTTAAAGAGAAAATTATTTTTAAAGCTATTTCTCTGTCATTATCTGTTAACATTAATTTATTTACCTAAAACCATCTCCTATTTATTTTTTCTATCTGCTCTTCTCAAGATTTAGAGCTTTCTTGAATTATCATGCTTTGAACTTCACAAATGTAAATATTTGATTGGATGATATCACTATGCATTTATGAAGCTTTTATTATTTTTTGGCTGTGATACCGTCGTTTTAAGTTACATAAATGCTCCTTTGGGACTCTTTAAAATTCAATTTATTAAACGAGTCATTTTTCCATAGAAAATAATGGAAAAGCACGAGAGAACAACTGTCAAATGGAGTTGAAAGATATAACTTATAATTGTTTCTCCTTTAAGTTAGAGAATAAAATAATTGTACTAATGTACTTTAAATTTTCATTGAAAAAATTTGAATTTATGAAAGCACTTAGAAATTATTTTAAATTATATCTTTACAAATGAGATAATTTTAAACACAGTTTTTTCATGTTATATACTAAGTGGTGAAATTATGATAATTATCATTAACTAAATTATAATGACTATAGAACATTAATTTTAGTGAAAAGAGATAAAATATAGAAATTAGTGGCAATGAATACTACATTTTATTAAATAAAAATCAGATTTCTTACCATATGATTAACAATGTCATTCATATTAGTTATTTTCACTGAAAGTTAACATTTAAACATATTTTCGTTTACTTTTTCAGGAAAGTCATTCCTAAAGATGAGCTACAAATTCTTTTATTTTGGGATGGGGTGAGTCAGGGTCTCACTATGTAGTTGAGGCTGACCTGGAACTAATTATGTAGCCCAGGCTGGTCTCGAACTCACAGTGATCCTCCTGCCTCAGTCCCTGAGTGCAGGGATTACAGGCATGTGCCACCACACCTGGCTTACAAATTGTTATGCTAACAATTTATGTTGAGGTTTTAATACTTGAGAAGACAATGCATATTACAAAATTTTTATCTCTCCAAGTATTTAACTATTTTACTTATTTAATTAATCTAAATAAAACAAAGGACTATTGAGATTATCCCATTAGTAATTTATTGACATTTAGACTTTGAGTGCATTTATTGTGAAAAATATTTGAAATAGTAGATGATGATATCCAATTATATTTCCTAAATAGCTAAGTTTTTGGCATCCTTTCTTGTATTATGTATTTCTTCCAAGGTATCCAGGTATTTTTCTTATATGCATAATATAAATCACCAGTTACTTATGGAGGCAAAGAATACTCATAGATAAAATAATGGAAATTAATATTCTCATTAAAAAGAATCCACAAATTTTCTCAAAAGTCTCACATCACGTCAAGAGTTGAACAAAGTAAAAGAACATAGAGTGCTCTCCCTTTGAGACTACATCATTTTCAAATGTTTTACTGTCTCTGTATAAACAATATACAAAATTCTTCTCTTTGGAGGATGGGTGGGGGTGGAGAGGTCTCACCATTTTTTAGTGGTGAACAAATTCTCCAGAATGCAGTCTTGAGTCTTAGAACCAGCTCCTCTTCCATAAACTGTTCATGAACACATCACTGGCATTGAGGCTTACCTCTGCCTTCTCACATGTATATTTATATGTCACTCAAGCCCTTCCTTCTGCTTGGAAATCCAACAAGGGCTTCTATCTTAAGAGTCCAGTTGTCAGTTATGTTTAGTGAACTAGTCAGCAGGATTCACAAGAGCCATGAGTATAAGCTTGGCTGTGTCCCTTTTTTCAGACCAAGAATGCCATTACCTCAAAAGGCCAATCTTTGGGAAATAACCTTAGAACTGCTCACTGAAGGCTATCCATACTCAGAGCCAACCTAACAGCCTATTCCTTGGTGCCCAAACATTAAAATAACTAAGTCTATTCAGATATAAAGGTTTATCACTACAAGAGAAAGCCTTGAAAATACCTCTTTTTCACTTTTATACTTCCTATCCATTACATGGATACTAAAGTCATTAAACGTTTTAGTTAACATTCCAAGTGCTACATATTAAAATTCGCTGAGCCTTCTAACACCTTCTGTTGTTTCATTCTTCTCTGTTTTCTTCCCCCAGGATATTATCATATTTGGCAAAATGGAGTTCAATTCCACTTAAAATGATGGAATTAAAAAGTCAGCCCATCTGATGTGCAGAGCCTATACATTCTTAGAAGCATAGTTAAATTTAATCAGATATTAAGCCATAAAATTAATAGTTCTACATTTGGAACTCAGATTTTTGAGTTTCACTTGACATTTTAGAGTGAGTTAACATAAATATATAGTAGAACACCAGGCCCTTTAAAACAAAATATTTAGTGATCATAATTTATATTTTATGGCCTCACAGTAATTCACACTGCTAAAATATATTTCAATTTTTGTATACTTGAATATACACAAGAAGATAGAAAACAAAGAAAAAAAGCTTTTAGAATACAGGAAGAGATGAATATGCCACAAATAAAATGTACTACTAGTTAATTAAAGAAAATATATGTACTACATAATTTATATGTGGTGAATCTTTTTGCAGGTCAAAAATTTAAGATGTTCTATATCAACACTTTAGTAAATAAGGTAGAGATATATATTCAATGAGCCATACCACTTGATTTTTGCTACATAAATTATATTATAAATTTCAGGTTATTGACCTCATTGCTTAGTTATTTCTTTGACTGTCTTAGATATTTTTGGAAGATCTATCCCTATTCAAACTCTACTCCTCATCCTCTCATTGCCTAGCACTACCCCAAACACAGCTTGCTTTTCTTTTGACTGTTCCACATATTTTAGAAAAATATCCTGGAAAGCTCTGTAATAAAATAAAATTCATTGAACTAATTTTTGCAAGTTTTGCTAAATAAATTTAAAAATTGAGCTAGCTTATCTTAACTATTTTTTTAGTATACCTCTCAATTCTAAAAGTCAGACTAATCAATTCACTTGAATATCTCAAGTCATGGCTTTTTATGTTTTTAACAAAGAAACAGGATTGTTTTCAATCATCCATCAAAACCATAGGCATCCACATAATTGCTTTGTTTACCAAATACCGAGAAAGTGTCAAGAGAAATTTATTCATAACTACACAGTTTTCTTTTGGGTAACATGTATTCTATCTTACATGTCTATGCATTCTTCAAAGAAACATTCTGGTAGTGTTACAAAATCTTATTCTATCCATAAGCATGTGTGCTCAGTAAGGCACTCTGGAAGGAGTTCAGCAAGAGACACGTGACCATTACAAAGGGATAACCACAACAGAAGAAGACCAAATAGAAGTCACAAAATCATGTACTCAAAAATTTTGTGTCTTGATGAGTCATCTATTATTAAAAACTTATGAACTTA
>NW_022900936.1:25764446-25802435 GCF_012274545.1 Fukomys damarensis
ATATATATATATATATATATATATGCACATACATAACCCTCAAAGAATGACAGGTTGCTTATGCTAATTTCCCAGACAGGGAAACTGAGCTTCTCAAACCTAAAAATACTTTCCCACATCACTAAACTACATTCAGGCCAAACAAGAGTTACAAAAACTACCTACAGTACTATTTTCATAGCAATGTACAAGAATACAATAAAAATGATATAGACCATGGCATAATTTGATCAGTAGAAATCTCTTCTAAGTAGCATAGCCATAATGATTCATTATAATGAATAACTGACAAAATACTAACTTCTTAGGTTTGCATGTGCTTAGTGCTAAAAGTATTTTCTGCTACTTACTTGCACTTGATCTTAGCCAAAAGTCTGAGAAACAATCTTCTACTTATTTGAAATTATTCATAAGTGTATGTTAGACTCAGTCTGCTGCTTTCTTGAAAGCAAATAATTTATTGTTAAAATGTTAATAGAAGAAGGAAGGGAGGAGGAAGTGAAAAGAGAAAGAATTAGGAGCCAGGATCCTGACTGATTTGAAGTGGATATATATGACTGTGTAACCTGTATTTCCATTTTTACTAAAGCATTAGAATTGTTCCAATATCATTAAATATTCTTGCAATACATAATTTCTGTAAATAAATATATTAATTCATGAAATTCTCACTAGCTTATTTCCATTTTTATATCAAAATAATGCTGGAATGAATAACCTTCTATGGCCCTTTAGTGTGGAGCACCAAAGAAGCATGGAAACAGAGAAAGACCATTCGGTAGGCCACCCATTTGGCCTAGTGCAGCAGAGGAGCACAGCCATGTGGGCACCAACACAGCAATATTTGTGCCCATCCCCAACCCTGTGAACAAGAGAAAGAAGGCCTCTCTGAGGCTCCTAGATGAAAATGGAAGCCCACTGGAAAAGTGAAGAAAATCTCTGTGATAACAGCACATCTCACCACCATAGTTGATTGCATCAGAGTCATTAGAGACTCAAAACCTAAAGACCATATTGGAAGACTGAAGTATTAACCCAGGAATTAAATCAAAGACAATACCACCACTAACAACAACAAAAAAATAGAAATGAGAAGACATTTAAACAAGGCACAAATACAGATTTCCACCTCACCAGAGGTAAACTATAGAGGAAATGAGGTGGAAAAGTCTGACAGTCAAACATCTGTACACCCTAAACTGATAGCATAGGAAGTAACAAAGGAGATAAATGAGGCTTTAGAAAAATTCAAAGCAGAAATAATTTCCCAGATAACTAGAGAAGGTGAGAAGAGTGAAAAACATGATTAGATTAAAGACATGAGAAACATTAAAAAAAAATAGATGAGCTCAGGACCATGAATGCCCAGCATAGGAAATAAATGGAAACCTTGGATGCCCAGCATAGGAAAGAAATAAAATCCATGAAACAGATTCAAAAAGATGTCCAGGAAATTAAAACTCTATAGAAAGTACTTTCAGCAGAATGAACAAATGTAAAGATAGAATTTCAGATATAGAAGATAGGATTGCAGTCAGAGACCAGGAAAAGAGAGATCTCTTAAAAACAGTAGGGGAAATCAATCCAACAACACTTTTATGATGCAAAAGAAGAATAAATACAAGACTGATAGGAATCCATGAAGTAGCAGGAGAAAGTACAAATGACATCAAAAACTGTTCACAGAATTAATGACAGAAAATTCCCAAAGGAGAAGAATTTGACATACAGATAATTGAGGCATATAGGAGTCCAAACACATATGATCAAAACTAAATCTACATGTAGACATATAATAATCAAGATCCTGGAAACCCAGCAGAAGAACAAAATACTATAAGCACGTAGAGAAAATAAACAAATCACATGCAAAGAAAGCCCATCAGAATCACAGCAGACTTTTCAACACAAACCTTTGGGGCAAGGAGAGCCTGGAATGAGATATTTCAAGTACTAAAAGAGAACAACCTCCAACCTAGACTGATGTATTCTTCAAAACTCTCTTTGAAAATTGATGGGAAATAAGATACTTCCATGACAAAGAACACCTGAGAAATTTAATGAACACTAAACCAGCACTCCAAAAACTTTTAAACAATATTCTGGAAAAAGAAAATGAAGACCACAAGTGCATAAAGGCCAAAAGAGCAAACATACCAGGCAAGGCAAGAAATTAAAGGGAGTTAGGGAAAAATAAAAAATAAAAGAACCAAGAACAGGAAAATAACAAGACAATGAAAAGTCAAAACATAACAGCTATAACCATGAATGTAATGGCCTCAATTCAACAATCTAAAGAAATAGGCTGGCAGAATGGATTAAGAAACAAAATCGAACAACATGCTGTATACAAGAAGCCCACTTAATCCACAAAGTATTTCATAGACTAAGGGTAAAAGGAGGGGAAAAGAGTTCTTCATGAGACAGGAGCTCAGAAAAAAAGTGGGGTAGCTATCTTATTTGCAGACAGAGTGGATTTCAAACCAAAACTAATTAAGGGAGACAAAGAAGACCACTACATCCTTTTAAAGGGAGCAATACAAGAGGAAGAAATGACAATCATAAATATATATGCACAGAATACTAATGCCCCCAACCATACAAAACATATATTACTGGATATGAAAAACAAAATAAGCACTAATACAAAATAAGCACTAATAATAAGCACTAATTGTAATGGGGGACCTCACTACTCCACTGACACAAATACACAGATAATCTAGACAAAAATTCAACAACAGAGTGACAGAACTGAACCAAGTCTTAGAACAAACGGACTTAGTAGATGTCTACAGAGTGTTCCACCCCTAAAAATCAGACTATACATTCCTTTCAGCTGCCCACAGATAATTCTCCAAAATAGTCCACATCCTAGCTCACAGAACATGCTTAAGTAAATGCAAGTGAATTGAAGTTATCTCCTATATATTATCAGACCACAGTGAAATTAAACTGGAGATCAATAACCTAAGAAACTGCATGAACTTCACAAACACATGGAAATTAAATAACACCCTATTGAATAACCATTGGGTCACAGAGGAAATTAAAGAAGAAATTACACAATTTCTACAATGAAATGATAATAACAATACAACATACAAGAATCTATGGAACACAATGAAAGCAATTCTACAAGGGAAATTCATTGCAGTAAATGCTCATACTGGGAAAACAGACCAAGTCCAAATAAACAACCATGCTTAACCTTAAGCTCCTAAAAACAGAAGAGTAAAACAAAGGTTTGTTCAAGGGAGGAAATTATAAAGATCAGAACAGAAATTAATGCAATGGAGACTAAGAGAATGATACAAAAAAGCGATGAATCAAAGAGTTGGTTTTTTTGAAAGAATAAATAAAATCAATAAATGTTATCCAACTTTATCAAAAAAAGGAAAGAAAATTCATGCAATTAGAAATGAAAAAGGTGAAGTCAAAACAGATCCTTCAGAAATCCAGAGGATCATCAATACCTACTTCAAAGAACTTTAACACATTGGAAAATACAAAAGAAATGGACAGAATCCTAGATACATATGAACTTCCAAAGTTAAAATAAGAAGATATAAAAAGTCTAAACACCCCAATTACATTCAGTGAAATTGAAAATGTAATTAAAACATTACCAAAAAGAGAAGCCCAGATCCTGATGGATCTACAAGACATTTAGAGAAGAACTATCACCACTACTCTTTAAACTCTTCAATGAAATTGAAAGGGAAGTAATACTTCCAAATTCATTCCTGGAAGCAAGTATTACTTTGATTCCCAAACTAGGAAAAGACCCAGTGAAAAAAAGAACTACAGGCAAATCTCCCTAATGAACATAAATCCTCAATAAGATATTGACAAACAGAATATAGAATATAGAAGATCATCAAGAAGATTGTACACCCTGACCAAGGCTGATTTATCTCAAGGATATAAGGATGATTCAACATGCATAAAGCAATAAATGTAATACACTATCTTAACAGAGTCAAGGACAAAAACCATATGATCATCTCAACAGATGCACAAAAATCATTTAACAAAATTCAATACCCATTCATGATTTAAAAAAAAACCTTACAGAAAATTGGAATAGATAGTCTTTATCTCAACCTGATAAATGCTATCTAGAAAAATCAAGAGTCAATATCATACTGAATGCTCAAGAGCTGAAAATGCTCAAACTAAAATCAGGAACAAGACAAGGATGTCCACTATCCCCACTCCTGTTCAGTATAGTTCTAGAAACTTTAGCTACAGAAATTAGACAAGAGTAAGAAATAAAAGCAATAAAGATAGGAAAGGAAGAAGTTAAACTGTCACTATTTGTTGATGATATGATACACTACATAGAAGACACAAAAAAAACAGTAGAGTAGATGGATACAAAGTAAACACTAAAAAAATCAATAGCCTTCTTGTATACAAATAGCAAACTCACTGAGAGAAAGATAAGGGAAATAAGTCCTTTCACAATAACATCCCCCCAAAATGAAATATTTAGGGATCTAATGAAGGAGTCAAAAGACTTCTACTCTGAAAACTACAGTACTCTGAAAAAAGAGACAGAGGGGATATAAGAAAATGGAAATACTGGGTAGGAAGAATCAACATAGTGAAAATGGTCATACTCCCAAAACTGCTATACAAATTCAATGCAATCCCAATTGAAACCCAACAGTATATGTCACAGAACTTGAGAAAAAATGATCCAAAAATTAATTTGGAACAATAAGAGACCTAGAATAGTAAAATTCATTCTAGGTAACAGAGACATGGCAGGGGGTATAACAATTCCCAATTTTATACCACAAAGCTACTGTGATAAAACAGCATGGTACTGGCAAAGAAGCAGACATGAGGATCAATGAAATAGATTAGAAGATTCAAAAACAACACTAAACATACTCAGCCACCTCATCTCTGATAAAGGAGCCAACCATCCTCACTGGAAGAAAGATAGCCTCTTTAATAAATGGTGTTGGAAAAACTGGCTTTCAACTCATCAGAGATTAAAACTAGATCCCTATCTTTCACCATGCATTAAACTGAAATCCAAGTGCATTAAAGATCTAAATATCAAAATGAAACACTAAATTTACTGAAAAATAAATTTGGTAGAATTCTCGAAGACATTGGCATTGGAAAAGACTTTATGAACAAATCCTCAGCAACACAGGAACTTGAACAAAGAATCAACAACTGGGATCTCATTGTATTAAAAAGTTTTTGCAGTGCAGGAGAAACCACGGACAGAGCTAATAGACAACTTACAATGTGGGAAAACATTTTTACTAGCTACTCCTCAGACAAAGGTCTACTATCTAGAATATATAAAGAACTCAAAAAAATCAGACCCCCCCAATACAAAGATCCAATTGAAAAATGAGCATCTGAAATGATGAGACATTTCTCAGACAAAGAAGTAAAGGCAGCAAATAAATATGTGAAACAATGTTCAATGTTCCTGGTCATTTGAGAAATGCAGATGAAAACAACACTGAGATTCCACCTTATCACAGAAAGAATGGCTGCTATAAAGAAATAAACAATAACAAATGCTGGTGGGGCTGTGGGATAAAAGGAATGCTTCTCCATTATTGGTGGGAGTGCAGACTGGTGCAACCACTGTGGAAATTAATATGGAGACACCTCAAAGAAGTAGAATTAGAGGTTCCATTTGACCCAGCCATCCATCTGCTGGGTATCTTTCCAAAAGAATTAAAAGAATCATACCACAGTGATACAGGCGCACCTATGTTTACAGCAGCACAGCTTGTAATAGCTACGACTTGGAAACAACCCAAATGCCCATCACCGGGACACTCGATAAAGATGTGGTTTTTCTATAAAATGGAATACTACTTAGCCAAAAAGAATGAGGAACTAGAGACATTTATTGCTAAATGGATGCACATTGAGGCTATACTCTTAAGTGAAATAAACAGGACACACATGAGTAAATACTAAATAGCTTCTGTGGTGTGAAAAGCTAAAAGTGTAAGATTCAAATATTATAATTGATAGTGTTAAATAGGAAGAAAATTCCTAAAGGGGAAATGGGAAGGGTAGGGGAAAGGAAATAAGGAAAAAGAAACAATGTAGAAAGAGGAAAAAATGGAAACAAAGTCTTTGTAAATAGGGAAGGGTGAAGGGCATGAAGGGAGGGCAGGGGTATGGGGAAAAAATAAGAAGGAAGGTATATCATGCAAAGGTACAAGATCCCAATGATAAATGTAACTATTGTTTTCTTCAAATGTACCAATACACTTAACAGGAAAAAAAATTATATGCAAAAATTTATCAACATTTTTTACTGATTATCCTAGCAGAGATTCATAAAAGTAGATTTTTTGAACCAGGGATGTAAAATGTTTTTAAGAGTCTAAATGGCTTTTCTGAAAGACTAAGCCTAAAGAAAATACCATAAGGCTTCTATTTGTGAATGCTTCTGTTTGCAAACAATTTGATTCTCAAATAAAGTGTTCAGCAAAATTTTACTTCTGTTTGCAAATTCCACAAGGGGTGACAAACATGACCATGGCCATCTTCCCCTCACAAACACAAACAGAGCCATCCTCCCCAAATCATAATACAAATTAAGGTTGCAAGCTGAGATACAACTGTACCGTATTGAGTGTGCCATACTGTGTGTTTCACCTCACCCTCCAAAAGACTGAGTATTGTTAACATTACATTGAAGATTTTTTAAAAAGAAATCACATGGGTTAAGTCATTATGGGTCTTTCTATCCCACGGTCTCATTTTCCAAATTTTACATTTTGTTATTTTATTTTTACATTTAAGTGGGTTATATTTGTCTAGGCAGTTATGATGAAGTCGTGCAGGAATTTGACATCCATGAAGCATTAAGCTTGGGATTCTAGTGTTACACAGAGCAGGTATTAGTGGGATGGCAGTCTTCACAAAAGGATCAGCCCCAGCCTATATCTATATCCTGAAGGACTGGTGTCATTCAAGTTGGTAAGGTGGGAGTCTATAGGCAGAAGAAACACAGGCAGAAGCCCATAAGGTCAAATGAACGTGCCTTCTAGGAACAACCACGATGATAAATTGAGTGAAATCAAAACTGATTTGATCCTAAAAATCTCCTTGGTGGTTTTCTCTTCTCTTGCATTTGGTGGAAGACCTTTGACTGGGTCAGAATTCTCAGAGCACATTAAGCCACCTTTGCTTATTTGAAGGAAAGCCAGAATAATTATGCTTTCTCAATTTGTTTTTCTGAATTCTTAATAAAAATACCACCAAGCAAAACCTTCTACAAGTTGCAGAATCTGAGCTGATAGCTTTCAGTTTGGTGCTTCCAATAAAATTCTTACGCTAAATATGTTTTTCTCTAAGGGAACAGAGGGAAGAAAGTTTTTAAAAGCCTGTTTTAGAATTGTGTTTTAATGAGCTATCTCAAATAGAAAACCCCCAGTCCATCTGTAAGCTAGTGCTCAAATCTGACCACCACATTATGTGCAAACACCTAGTTTAAAACATGGAAAAGAAAAGGAATCATCTATATTTCTGATATAACACCAATAGTCAGAGTCCTTAAACATTCCATGTTTATATTTGATTTTCTCCTATTTATTCATTTGGCTTTATACTGTTATAATTTATATCCATAAAGGAGTTACGTCTTTGTGTAACTGAGCCCCAACAAATTTCATTTTGTGAGCCAGAATTTCCTTTTATTCTTTCTTTAAAGTGCATCAGGTTATACAAATGTTCACCATAGCCTTACTTGTAAACGGAAAATAAACCAAATGCTCTTTAGTGAGTGAATGGCTCAACTCAAATTCATCTAGAGAGTGGAATACTAGTCAGCAATAAAAAGTGTCAGACTGTTGATAGCACAAAACTATGATGGGATCTTAATGGCATCAGACATAGTGAAAAAGCTCATCTCATAAAGCTGCATACTGCATACTATTTATGAAACATTCTCAAAATTCCAAACCTATGAAAATAGAGAGCAGATTAATTTACCAAAGGACAGTGACAAGAGATGTGGGGAAGATTGAAGGAGATGGAAAGACATGAAAGAAAGCTATGAGGGAAATCTCTTGTGACAACAGGATGCTTCTGCAGTCAGACTGTGGAAGTCATTATGTAAATCCTTGCCTGATGTCAAACTGCACAGAGCAGCACCCACATGTACACGTGCATGCACATGGACAGACAGATAACACGCATTTGTACACAAGATCACATGAAAAATGATGGAACTTAAGAAAGATCATAGCCTAGTCTCTAATAGCATAGCAATGTCATCTTTCAGATTTGGATATTATAGTAAAGTCATGTAAGATGTCACCATTGGGAGAGATTAATGAAGAATTCAATGTACTATCATTGACACTTTCATGAGTCTAGAATTATTTTAAAATTAATGGTCTACATGCATCAGGGTCATCATACATATTCGTTGCACTGCTCAGATTGTAGTGTCTTGCCTTGCCCTGATCTTTTAAAAAAAATTTTTGGTACATCATAGGTATACAATATGATGACATTCATCATTATGAATTTGTACCTTTAAATGATATATCTTGGTTCTTATTTTGCCCCATTCCCCTGCCCTCCCTTCAACCCCTCCACCCCTCCCTGTGATCTTTGGCTTGTATGATTAACCTTTTTTCCCACTCTTACATGTTTTCATGAATGCCTTATTTATTTTTCAGGTTTATCACAATGGCTATTAAATAATTCCAGTATTGTAATGTGGGTTTTAATACCTGCCTTCTTATACTACACAATTTTAAAAGGCAGTGCTTTCTGTATGCCACTTTATCTTAAGCAACTGATATGTTCCCTAAAGTGCATAGGTTCCTAGTCAGTATTTGTTGAAATAAAGACAAAGAATGACACAGCACATGAGCAAGCATTTCTGTAAGTCATGGCTGGGAAATTTTAGACAGACTACAAAGATGAGGTCATGGGGAAAGTGAGCCCATAGCTAATAGGTATGCATCATCTTTTGTGCAGATGTCTGGAACCACAAAAAGAACAAATAGCAACAGACTTCAAGTAAGACAGTTCCTTAATCAACTGTGGGTATTTGATTATTTCCATCTTGTCATGTAAAACATTTTAACTGTTTCACTTGGCATTGGGAAAATGCAATCTCCATCCATAGTCTCTATTCTCTGGGGTTATTTTCCCAACAAAATATGTTAGAACAAATTCTGATGAGGAGGACATTGTATGAAAATACTAGGATGTTTGGTTTTCAGTGGCTTTCAGAGCACTTCCTGTCCCCACACAGCCCAGATAAAATATCAAAGAAACAAGTGATTATTGTCACATTGATGTATCTCTTTTTTTCCATCTTGTGGAAACCTGCATTCTCTCAACTCAAAGCATGTGTTCTTTCATACTAGATTTAAATACTTCCACTGCAGCATCTCTCTTTCCCCCTCAACCATCTCCCCTATCCCTGTCCCTGTTCCTCTTTCTCTACCTCTCCCTCTTTTTCTCTTTCTCCCTCTCCCCTACATACACACATACAGCTTTCTTCTTTCTTTACCGGGATCTCCACCGAATTCCTCAGCATTCAGGTAAACCCCTCTTACATAATAATTAAAGCAACGAACAAGCACAAAGCCCTAAAACAGTACAGAGACACTTCAGAACAGATGTTATCTGATCTAGTTCACTCTCTCTATTCCCCCATCAAATGCCAGAAGAACCAGGAGTACAGATAGGAATATGGCAACTTTTTTCTGAATGTTTTCCAACCCTTAAAGTATAAGTCAAATGAAAAATATAAGAGACAGATGGACATAAAAATTTTTTGCAATGCTAATGTTTGCGATCTGGAAGCAACTACACAAAAAGATGGATATAAGATCCCAGTCTCTTCCACAAAATTAGTTCAGAGCTACATGGTAAGGATAAGTCTAGTAACAGAAAGCAAGTGCCAACCAACACTAGAGAAAGTCTAACAAAAGCTAAGGATGACACTGAATCACTTCTAAGCTCTTATGTAAGAAAATTTGATTATATTCTATTGGTGATTAAGTCTGGAACAGCTAGACAACACTGAATATTATTTACCATTGCTTTCTCAGAAAGCTTATTTTAGCATCATAATTTGGGCATTTTGTGATTTGTTTTTGGTAATATCAATGGGTGAATTTCAAGGACGTCCCCTAAAGAGGAGATCTTCTTTTTTTTTTCAAATTATATATATGTGTGTGTGTATATATATATATATATATATATGCTCAGCTATAAAGAATGAGAATCAGAGACATAGCTAAATGGATGCACATTGAGGACATACTCTTAAATGAAATAAGTAGGACACACATATAAATACCATGCAGTCATCTGAACAAAATTATAGACATTCAGCACATTCCATCAAAAAAACAAAAACAAAAAAACAAAGAAAAGAATAATATCCAGATAACAGCAATGTTCTGTTGCTGTTGTGGTACCTGACACCGTTTTTTTTTATTAGCATCTTAATCATCATCTGGAAAGAGAACATTCTCGAGTAACATCATTAACTGTAGCTCTGATAAAGAAAGCATGGTCACTACTATGTATCATACAGCAGGTACAAGATATTTTACATTCACAGAGGTATGATACAGTACCGTCCTACATCAATAATACTAGAATCAGTTTTGGTTTGAAATTTGCTTTGTCTGCAAATAAAATTGCTACCCCTGTTTTTTTCTGGGCTCTGTCACATGGAGAATTGTTTTCTATCCTTTCACTTTCAGTCTATGGGCTTCTTTTTGCCCTAGGTGTGTTTCTTAGATACAACATATTGTTGGATTTGCTTCTTATTCCATTTTGCCAGTCTGTTTCTCTTGATTGGTGAGTTGAGGCCATTGACATTGATGATTATAACTGATATGTACTGACTTATTATTGACATGTTATTGGCCTTTTGTTGACTTTTTTTACTTTTTCACTTTCTCCTTTTAATTTCTTCCCTTGCCTTTTTTATTTGCTCTGTTGGTCCTCCTGGTGTTGTTGCCTTCATTGTCTTTTTCTAGGATCTTGTTTAGAATTCCTTGTAGTGCTGATTTGGTATTCATGCAGTTTCTCAGGTGTTCTTTGTCATGGAAGTGTCTTATTTCCCCATCCATTTTGAAAGAGAGTTTTGCAGGATACATCAGTCTAGGTTGGAGATTGTTCTCTTTTAGTACTTGAAATATCTTATTCCAGTCTCCCCTTTCCCCA
Organism: Fukomys damarensis; assembly: GCF_012274545.1. Classification (NCBI taxonomy): domain Eukaryota; kingdom Metazoa; phylum Chordata; class Mammalia; order Rodentia; family Bathyergidae; genus Fukomys; species Fukomys damarensis. The sequence goes on from NW_022900936.1 coordinate 25,775,652, forward strand.
AGGGTTTGTGTTGAAAAGTCTGCTTTGATTCTGATGGGCTTTCCTTTGCATGTGATTTGTTTCTTTTCTTTTACTGCTTGTAGTATTTTGTTCTTCTGTTGGGTTTCTGAGGTCTTGATTATTATATGTCTAGGTGTAGATTGTTTTTTAATTGTAGCTAGTTGGGATCCTATATGCCCCAGTTATCTGAATGTCAAATTCTTCCCTTCTGTTTGGGAAGTTTTCTGTCATTAATTCTGTGAACAGCTTTTTAAAGTCATTTGTATTTTCTCCTGCTAGAAGAAGTGATCTTCTAACAACATCCAACAGGTAAGTTATAAATTCACTGATTTATGTCACAGAAAAGAGTTGCAGGACATGTCAATGAGAGGACTAGAAAGGTTTATTAGCCAGAATTAAAGAATATACACTCAGAGAGAATACAGTGAGAGGTGCATTATGGTCTGGGTTGGGGGGATATGTATTTGTTCTTGGCATGTCCTCAGGACATCTAGGATGTATATTCCTCCCATCTGTCAGGTGAGGTAGGGTAGAATACAAACCTTTTGCAAGTATGTGAAGTTTATTAATCCACTTAATAGTGCTGCTTCCTTGAGGATGGGAATCTACAGAAGAAAAACCAGACTCAATTTCTAGAAGAAAACTATGGACACAATTTATAGTTTTGGAATTTTTTTTTTTTGAGTGAGTTTCCAAGAAGGGGAAAACACATGGAAACCTTAGGTAACTTTGTATTCTGAAGCTGCAGTATTTCTTAAAATTATAATTTTAAAAGTATAATTTTCCTAGCATTCTTTTTATCTGTATATGTTTTTTCATAGTATCTCAGTATGGGAAAATATTTTCATTTTCTGCAACTTGATTTGTCATTTCAGACAGTGGTAGATCCAAGTCAAACTAACTTTGCAGAAACAACACAGTTACTAAAAAAAAAAAAAAAAATTCAAAACAAATTTGCTAATTAGAATTTTCCAGTGCATTCTTTTCATACCTAGACTAACAAATAACCTTTTGTGTGTTTCATTTATCACTGACTTTCTTCCTTTGAAGGAGACAGGATTATATTTTCATATATGTCATGTACTGACCCATTGTGGTAACAAATTATGAAGAAAGGATAGACTATTCCTCTCTTTTATGCTCTGGTTTAGATTATGTGCATATTACTTCATTCCAATTTGAAACCATGTACTATTCTATGATTTATAAATTAACTTATTTTCAAGTGCAATCATTCTTCTGTCTCTTTTGTCTGCCTTTGAGACACTTTCAAACTCACTACTGAAAATAAAGTCACTAGCTTTAACCTAAGCAATAACTATCCGGGAAAAAAAATGTAGGCCACATAAAGAAAATGAAAATTTCAACATCATCTCTACAGAATTCATAACACTCATTATCAGAAGCAGAAAAATATCACTACAATAATAAAAAATATTTATTTGAACAGGCAAATGAATTGTTCTCCCAAACACTACTTGCAAGTTGGTTGCTTAGAATGTTAACATTTATAAGAGAAACAATGTTTCTATATCATAGTAAAGACCTTTGGACAATCTGTAATTACTCACATAGTACACCTAGAACAAAACCACTGGGAGCATATTAGATAGATGCATTGCAGACCACAGAAGAAGAGAAGACAAAGAAGAGTGTGTGGAAAAGGAAAAGGAAAAGTTTATTGCCATCTATGTAACAGGGCTGAGAACATTTTCAAAATAATATCTTCCCAGCTCCCTATGGCCTCCCCTCAGCTTTCTTGTGGTCTACTTCTATACCTTTGGTTTTCAGTTATTAAGTACTTGCATCTTCGTATTTCCTCAAAAGGAGCTACAAGGGTTTGTCCTCATGAATCACATATGCTAGGATAAAGAAAACTTTTCAATCATTTGACAAATAAATTCATTCCTTTGGGTAATATTTATTCACTATTACATCCCTTACCTCTAAAATAATGTTTGGCATACATTAGGCTAAGAGGCATACATATTTGTTGAATGAAAAAAGAAATTACCTGTAGCTGATACAAACTCCATGTGAAAGATGAATTTCTTTGTTTGTTTGTTTTTTGTTGTTGTTGTTTGAGACAGGGTCTTACTATGTAGTTGAGACTGACCTGGAACTCACTTTGTAGCCCAGACTGGTCTTGAACTCACAGCAATCCTCCTGTCTCAGCCTCCCGAGTGCTAGGATTACAGGCATGCACCACCATGCCTAGCAGGAATTTCTTAATTAGGAGAAACTACATTTGCAATGTTTTGTAATTCTTAAATTTGCCCATAATTGTTTTGTTCTCACTGCAATGGTTAGGAGCTGGTACAAAAAAATGATTCTATTATTCACATTCTATTACTCACTAAGGGGAAACTTAGTGGTTTTCTCAATTCTTTTATAACAATAATACCAATACTAATTATAGATAGCAACACATACACCACTTATTTTGTGCCAGGCACATTTTAAGTACCTTTTATTTTAAGTACATTTCATATGTTAATTTATTGTACGCTATCATCAACCCTATAGGTATGCATCCATATTGTTCCCATTTTGAAGATAAGCAAATTAAGGCATAGAGAATTTTAACTTTAACAAAATCACATAGCCACCATGTCTAGAGTCAGCCTCAAGATTGAGTTCTGAGCTCTTTTACTCTTTACTATTATTCATTCCTAATATAAAAATTTCTGAATGAGAAGAGATCATGTTAGACAAAACTGTCAGAGGCTGTGATTTAGTCATGACTATGCGCTGGTAGTCCCAAAACAATAAGAAAAGCAGACCGGTAAACTAGTATGCAAAAGGTACTGTTGCTATGGTTTTGAGATTTCTCAACATCTTTCTAAATACTGCAATTCTAAAGTTGATTATTTATATGGAAAATTTATTTTTAACTGATAGCTTTATTATTGCCCATTTCTTTATTGTCAAAACAGGCAGGTTAGCAAGATGTCTCTAGTTAAATATTTCCTATATCTATTGTATCTCCACTTTTAACTAACTTTGAGGTAATTAGTTGGCTTTAGAGGTGACTGTCAAAATTATATCCAAACCTGCATGTGAAATTACTATGTATTTTCAATATATATTTCCTTTTATTTTTAATCATTTGTCACTTACTGTGCTATGTAATAAAATATAGTAATAATTTAGTGAAATCTCTCTGGAAAACAAAATGATATGACTTCAAAATCTAGAAACCATATCAAAATCTATCTCTGTTTTCAGCAAAATATTCTCTCAAAATAATCTTAGTCTACTATTTTCCAATAACTTTTTGGTAGCATCCCAAACCCTCTTACTCTGAGTGATATCTTTATTTTGATGTTCTGCATTCTCCCTTTATTAACAAAAAGTAGGTATCTACTTAGACAAAGCAGTTTTCTATCCAACATATATATTTTGCTATTAAAAATACCATTCATCTATTAATCTTGGAAATTAGTTTGTCCACTGTTTCAATAATTAGCATCATTGCTTGCTACTTGACACCTTTTGAAGTCACAAATGAACTTTGAATCATGCTTTATCTCCCCTAGGAGATTGTCATCAGTTTACCAATTTCCTTTCTGGAATAAGATTATTTATTATATCATGAAAGATACTAACTTACGGATTTTTAAAACAATCCTAAAAGGCATTAATAAACAGAAAAATATATTCATGAGAGCAATGATGACCTTACATAATGCTTTGCGAACCCAACTTCACAGAACTAAAGAGCATAGGATATTGCATAAGTTTTCATTAGATTCAGAACCACAGGACTTCCTTGCTTTTGAGTCATCCAGACACCAGGAGGATTTTCACTTGAGCTCTAAGTCACAGCTCCCATTCCTTTTCACTAGTCTAGTATGAAAGCTAAAATCTGTTATAAACACCTATAAAAAACAAACAAAGAAACAAACAACAATCACTCATGCTAAGATAGGGAAAATGAAAAATGTGCCATGCCTTCTTTTCATTCCCTTCTACCTCTGAAAAGCTAGAGAAAGTCAGAAGGAATGCATTTTATACGCAGAAGACCAAGCGTAAAACTACATGTAGTATAAAATGGTTATTTAACTTTTAGTCAGTAATTTTGATAAATATAAATACATAATCTAGGTAAGTTTGCTGTCTCTTGATCAGCAGTTTTATCTTAAAAAATGTGCAGAATCTCCACTTCATATGACCTAAAAGAAAATGATTAAGAAGTGACACTTTAGTCACATGAGGTAGTCATATACTAATTCTCTGGACTCATGAATCTGTGAAGTCATTCTTTCATGGTACATAGCTGTCAGAGCTTTTGCAGCAGTAGTCTTAGTATCAATATTTATTGAATATCCACCACAACAAATGAAAGTGTGGAAGATTAATTTAAGTAGAGACGAATCACAGTTTCTGATATATGATTTCTATTAAGAAACATAAAAAATAAGCCATCGATAACAGTTTGCTTTATTTGTCAAATGCAGAATAGAAATTATCCTAAATAACATTATCTAACTAAGTGACTCTGTGCTTTTAAATTCTAGAATATGTTGAGTTCCTTCTATTTTAGAGAATGAATCTTTGACATTTTATCAAATTTGGGAATGTTTTATCATTAAGCAATACCATAGGGTGAATACTGAGGCATTCCTAAAGTCTAATCCATAAGAACTAATAAGTTTTATGCTTCTTGAAAGCAATTGCAAAATAAAATTGAAAAAATCCAATCAGAAATTTCTGTGTCATTAAAAGGTTGCTTTGGAAAGGCTTTAACTCAAATAAAGACATTAGACCTTTAAATAGGTGTAAATACTGTATGTTACAAACAGGCTTTGAGTTTTTATTGCTTCCCTGTGGACAACAGTGCCAATTTGTTGGCCTGGACTTTGACCCATCCCCTAAGTACTCATATTCTAAATGTACGACTCTTATAGCAAAATTTGAGATTAGAAGCAAAACCACGTAAAGGAAAGTCATAAACTGTGGCTGTTAAAGAAAAGAGATGAGATGAATTTTCTGAAGCAATGACTTTATAAATTTGGCTTTTTTTCTTATTAATGCTGCATGCCATAAAAGTAAAAACAAATATTGTCTTTCAAGGCAGAGTAATTTAGCCTTTTACTTAGGAAATTCTGACACCAATGTACTGCATTAGAAAAAATGTCTAAATAGAATCCATAAAACAGATTCAAACAGATAACCAGGATATTAAAAACTCTATTGAAAGTGTACGCAACAGAATAAAAGATGGTGAAGATAGAATTTCAAATATAGAAGATAAGATCGCAGTCAGTGACCATGAAAAAAGAGGTCTCTCAGAATCAGTAAGGGATCATGAGAAATCAATCCAACTAATTCTAGATGATGCAAAGAAAAATAACATAAGACTGATAGGAATTCATGAAATAGCAGGAGAAAATGCAAATGACCTAAAAAAGCTTTTCACAGAATTAATGATAGAAAACTTCCCAAACAGAAGGGAAGAATTAGACATACAGATAAGTGATGCATATAGAACTCCAACTAGCCATGATAAAAAAAATCTACACCTAGACATATAATAATCAAGATCCCAGAAATCCAACAGAAAAACAAAATACTACAAGCAGTAAGAGAAAAAAAACAAAGCACATGCAAAGGAAAGCCCATTAGAATCAAAGCAGACTTTTCAACACAAACCCTTAGGTCAAGGAGAGCCTGGAGTGAGGTATTCCAAGTCCTAAAAGAAAAGAACCTCCAACCTAGACTGATGTATCCGGCAAAACTCTCTTTCAAAATAGATGGGGAAATAAGATACTTCCACAACAAAGAACACCTGAGAAATTTCATGAACACCAAACCAGCAGTACAAGGAATTCTAAACAATATCCTAGAAAAGGACAATGAAGGTCACAATACCATGAGGCGCAACAGACCAAATCAAATAGGCAAGGCAAGAAACTAAAAGGAGAGGGGAGAAAAAGTAAAAAGAGTCAACAAAAGGACAATACCAAGACAATAATGTCAGAATATATCAGTTATAACCATCAATGTTAATGGCCTCAATTCACCAATCAAGAGAAATAGACTGGCAGAATGGATTAAGAAGCAAAATCCAACAATATGTTGTATACAAGAAACACACCTAGTGCAAAAGGAAGCTCATAGACTGAAAGTGAAAGGATGGAAAACAATTCTCCATGTGTCAGGAGCCCAGAAGAAAGCAGAGATAGCAATCTTATTCTCAGATAAAGTAAATTTCAAACTAAAACTCATTAAGAGAGACAAAGAAGGACACTACATCTTTGTAAAGGGAACAATTCAAGAGGAAGAGTTGACAATCATAGACATATATGCATCAAATATAAATGCCCCCAACTATACAAAACAAATATTAAGTAACATGAAAAACCAAATAAGTGCTAATACAATTTTAGGGGGGGGATTTAAATAGCCCACTATCACAAATTGACAGATCATCTAGGTAGAAAATCAACAATGAAATAATAGAACTGAACCAAGCTTTGGAACACATGGACTTAATAGATGTTTACAGAGTATTCCACCGCACAAAATCAGAATATACATTCTTTTCAGCTGCACATGGATCATTTTCCAAGATAGACCACATATTACCTCACAGAACAGGTCTGAATAAATACAAAAGAATTGAAGTCATCCCCTGTATATTATCAGATCATAGTGCAATCAAGCTAGAGATCAATAGCACAAGAAACTGTAGGAACTTCACAAGCACATGGAAACTGAACAAAATTCCCCTAAACAATCAGTGGATTACAGAGGAAATTAAAGAAGAAATCAGACAGTTTTTACAAATAAATGAAAATGCCAATACAACATACAGGAATGTATGGGAAACAATGAAAGCAGTTCTACGGGGAAAATTCATAACATTGAATGCCCACACTAGGAAAACAGAGTGGACTCAAATAAACAACCTAATGATGAAACTTAGACTCCTAGAAAAACAAGAGCAAGAAAAACCCAAAGCTCCAACTAGAGAGGAAATTATAAAGATCTGAGCAGAAATCAATGGAATAGAAACTAAGAAAATGATACAAAAAATAAATGAAACAAAGAGCTGGTTCTTTGAAAGAATAAATAAAATTGACAAACCCTTAGCTAATCTTATCCAAAAAAGGAAATAAAAGGCTCAGATCAATGCAATCACGAATGAAAAAGGTAAAGTTACAACAGATCCAAAAGAAATCCAGAAAATCATGAATACCTACTTTGAGAACCTGTACTCCAATAAAATGGAAAACAAAGAAGAAATGGACAGATTTTTAGATACTTACTAATTACCAAAGTTAAACACAGAAGATAAAAACATTTTAAGCACCCCAATTACAATCAGTGAAATTGAAAATGCAATTAAAAATTTACCAACAAAGAGAAGCCCAGGCCCTGATGGAGTCACTGCTGAATTTTACAAGACATTTAGAGAAGAACTACTGCTATTACTCTTCAAACTTTTCAATGAAATTGAAAGGGAAACTATATTTCCAAATTCATTCCTGGAAGCAAGTATCACTTTGATTCCCAAACCAGGGAAAGACCCAACTAAAAAGGCGAGCTATAGACCAATCTCCTTAATGAATATAGATGCAAAAGTCCTTAATAAGATATTAGCAAACAGAATACAGGGGATTATCAAGAAGATCATCCTTCCTGACCAAGTCAGATTTATTCCAGAGATGCAAGGGTGGTTCAACATATGAAAGTCAATAAATCTAATACACTATATTACCAAAGTCAAGGACAAAAACCATATGATCCTCTCAGTAGATGTAGAAAAAGCATTTGACAAAATTCAACACCCACTCATGATAAAAACCCTGCAAAAAATTGGAATAGATGGTCTATACCTAAACTTAATAAAGGCTATCTATGAAAAACCAACAGCCAACATCATATTAAATGGCCAAAAACTGAAAACCTTCATGATAAAATCAGGAACAAGACAAGGATGCCCATTATCACCACTCCTCTTCGATATAGTTCTGGAAACATTAGCCACAGCAATTAGACAAGAGAAAGAAATTAAAGCAATAAAGATAGGAAAGGAAGAAGTTAAACTGTCATTATTTGCTGCTGATATGTTACTCTACATCGAAGACCCAAAAAAACTCCACCAAAAGACTTCTAGACTTAATGGACAGATTCTGTAGAGTATCTGGATAAAAGGTGAACACTCAAAAATCAATAGCCTTCTTATACACAAATAACAGACTCACTGAGAGAGAAATAAGTAAAAAATTCCTTTTACAATAGCATCCAAAAAAATGAAGTATCTAGGAATCAATCTAACAAAAGAAGCAAAAGATCTCTACACTGAAAACTGTAAAACTCTGAAAAAATAAATTGAAGAGGATATAAAAAAAATGGAAAGATATCCCAGCTCCTGGGTAGGAAGAATCAACATAGTGAAAATGGCCATACTATAAAAACTGCTATATACATTCGATGCAATGCCAATTGAAATTCCAACACTATATTTCACAGAACTAGAAAAAAGAATCCAAAAATTCCTTTGGAACCATAAGAGACTTAAAATAGCAAAAGCCATCTTAGGCAACAGACACATGGCACCTTGTATAACAATTCCCAATTTGAAACTATACTACAAATCCACTGTGATAAAAACAGCATGGTACTGGCAAAGAAACAGGCCCAAGGATCAGTGGAACACTGGAAGACACAAAAACAAACCCAGATGTACTCATTTACCTCATCTTTGACAAAAGAGCTGACCATCCTCAGTGGAAGAAAGATAGCCTCTTTAATAAATGGTGTTGGAAAAACTGGATCTCAACCTGCCAAGGATTAAAACTAGACCTTTATCTTTCATCATGCACTAAATTAAAATACAAATGGATTAAAGATCTAAATATTAAAACAGAAACATTAAACTTGCTGGAAGGTAAGTTACACAGAACTCTAGAAGACATCGGCATAGGAAAAGACTTTATGAACAAATCCTCAGCAGCACGGGAACTAGCAGAAAGAATCAACAACTGGGATCTCATTTTATTAAAAAGCTTCTGCACTGCAAAAGAAACCATCCCCAGAACTAAGAGACAACTTACAATGTGGGAAAATAATTTTACCAGCTGCTCCTCAAACAAAGCAATATATAAAGAACTCAAAACAATCAGCACCCCCAAATATAAAGACCCGATTCAAAAATGGGCATCCAAAATGAACAGGCATTTCTCAGACAAAGAAGTAAAAGCAGCAAGTAAATATATGAAAAATGTTCCACATCACTGATCATTCGAGAGATGCAGATGAAGACAACACTGAGATTCCACCTCACCCCACAAAGAATGGCTGCTATCAAGAAATCACACAATAACAAATGTTGGCGGGGTTGTGGGGAGAAAGGAACCCTTCTCCCTTGTTGGTGGGATTGCATACTGGTGCAACCACTGTGGAAATCAATATGGAGATACCTCAAAGAGCTTGGACTGGAGGTTCCATTTGACCCAGCCATCCCTCTTCTGGATATCTTTCCAAAAGAACTAAAAGAATCATATCACAGAGAAGTATGCACACCCATGTTTATAGCGGCACAGTTTGTAATAGCTAAACCTTGGAAACGGCCTATTTGCCCATCAATTGGAAACTGGATAAAGAAGATATGATTTTTCTATAAAATGAATATTACTCAGCCATAAAGAATGAGAAAATAGATTCATTCATAGGAAAATGGATACATATTGAAGATATACTCCTAAGTGAAATAAATAAGGAACACATGTGTAAATACTGAATAGTTTCTATGGTGTGAATAATCTGCAATAATACAGAAGAGCCTAATAAGATTACTGACATTGAGAAACTGGAAGAAAGGAGCTAAAAGTTTAGGGAAGGTGGGATGGGTAGGGAAAGGGTAAAAAGGGAAAAGAAAAAAATGTGAGATAATAAAAAGATGGAAATAAAGTGGTTGTAGATGGGGAGGGGAGGAGGGGGTGAAGAGAGGGCAGGGACAAGGGGAAAAAATGAGAACCAAGACCTGTCATGTAGAGGTACAAGAACCCAGCAACGAATGTAACTGTACTGTATCCCTAAAATGTACCAATAAACTCAATTAAAGCTGAAAAAAAAGTCTTAGTTCTTAAAAGAGTGCTAAGTGAAACATGAGTGGTTTGTAGGAATTCATAAATTCCATGTTAAATGTGAATAATTAGCCAATTTTTGAATAACACTGTTTATAATTATTGATTTGTATACAAGGTAAATTTTTATTCCTGTCCTCTGGGTTTTACTTCATAGACTTGATTATAAAATGTAAATGCAAAATGCACAAAAGATTACTTTTCTGACTTTTGTCCCTAATTTCTGTGTTTCTGTACTGAAATCATAAAATGGAAAGGATTAATGTGAACTATAATCAAGATATAGCCAAAGAAAGTATCCCTAAATTGATACTTCTAAAATTAATTTCATTAGCTACAGTATAATTTGTAAACTTTCCATTGGTATCTTAGACCAGTCTCTAGTATTTGGTCTAATGGAAGCTGCTGGGAAGCTATTTGATCCTGCAAAGGCTAGCAATCTAGGAACTCAGCAAGAGATTGAATCATGTGTCTAACTCTTGGAAACGAGCACTAGTGTTTGCAAGGTGTGTCTCTGAGAATGTTTAAAGCAGTCTTTAGCTCCTGGTTGCCAGGCGGTGCATCCACAGGGCAGCTTGCCCAGGGTGTGAGTGATGATAAAAGGTGCCCAAGTTTTATTTCCCCAGTGTCAGCCCACAAGACAAGATCCCCTTTTCTAATTCATCTACCTAGAGGGAGCCCCCTTTCTTTGAATGATCTGCTCATAGATCACATGGGATACCTATTGTAATAATACATATGCAAAGATACACAACCAATCATGGCCTTGGCTGGGCAAAAATAACCATTTTTACTAGAAACACAATCCAAAACGCATGTCCCGAAAATGAGAGTGGCTTCTCCTTTGCAGCTAAAGAATGATAACTTTCACCTATGATTGAAAATGAAAGCAATACAAACATTCTTAAAACATACTTATTTTATTTGTCCACACGAAATAATAAAACTAAAACTAATATATGTTAAGGAAATATAAGTTTGAATTTGCTTTCTTTTTTGTTTGTTTGTTTGTTTTTGGTACAGGGGATTGAACTGGGGTCCTTGCGCTTGCAAGGCAGGCCACTGAACCACTGAGCTAAATCCCTGGCCCTTGAATTTGCTTTCTTAGATTAGTTTTATTTTTATATTCTATCTTTTACTCCTGGAGGATCGGGATTTAATGACAAACTAAGGTAATAGTTAAAAAGAAATCTATATCCTGACACCACTACTACTTGCTGGCTTTTCACCCCGGACAAGGAAGTTACTTGCCCTGAAACTGTTTCCTTATCCAAAAATAAAATTATCAATAGTATCTGCCATACAGAGATATTATAAATATTAAATAAAATAATCTATACGACACACATGGCAGAGACGTGAGCATTGAATAAATGCTATGAGTAGTTGTAATAAGCAGGTATTTCTAAAATAGTCCTCAAAGATGCCTTACTTTAGTTTCTAGAAACTGCCAACTTGATGAACAATCATTCTAACTATAATACTATGTCACATGGAACAGCTGACCTTAAAGTAGGGTAGTTTTCTGAGTGAGTCTGAACTTACAACATGAACCCTTAACAGCAGAGTTTTCTCTTTTTTTAAATTGATTTTATTGGTACATTTTTAGGTATACAGTACAGTTACATTCCTCATTGGGATCTTGTACCTTTACATGACAGGTCTTGGTTCTCATTTTTTTCCCCTTACTACTGCCTTCCCCTCACCCTCCTCCAATTCCCTATTTACAAAGACTTTGTTTCCATTTTTTCCTTTTCTCATATTTTTTCCTTTCCCTTATTTCTTTTCCCCTACCCTTCGCACTTCCCCTACACCTTTAGCCCTTTCCTTCCTATTTCATGGTGTCAGTTATACCATTTGTATATTATCTACTCTTTTAGTTTTTCACACCAGAGAAACATATGTCTTATTTATTTCACTTAAGCGCATGACCTCAATATATATCCATTTTCCTATGAATGACTGGTTTCTTATGCTTTATGGTTGAGTAGTATTCCATTTTATAGCAAACCACATCTTCTTTATCCGGTCTCCAACTGATGGAAAATTGGGCTGTTTCCAAGTTTTAGCTATTAAATACTATGCCACTATAAACACGGGCTTGCATGTGGCATAATAGGAGGTCACATACAGCCAAAGCATGAAAAGTACTCATTGCGGCATAGCTGACTGATGGAGGAAACCATGTGAAAAAGAATGTGTGGTATCTCAGAAATGGCAACAGTATCTCACTGAAGCCAGCAAAGTAGAAACCTCAGTCCTGCTACCACAGACACTAGACTCTCATCAGCCTGAATGAGTTTGGTAGTGGATTTTTGCCCACAGTTTCACATAACAGCCATGCCAATCACTACCTTGATTTCAGCCTCTGAACAGAAGACTTAACCCATGACTGCATATGGACTGCTGAGCTTCACAACTGTGAGACAAAAAGTGCTTGTTTTCTTAATTTGTTAAGATTGTGATAATTTGTTACACAGCTGCAGATAACTAAAACAGACAATCCAGAAAGGATACCTGTTCTGACTGTAGGTCAAATTTCCAAAGAGAAAGGACATTTCTGTTTCTATGTGGGAAATCCAATAGAAAATTCTTAATAAAAGACCAAAGGGTAATAATTTGGATTTTTCCCAGTTGCATATAACAGAAACAGTTTGCTATAAGCATCAAGTGTCAGCCCTACCAAAGGCAGGTAGCTGTGATATCAGTAGCCAACAGGAGCAACAACAAAACAGATAAAATCAAAATATCTCTACAAGTCAATTTAAAAAAATAAGCATATGGGACAAAACTCTTTACCTTAGACCACTTTTGGAAAAATGAATCTCTTAATTTTTTGTGGAACGCAGGGTATTACATATATGCTAGGCAAGTCCTCTATCACTGATCACCTACATCTCCAGCTGATTTTTTTCTCTCTGTTGTCCAGGCTGGCCTTGAACTTGTGATCTTTCCACTTTTGTCCTCCAAGTAACTGGGATTAGAGGTGGGGGCCATAGCAGATGTCTAAAATCAATTATTTTATTTTATATTGCTTGTATTAGTCAAGCATGCCAAAAGATAGAATCAAAAAGCATTAAGATAAAGTAGCTCCTAAAATTCTACTGTACAAGACAATCTCAACACTAGAAATAGCTAATACTTTCAGTTTGTGTAGCATATTTATCTTTCTTGGGATTTCCCATCTTCCTGGTAGCTCACTTTATAGGACATTCTTCCCTCAAAGGGCTGACACTTTACAATAGCCAATTAGAATGCCCTAAACTTATATACTGTATCTACTAAATCTACGTATAGAGATAGGTTCCAAGCTGATATATTAGCAAAACTGTTGATGGGAGAGAGGGAGAGGGGGAGGGAGAAAAAGAGAGAGAGGAAGGAGGAGGAGGAGGAAGAGGAGGAAGACAGGGAGGAGGAAGGAAAAGGGGACTACGAAAAAAGAAAAACTGGGTTGGGGATTTAGTTCAATGGTTCTGCCACCTGCCTCACAAGTGCAAGGTCCCAAGTTCAATTCCTGGAACCAAAAAAAAAAGAAAGAAAAAAAGAAGAAAAAGAAATACCCTAGGCCTCTGTGAGTAAAGCTTGATTGTATCATACGTACATTATACAGTAAATGTATTGTATTATATAAGTTTTAATCTCTTCTTTTTATTTCTTCCTACAGTTTTATTTTGGGGATTGTAATAAGTATTTATTATTTTACCTTCTTTCTTAGTTAGATAAAAGTGAATAACATGTATTTTTACATGGCTATGTTTGTGAGGGTAGTAGTTCAGGAGCAAGGATAACTGCAAAAATATCTGTCTATATCATGCGCAAATATTTTTGCATCTCATTTCCAGGTAACAAACTCACCAGGCTGCCCTTTCACTTGTAAAATGAAAAGTCTCTTCAAATTGCATATATTCCAGGAAGCAAAATCTTGGGGTTCAGCATCTCTCTGTAGGGTGTGATTTGGTCACAAGTGAGGTGACTGGCTAATTTGGCAAATTGCTGTTTGAGCTTATTTTCAGTTGAACTTCTGCTGAGAAAAGAAAGAACAACCAGGCGAGCAGAGAACATACTATATGCATCACTGAAACTTATTGCTTATCTTTATTGCATTTGAGTAAATGCTCTTTTTTTTGCTGTTGCCAAGTAAGTCATCATATTTTAGTTCTGCACTGAATCCCTCAGTAGGAGATGAGATTTGAATAGTTCCAGAGTGCAAGAAATAAAAAGAATGCATCCTTTGGCTAAAATGCTCCTTTCTCCAAGCTCTCTTTCCCACCTCTTTCTCTAAGAATTTATAGTTTATAATAATCTTATGAAATATTTAATAGAATATTAGTGGGACTTATTTTAAGGTTTTCAGCTGATCAAAATATATCTTTATTCTTCTAATGAAAAGTAATACATTCTCATTGCTAAAATTTTTTTTTAAATAAGAAAAAGAATAGGATAAACCTGAAGTTCCACCTCTTAGAAACCTATTAAAATTTCAGTAACCATTCCTTAACATTATTGTTTATATGGAATTACTTATATGATATCATGTAATTATGATCAGACCAACATTATTTTTAATTCCATATACAACTTTATTTTATATAAAGGAGAAGGAACAAGGCAACCATAAAAAAAGAGGAAAAGGGCTGGGGATTTAGCACAATGGTTCGGCCACCTGCCTCACAAGCGCAAGGTCCTGAGTTCAACCACTGGCACGGAAAACAAAGAAGAAATACTCTAGGCCTCTGTGAGTAAAGCTTGATTGTATCATACATACATCATACAATAAATGCATTATCTTTTTATCTCCTCATTTTATTACCTCTTTTACCTTTTCTTCTCTTTTTCATTTACATTTCTCATTATTAAGTATAAGCAAATATATATTCATAAAAATAATTTTCTAAAAAGTTCAAAATGGACTCATTTTTCTTAAACTTTTCCGTATCTTGAGTTTTCCACCTATTCACACATTGTTCAGATCATTCAAGGGATAAAATTAACACATTATTTTGAATGGTTGTGCAATAAACCCTAGTATGAATGTACTACACTTTACTCAAAGATTGATCTCTTCATAACAGTTTAGATTGTTTCCAGTTTTCTTGATAGCACAAATGGTGATGCAACACACACCTTTATCAACTGGTACTTTTACTTTTATAAAAAAGTGTCTCGAGTAGAATTGTTGAGCCAAAACTACCTATGTGTATGTAAAACACATACATATTTGATGTTAATAGATACTTCCAAAGTGCTTCCCAATATAGCCTAAACAGTTCACCTGTTTACAACAATGTAGAAGATTATCCTTTCTCCACAACCCAGTTCATCAACAAAACACAAACGATTTGTGTTTATAATTCGGTGAGTGAATAGTGATATTTCACTGTTACTTTGTTTTCCATTTCTCTTACTCCTATTTTCCTCGATGAAATACATTTTCCGTGCACTTGTTGGCCATTTGGGTATTCTGATCCGTAAAACGCCTTCCCATTTCTCGCACCTCTTTTCTTCTGGCCTGTTTTTTGTTTTGTTTTTTTTCCCCATAACCATTAAAAACCACAATGATGCTTCTTTGAAGAGCCCGAAGGATACTGCGATTCTACATTTGTCTTTCCCATTGCCTGTGTTCTTATTCTTTACATTTGGCACCATTTTCCGATTGCTAGACCTTTAACCACGTTTACTCTTTCATTGAGAGTCCTGTAAATGAGAAATAGCTTTTTCAAGCAAAGTAGTTTATGCTTTGGAAAATAATGCTATGTATCAAAAATCATGAAGAAATTATAAATCTTTTGGGAAGAAAATGATTGGTCTCCTGCTTTTAACATTTTATTTCTTATTAATCCCACCTATTTATAACAATATAAAATATTTTTCCCCAAACTCCTTTAACTAGCTGTAAATATTTCTTTGATCCATTCTTAGTCCAGGCGGGTGGTCTTCTGTACTCTTTGTTGCAAATAGGCTGCACAGAGGATATTGCATGACCTGGTCTTTTCATTTATTCCAGGTCATTGCTAACCAGATGAATTCTAGTTGTGTAGAAGTTTTTTTTCTTTTTCTGTATTTTTTTTTTATTTCCGTAGACAAGGGTTATACATCAGGTCTGCAGCTTTGATTGAAAGCATTAGATTTCTCAGTAAAGTAGGAAAAGGTTTAGGGTTTACAAGCAAAAGAAATATGTGTATATTTAGCTCTGTTTGTTCTAACAAACTTCAGAGAGCAGATCTGGCGATCTTAGCTCCTAGCAATGTGTGGTCAGATTTCACCTATATCTCTGATCATCTTGGACTTTCCACGTATCCAGCAGATGCCTCATTCTCATCATTTCATTCAGAATGAGTCTCATTCCCAATGCCTTACTGACAGAACTGACAAGGTGGCTGATAAATCTTCAGTGTAAGTGGCAGATTCCTAACAATATAGCCAAAACAAGTATGTCAAAGCTGGAA
This sequence comes from Fukomys damarensis, assembly GCF_012274545.1. Lineage (NCBI taxonomy): Eukaryota > Metazoa > Chordata > Mammalia > Rodentia > Bathyergidae > Fukomys > Fukomys damarensis. The sequence goes on from NW_022900936.1 coordinate 25,792,195, forward strand.
ATATAATACACTTTCTTATTCTCAGTGCTCTCTTGTAAATACACACATGCTGACAGCAGAGCAACTTTTAAGAAACTTGGAACACTGCACAAGAAATAAAATGAGACTCTGGGTTTTGTCAGAGGTGCTCAGGTATGCATCCCCAGCTACATGTAGTACGTGGCATCAGGATTGTGAAGCTCTCCTAATTTACTCATAAATCTTGCTTTTTCTTGAAGCAATTCTTTCCCTTGAAGGGATCTTTTAATTACCATCCTCTGGACTAACCAACCAAGCTGCAAAATGCTTAAAGCAGCTGAGAGAGTCCTCCTTCCCTGATTGTCTGCAGCCTCAGCAGGTCTCCCTGCCTATGGAAGCAGTTTCTATTTGCCACTTCCTGCCAGAGCACCGAACTGAATGGTGCTGTTCAGATGCCACTTCATCATCCATAAAAACAGAACTTTAAAGAGAACATTATTAGAATATGAAAATGGACGTAAGACTCTCATTTGAAAGAAAACAAAAGACACCACAGAATCTTTTGAGTTAATTATATCTTTTTTCTTATGAAAGGGGCTTTTTTTCTTCTCTAGGGAAAGCCATAATGTGATGCGGGAGTGTCTATGACTTTTCCCTGTATGTCCATACTCTCTCTCTCTCTCTCTCTCTCTCTGTCTCTCTCTCTCTGTGAGCTCCTTTAAGTGAAGGAATAATATAATTATAAATAGGGCTGGGGACTTAGCTCAGTGGTTCGGTGGCCTGCCTTGCAAGCACAAGGACCCGAGTTCAATTCCCAGTACCCAAAACAAAACAAAACAAAATATAATTATAAACAAAAATGAAACAAAACAAAGCTCTCCAGTAGTAAATTTATGTTCATTAACATCCTATTCTAACCATCAGAGCAACAAGCATATTGCTACTAAATGTAGATAAATTAAAAAATCTGAAAATGAATTTGATTGTGTTTTTCCATGTGTACAGTTTTAATACATAGCCATAGTGTTTATCAATGAGATATCATCAGCTGAGTCTAAATCTCATCACCATTAATAAAGTTGCATCATTCACTTGTAGGTTTGAGCTTGGTGAAAGGTTGTGATTAAAGTAGGTAATAGTCACTGCACCAAACTTAGTACCAAAATAGTACAGCTAGAAGAGGCTTGTAGGCAAGCTTCAACTTTTCTGTCTTATTCTTTGGTAGGTCTATGAAATCATCTAAAGATACATTTTTCAAAGAACATTTCATAAAACACAAGAAGAAGGTGGGGATGATTTTCTGGGAAACATGGCCTTTCATAATAAATATTGTAATATTGAAAACTTTGTTATGACCTTCAGTATACAAAATGACTTATTTGGGTTAACCTAGCGTTACTCAAAAGAGCTTAACCACAGAACTTTTTATTCTTCCATGGGATCCCTGTTAAACAATTATACAGAAATATACTTTGAATAATGTTAATCAAAGTATTACAATTGCTAGGTCTCTACAGAAAATTTTAAACTGCTCTCCCCAAAATACTCCACATTATTTTTAATTTCAAGATAATTCCCTGTTTTGCTAAATTTGTTTATGTATTAAGAAACTGGTGATTCCCTGGACCCTGCTACTGAAGAGGACTGATGATGCTTGTTACTCAGCTCCCAGTAGAATCTACAAACAGTAAAACCCTGGAACTACTTTTCCTGGATAGAAGCATGAGAGATCATCTCTCTCTCTCTCTCTCTCTCTCTGTCTCTCTCTTGGTTAAGGCTGTAGCAAAAATCACTGCTCTTGCCTGACTTAGTGTCCTTTTTCTCTTTATTTCTGGAACCACTCTTGAATCAGACTACAGCCAACCATTCATGGTTCAGGGCATGGCCTGCCTTGTAGATCTAACTCTCTTTATAATTGAGCCTTCAGTTAAGATTTGTGGAATTGAGTGGGAAATGTGTTGATATTGGAAGTATGAAACTAAGCAAAGCAATGGGAAAATCTCACTTGGGTTTCAGGCCAAGTTACATCCTCTGACATTAGAAATCATGACTATTAAACACAATAGCTGGGTGTGGTGGTACATGCCTATTGTCTTAGTTACTTTCTCATCACTGGGACACAATACCTGACATCCACAATTTAAGGAAGAGAGGTTTAATTTGGCTCCCACTGTGTAGTTGGCTGGCTCAAAGGCAGGGTGACATAGCAGAGGAGGAACAGCTCATGGTGTAGTGGGGGAAACAAAGACAGAGATCAAGGAAGGGAGATAGACCCTTCCAGACCATGCCCCTCGAGTGACCCACTTCCTCAGACCAGGCTTCACCTCCCAAATCACATTCATCTATAAACTCATCATTAGACTGACCCTCTGATGAGTATCATGCCCCCATGTTCCCGTCTCCTCCCAAAAGCTCTATCTATGAGCACATGAAGCTTTGGAAGGGACATCAAAACATACATCATAACATTTTTAATCTCAGCACTCTGGAGGCTAAAGCCGGAGGACCACCATGAGGTGGAGGCCGACCTGGGTTGCAGACACTATCTCAAAACAAACAACGCCCCCCCCAAAAAAAGGATTAATGGAGCTGGTTCTATCCATGAAATCTTACCCAATTACTTTGACCTATTCTCAATTTTGTTCTGGAAATTTGAAAACTGGAAGTGAGAAGGAAAATAATTAATTGGCACCTTCAATTCTCAACACCTATTATCCTTACAATACCCTTTATTCCATTGAAAATGATTATGAGGTCACCCTGCAGCAATTTCTTCTCCAAATAATTTCCAAGTTCTTTTTCCTTTTGTTCCCCGTGAGTCCATTTGCCAACACTAATTATTTTTTGTTGCTCTACTCTGGTTCATTTCCAGCTTTTGAGATCACTTAAAAATATAGAATCCCAAATGGGACAAAGTCTTCTGTGGGCCTGGCTTAGTCTGAGATTCTCAATGGTCTGCTGGACACCGAAGCATTTTATGCTTAATGGTAGATGCAAGCATATCCCCATATTATATTAGCTTCCTTAACAACAGACTGACAACACTGACCCTGCTCTATGGCTTACTGTAATTTGCACTCCAGCTCTATGAGGATGCTTAACAGCCATGATATTGGAATGGTGGCACCAGCTAAGCATTTTTTTTTTACCAAGTATTAATACTGCTCACTTTTTTCTAAGTGCTTTACATCATATCTTATTCTTGGATTCTAATGTGTTTCTTTCTCAGTGTAGCTCAAAAATATTGTTTACTTTTTCTAGGCCAGGAAAACACCCCATTTTAAAACTCCTAGAATATTCAAAGAAATTTTCAAATTTATAAATGGTCGTTATAGTTTTGAATTTGTTATGCAATTCCTAAATATCACATCACTTTGCTAATGTACACAATAGCATTAAGAGCTTTGCATATATGAAATAAGGAATTCTTACCTTATCACATGTGGCAGTTTGCAGATTGCTTGTACAATACATTTTTGCCTTTATTCATTCACTGGACAAATATTTATTGGTAGTTTGTCAGAAACTATACTGGGCACTAATAAGATAAAGAATAATAAAATGTTATGATCAACCTCAAGTCCAGTGGAGGTGACAAGAATGAAAAACTGCTAAATATATATCATGTGGTAGTACCATGAAATGGGAGGCAGGAATTTTTACATAGGATGGAAAGAGAGTTTTTAGGAAAGGGAGCAGGTGAAGGAGGTTCACAAACCAAGTAAACCAACAGGCTGAAGAGAGGGGAATGGGAGGAGGAAAAGCTGAAAACAAACAAACAAAAGAATGGACAGATTTTAAAGAACTTTGTGTAAAGTGTTAACCTATCAACATATTCACTAGGTAGAGTTGTATAATCATTCAGTTTTACAGATGACAAGTTCTGGGAAGCAGAAGACATAAAAATAAATGACAGAAGAAAGTTTCTAGTCTCTTGACTGCTAGAGCAGTTTTCTTCGTACATTAAATGTCTGTGATAAAAGCAAAGTCTGCAAAAATGTTTGCATTCGATTTTTTTTTATAAACTTTAGTTTTTATTATGGAAATTAAGACATGTTTATTTCAGGACATTTATAAAAAGAAATGAATGAAGAGCAAATAAAAATCATAAAATAGTAACTTTAAAAATTAGTTTCTCTGTCATTTGTATATATATATATATATATATATGTACATATTTTATGAAGTGGCATTACTGTATTATATAACTACTATATTATACTTGCTCTGTTCTTTGAAAAATAAACTATTTTCTATTTTCTTCCTTGTGTAAATAAACATGCCTCAATAATATGATTTTAATAGCTACAAAGTATTCCATTTTTTAATTGTTGTAAAATATTCCATTGTATGGATATAATGACAATAATTTGTCTTACTATTGTACAGTTAGGCAGTTTGTAGTGGTTTGTGTTACAAATAGCACTGCTGTTAACAATTCCTTCGTGTTTTGGATTTTTTTCTTTAGGAGAAGCAGTCACTCAATCACAAAATACAGTGCTTTTAAGGTTCATGACACTGGCAGATTGTCCAATTTGCATTCCCTTAGTAGTGAGCAAAATGCCAGTTTCCCCACTATTCACAACACTGTGTACAAGGTAACTTTTTTCTGCCAACAAATGGCTTTAATAACATGTTTTTTGGCTAACTTGGTGGGAGTGGGGCATGTATCTCAGAAGTAACACGTTCAGCAATAGGTGTGTTAGAGCCCAGGGAGATGTACTTTTCAGTTACATTGGTACTAGATGCCCAGAGTCCTTCTATTTTCAGCTGGCCCTGGGCATTGTAGGTATGTCCACCTAAACAGGAACCAAGCAAAATCTGTACTATTCTCACCATACTTTTGACAAAGTTATGAGTGTGAGTCCTCTTCAGTCCTAAGAGGATGACCTTAAGGTCAACGTCTGATGACCATCGATTAGCACCCCCAAGCCCATTACCCTCCATCCACTAAATCTCATTTCACACTTCTCTGCTTTCCATCCTACTCAGCACAAAACAAATATTTTAGTCTATGTTCCTGACATTTTACAGTACAATTTAAACACATATGTTAAGGCATTATGAAACATTCCAAACATTAAGGAAAATGCAGATATTAATATAACAAATCATTCCTTAGTACCTGCTGAAGATTTGTACTAAGAGCCTCAAGCCATAGAGCGGTTTTCCTGTTATAAACAATGCTGTGATGAACATCACTGAATATAGTTGTCATCTTTGTACCTAACAGAGAATGGATTTACTTGTTACAGGAAAGGTGCACCTTTAAATGGAGCAGATATTATTAATCTCCAAACAGTCATGTTAACTTATAGTCTCCCAAAGATGCATTAAAATGCCCATTTTCTCAGGTCTTCGCTGTTGTATAACTCAATGACCAATTAAACTAAGAGCTCAGATCATGAGATGCTGAGTCACCCTTTTACTCAAGAAGAGGGACTAAACTTCCAGCAACATTCCCAGAAAGGGACAGCTACATTCCATTTCTCTAATCCAAAAGAAGACAAAAGTTACATATGTGTGCTCTATTCCTATATTAAAATGCACTAAATTATAATAGTCATTGGCAAATGTTTTAATTTTTTAGATTAATAATAAAAGAAAACTGCTAATTCTTTTTCCCTCTTAAGAGCCAATCTAATTACTTCTCACTATATACCAGAAGTAGATAAAAGGTTGAAGAATCTTGAGATGGGCACTACAGAGAAGAGAACTTATTATTTAGAAGGATTGCTTTCTTACTGATACATAAAAATCAACAAAATGAAATGCCAGTAGGAAAGCCTCTCACTCTGATCCTCACCAAATTACTATGGTCAAGAAGACAATAGAGCCATTAAATATACTAAATATGAAGATCAAGAGATAATTATTTGGTTAGGGTTATAGTAGTGTCAGAAATGAAAATCTGGAGCACCTTTCAAAATTGAAATAAATCCTGAATGCATGTGATAATGTTCAACAATAAATAAGTAAAATATGGTCAATCTTTTGATAACATTAAACAGCCTTTACAATTATTTTTCAAGTTTACTTAAATCTTTCCTATCACACAATGTTTAGTGTGAATAAAGAAAATTAGCAAATTACATATATAATATGCAGCATATATGTAAATACATATTTATATATAAATAGATATGATATATAAATAAAATCTATTTTTTAAAATTTGTGTGTGTACTTAATAACATCTACTTATGCTTATGTCAGAAAAAGCTTAAAAATTTAATAAACAAACTAAAATATTAATGGTTATTTGAATAATAGAATTAAAATTAAACTTTGTTAACTTTCTCCAAATTTTTATAAGCTTGTATATATATATATATATTAATATTTAAATATATATTTATATATATTACTTTAAATAACTTTTAAGTGTATGAGTGTGGGAGTGTGGGTATGTTTATAAGAAGAAAATTAATCTTTAGAGATGAGCTGAATGTTTCAATGTAATACAATAGTAAAGACAATTTTGCATTACTCTGGCAATTTGAAAGCAAACCAGTTCAATGGGAATCTATAATCTGTGGTCTGCAGTCATGAAAGCCAGGAAAGTTTTGGAACATTTAAATTAAAGAATGCAAGTAGACTTTTGTCGTGAGTTTATATGGAGGAAGACCTATGTACGTAGAAAATAGCAAATTTCAAGATTTCAATGGACTTTTCACTGAATCAAGTTTAAGAGGTTACCCACATACCTAGATGACCAAGACTGAAAAAATAAAAGGAGAGAGAGAGATTCAAGAAAAAGTCATTGATCTAGTGGCCACATGTAGACACAGAATCAATTTCAGGATCAAGATAATGAGAACATCAAAATAAATGCTTGTTTTGTAAAACTTATTCAAATATGCTTGTGAACAATGATAGTCTTAAATTTGCCATATAGCAATTACTCTGATTATTTTAAACTAACTCTTTACTTATAATTCTTGGTGGTAATAATATATTTTATCCTTCCTTCTTCCGTTTTGAATGGTTGTTGAGTGCCATTACGTCTGCACACTTAGTATCTCTCCTTTCTTTCTTCTCTCACTCTACAATCAGACTTCTCATTTCAATTGCCTTCTCATATTTTAGATAAGAAAACCAAGGCAAAAATAGATGACCTCCTCAGATTGTGGCTAATGATTCCTAATTCTCCATCTACTCTTAAAAACAAAACAGAACAACACAAAACAAAACCAACAATTAAAATCCCAAAGAGTTGTCTGTGGTCATCCCTCCTGTGCAGCTTTCCTGCTAAATCCTAGGCAAGCAAAGTCAAACAGATATTGCATCATACAAACTGGCATGACTTTAGTGAAACAGACACCTCTCTGAAAACTACTTTAACAGGAGGGCACTCCTCTGGCCATCCAGTCCACACTGCAACTGACCGAGACAATTTAGTTTGACCAGCAGGTGAATCAGATGATGTTCAAAAAGACCCCTTAAAATCCAATTGCTTTGAGAAGGACTTCTTTAATATTAGAGTCCACTATAAAACTGGTGATTATTGTATATCATTATAGGAGGCCAACTTTTATGTGAAAGATCTGTTTTGTTGATGAAATGAAATTCTTTTTCATGCCATTAGGTCACACATAACATATGTCCAGTCAATTATTTTAGGAGTAGTTGAAGATTTCTCTTTTCACAGTAATAGTTTTTTTGGCAATCAATAGAGATTTGAAGAACCATTTTTCTTAATAATGACCCAGATGCTTTTTATAGAATTTTTTTCCTCCAAGATGGCTAAAGATGGGTCACAGGAAAGAGTGGTCAAACATGTTTTATAATAATTTTTCCAGAAAGATCAATGGTTTTGCATTTTGATGTATAAAACAATAGTTTTTAATAAGTTAGAATGACTAAAAACAAACATGGGTTTGATTTGACAGAAGTCAAATACAAACACTGCTATTTAAAAGACAGCAAAGAAATAAAATTTCCAGGAAAATTTATTTTTTTTTATGTTACTAGATCAATAAAATAAATGTAAGCTAAACAGTGGGAAATAATCTGGCCAAAGACTCAATACTGGATATTTGATGACTTAGTTGTAGATCTAATTCTTATACAATAATATTATGTGAAACAACCTTTAACTTTTAATACTTTAACAGTAAACTGCTTACTTTTTTAGCTACTGTTTGTGTTTTATAAAAATATATGCATTGACTAAAAGAAATGCTTGTATTTATAGATAGTTGTTTGTTTCCAGTTTGTGCTCAAATTAAAATAATCAGAAAGTCTGTTGACCTATTTCTTAGTTTATACATATAATTTACACAGAGTGCCATTTTCTAGTGAGAGGGTTGAAGGATTGGCACTAAATGGCCTAACTAGCAACCTCTTATTGACATAAACAATACTTAAATTGGCAATTTGATTAAGCATCTCTGCCAGTCTTGTTTGAGTATCATTACTCATTCTGTGACCTAGTGAACCCAGCTGACATGCCCTGTCCCTCTCCTTCTCATTCTCCAAGCAAGATACTTGAGGTTTTAGCTAATCTTCATGCCTAGTACCTAGAGATAGTGGCAGTAGAGGACAAAATGTAAAAGTTCAAGATTGCTAGTTCCTTTCACTGCCTAAAGCAGAAATGGGCAAATTTGTGCACACCTACCCAACCCAAGGCACACTCAGTCCACTGAGGAGGGAGCTGACCATACCCCATATCTTCCCTCATCTCTGGTGAAGAAAGATGAGCGCTCTACATCCCATGGAGTTAAAGGTGCAGGTTGGCCATGTCCAAGTCTGATCCTTGACAGACTTGGCATCATCTAACAGGTACTTTGAGCAAGGACTGATCCAGTGAACTTAGCAACTATTTTAAAACAAATCCGATCACAAGCGGAGCAGTTGAGAAACCTGGTAGCTCAAACTGCATGGAGACAATTCTGCCAATAATTTTATTCCTCATACAAGTGTCTCCTCGGTAAGTATATTCACTTTCTACATATTTAAATTTATGTAGCTACAGATAAATATAGAAAATTCATTAGGTCTTATGGTATCTCTTTTGCAAAAGAAAGGAAATATCTGTTTTTCACATCTTCCATATCTTATTGAGATTCATTTTTTGGGATCCCTACCTTTTCAAAAAGACCAGCTCTAGGGTGTGGTGGATCATGTGACTCCACTCCACTCCTGGGTCTGTAAACTGAGCCCTTGATCTGAGATGGTGGCAAATAGGAGACAATTTTCCAAATAAATGCACTATAATCCCATTAAATGTTCCAATAGTTGATTCTCATGATTCTGGACCAAACAATGTTGACATCATCTTGAAATATATAACTAAGCTACTTTCCTAAATTTGGGACTATTGTTGGTAAAATGCTAATATACCTTATGGGCACTAATACCAGTAACATACATATATTGAGAAGTTTGGAGGTGGAATTCATAGAAAGGTGTAGGTACCACCTAGCATCCTATCAACACTGTAACTGATACTACAAGAGCATCCTGGCAAAAGGAATCTCCATGCTCACACCCCTAGAAATGCATTTCTGTCTGAAACTAACACTGTTTGTGAAATAGAAAATTCTAGCAATTAATACCAATTTACATCAAGTCTTCAAGCAAGTGATGACAAGGCACCTAAAAACTGCTGCTTTGAAAAGCCTAACAATCCATAATACTGCAGATAGGGGAAATGAGCTCTGCTCTTCAAATTCTTTTGTCTACATACTCTCTTCTGAGTAGTCAGCACCAAGAAGATATCAGGTCACACAAAGCATCAGGGCTTAGTAAAACAGATAGATATCTCCGTAAATACTCCTCAGAGCTGCGGACTTTGCCAGGAAGACCATAGTGCAACTGAACAAGACAGTTCAGTTTAGAAAGCATACAAATGCCTGGTCACATCAAGGCCTAACAGACATACTACCCCAAGTCCTCCCCAGACTTCACAGCATCCGTATTATCTTAGAAAAGTGTCAGCATATCCCAGCAGAACCATTAACAATAGCTCCTTATTCTTGGCATTTCCTGGATTCCTGCCCAACCTCTGATCTATTGCTCTGCTCTTTGTCTCTCTGGGTCCATTTTCTACTTTGGTATCTGTAACCCTTATCATCTGGCAACTTTCCTTTCAGTATTTTGGGCATTAGGCTCATTCCCATTGTAGAAAATCGAGGGAAAGAAACCAAAAGTGAAAATAATCCCACTTCTCCTCTTAGAATTAATTTTGTAAGAATTTTAGGAAATATCCTTTGTCTGTGAGTAAATACATACACACACATATATGTATGTATATCACCCACATAAATCACCAATATAGA